>NC_136432.1:24470000-25070000 GCF_052849685.1 Lactuca virosa
ATACATGAATTACTCTCTCAAATAGACTCAGTGACTGGAGCAAGACATTTTGCTAGCTTCACCATTGTTTCATAAGCCATATTATTAACTACGGGCGTTTGTAGTAATGGATTCACAAACATGACCTGAAATATAATCAGAAGTGTATTAGAATTCGAAAAGATAGCCAATCTTATATGATGTATATGTAACATCTCAAAAATCACAACCAATTTAAACTTTTCAAATAAACCCATTTACTAATAAAAGTGTTTACAAAACCATTGTTTTCGAAGCATTGTTCAAAACATAGTCTCCCAAGATCAACAACATAAAATCAGGATGTGTACGGTCACGCCTTCGCCTTCCCACGATCCTCGGAAGTACCTGAAACCATAACCAAAAACTGTAAGCCAACGCTTAGTGAGTTTCCCCCAAAGTACCACCACACAATACACATATCATATACAAACAAGTACGTTGGTCCAATAAGTAATCGGAATGGAATACCCCGAGATGCACAACCATCGGTCTGGATTACCCCTGGCCCAATCAGTCATCGAACTGGAATGCCAATATACAACAGGCCCACTCAATCATCGGACTGGAATACCCTTGGGTCCATTCATCCATCAGCCTGGAATACCCCCGATCTGTTGACTCACGCAGAAAGCAGTAAAGTCTCAACGAAACACAATACGTTGACATATAACAGATAACAACAAAATGAACAGACAAATAATCATGCAACCAGAAATCACAGGAAGTCCTACAGATCTACCGGTCGACGTATATCAGCAACTATCATATAATCATACAGGTCTATGCCACACTCAACATATTATAAATCAATGTATAACATGATATCAATCCAATGGACCGGCCTTGGTGCCTTCGACCCGTAAGTACAGTGAGGAAATCTCACCTCAAATCTAACGAATTGTTAATCACTACTCTGCTCCCAAATACCGGCTCAACCCAAATCCTAAATGTTACAACATTATCCATTAATAATATTCCCCCCCCCCCAAATACCCTTGGTCAAACCTGGTCAACGATCAGAATTCAAGTCAACACCTAGTCGAGTCAACCCAGCCGAGCCATCCCGACTGAGTCGACTCAGCCGAGTACGTTGGGCGTACTCTTCTGTACACTGGGCGTGCTCGGTGGTTTACCAACTTACGGGGTACTAACCACATACGCGTAGCGTACCATTTGCTACGCCCAACGTACATGCCAGTTCAACCCTTTCCCCATTAAGAGCTTAATACTCCAGATCTTCACGTCCAAGATCAGATCCAAGGCCAAAATATCCTCAAGAGTCATAAAGTTTCCAACTTTATGACTTTGCATGTCCATTAAGTGCTTAAAACACAAAATCTCAACATCTCTATGCATTAAGACCTTCTATAGCATGCATGGAGAAAAACTAACCATTAAGACCACATTTTTATGAGTTAAGACCCCTCCTAAGGTCTGAAAGGACGACTTATTGGGTAAAGAACATGCCATGCTCAAGAATCACCATATTTGGGACAAAAAGTGTCTTGAAGGAAGAAATGTCTAGATCTACAAGATGGAGTGATCAAGTTGTAAACTTTATACCTTCTGGAGGTGGCAAACAAGAAGGAAATCCCAGATCCAAGATGCTTCCAAGCTCCAAGCTCTTCTCACCACCTTCTTCTTGTTCAAGAACACCTCCACAACACTCCAATGGGGTGAAAATGCACTCTCCTCACTTATGGTTTTCTTGGGGTCGTTTTTCACAGAGGGAGGCTGATGAAGAAATGAGACATGAGGCTATAATGAGGTTTATATATGGACCAAACCCTAAAAATTAGGGTTTTCACATTCTTCACGTACACCCCGCGTACAAGGTGTATACCCAGCGTATTGGGGCATGCCCTAGTACGCCTAGCATACACAACATACGCTCAGCGTACTACACTTGGACCAAATTACCATATTGCCGCTATGGGACATTTTGCAATCCTTTTCAATCCCAAGGGGTAAAATGCAATATTATTCAAACATAGGGTTGAAATTGAATTTACGTTGACATCGGGATGTTACGATTTTCCCCCACTTGAACTAGAATTTTCCCTCAAAGTCGGCCGTCGCAAATAGCTCAGGATAATGCTCTCACATCTCAGCCTCCGGCTCCCAGGTCCACTCGGAGATTCTCTGATGTTGCCACTAAACCTTTACCAAAGGTATCTCCTTGTTGTGTAGGATCTTCATCTTCCTCTCCAATATAGCCACCTGCCTCTCATTATAATTCAAGCGCTCATCGATCTGAATATCATCCAAATGGACCACTGCTTTACCGTCCAACACACACTTCCGCAATTGAGAGACATGAAAAGGGTTGTGGATCAGATTGAGCTCACTCGGAAAATCCAACCGGTAGGCCACCCTACCTACCATGGCAATCACACGGAAGGGTCCAATATACTGGGGACCCAATTTTTCCCTCTTCCTGAAGCGTATCACACCCTTCCAGGGTGAGACCTTCAGTAATACCATATCGCCGACTTGAAATTCCAACTCCGATCGGCGTCGGTCAGCGTAACTCTTTTTCCGACTCTGAGTTGTTTGCAATCTCTGCCTGATCTGCTGAATAAGATTCGTGGTATGAAGGACTACTTTGGTCCTTCCTATGACCCTGTGACCAACCTCTCCCCAGCATACCGGGGTACGACATCTCCGACCATATAAGAGATCAAAAGGCGAGGCACCAATGTTGGAGTGATAGTTGTTGTTGTAGGAGAACTCCGCAAGAGCTACGTATGAATCCTAACTCCCACCAAAATCTATAATACAAGCCTGAAACATATCCTCAAGTGTTTGGATGGTCCGCTTATTCTGACTGTCGGTCTACGGATGATAAGCAGTGCTGAAATGTAGCCTCATGCCCAGTTCCTCGTGGAACTTCTGCCAAAATCGGGAAGTGAACCGAACATCTCGGTCTGAAACAATGGGGATCGGGCCCCATGACGAGCAACAATCTCTCAGACATACACATCGGCCAACTTTCCGGCCGAAGATCTCTCCCGGATGGCCAAAAAGTGGGCACTCTTGGTCAATCGACCCACGATGACCCATATAGCATCAAAACCCTTGGCAGTCTTCGGCAACTTGGTGATAAAATCCATGGTGATCTTTTCCCACTTCCACATGGAACCTTGAAAGGCTGCAGCTTGCCATGCATGTGACAACCCGAAATTTCTATTCTGTACAACATGTCAATTCAATAGGAGTTAAATCAGTTACAGTTAAATTTTCAGACTTTTTGGATTAAGTTTGATTATTTTAGGATTTACACTTTAGGAGATACCAGGAGAGAGGATGCCCTAGGGTTATAGTGCAACACTGTTATTCCTAAACTTCAAGAAATTGGAGTTTACTGCCAGAATAAAATATTTTCAGCCAAAAACCCAGAAATTTGGGGTATATATATGACACTTGTCATTTATTATCATTTTTCCAAATTTCTCAAGAACAAAAGCAAATCCTCTCAAGTATCATCACGGGATTTATTCCAAATCTCGACCTAGTAAGTGTTTTCAACCATTTCAAGTTAGTAGATCACTTAATCTAGTGTTTTAACAACCTTTTAACCGTGAAATCATTCCAAAAGGTTGATTTTTCCATTTTCACCAAGAACACCAAGAACACCAAGAACACACACTAGTGTTTTTGGCATTTTGGCTCATTTCAAGCTTCCATATAGTAAGTACTTCTATCCTAGAGTGTGTTTAAGCTTGCTATACTTCATTATAACATGAAATCATCCAAGAAACACCAAGAAAATGGTGTTTACGGTTCTTGTTTACGGTCCAAGAACGTTCTTGAACCGTAAACCCATTTTAAGGGACCGAAATGTCCCTAGTCCCTTCCTAAGCTTAGGTAACTAACTTGGATCCTTACCTTGATGTGTTAAGGACTTGAAATCATCGAAATACCAACATCCATAAGAGTTTACGGCCGTAAACTCTAGGGTTTACGACCGTAAACCCAAAGGGATGTGGTCTTTGGGCCGTAAACTCCAAATAGGAGTGAAATGGTGCCCTAGCTTCTTCCTTAGGCTTATACTTCAAGAGGAAACACTTCAATGGACTTAGAAACGTTCAAATCAACAAATGGTCAAAAGAGGGGGAGTTTACGGCCGTAAACTCTAGAGTTTACGACCGTAAACCCATTGGGTTGAGGTCACAAAACCGTAAACTCAAGTTAGGGTTTCTTTTGAACCCTAAACCCTATAGCATTGTTCGACAACACTTAGATGCATTCCTTGAGACTTATAACACTTATATAAGGTGTTTAACTTGTCTTAGGATGTCTTAACTTTGCTAATTAGTTGTTTAAAGTCTAATTAGATACATATATGTTGTATTTATATGTTGAATAGGATCATTGTGTGTGTACAAGTCTTCACTTGACACCTAGCAATCCTATTTTCTTCAGTTCATCCAAACCACCAACTACAGGTGAGTTCATACCCCTTAATTAACCTTTTAAATGTTTTAAATGCTTTTATGGGGAGGGGGGATACAAGTTGAACAATTATAGTTATTATATCAATCACATGTGATTAATAACTACCAAACAAATGGTTTTCTCACTTTTCAAACTGGTTATCAAACTATTTATCAAACTGTTTTACCTCAAACTGTTTTACAAACTCTTTTATTGTCAATACATTTATCAAACTCTTTTTAACTTATATTATGAGTATCTATATAAATATAGTTATATAAGTAGGATTGGAAGGACTTAGGACTGCTAGTCTACCCTGCTTCCTGTTCTTGTTTGATTGTGGTCTTGGGGTATCAAGGTTAGTTGTCCGAGGGTCGTTTGAATCCTAGTTATATATTATGTATACGTATATAGATATAAAAGGTTTGTTATCAACCTCTTTTAACTTATATTATGTGTATCTATATAAATATAGTTATATAAGTAGGATTAAGAAGGACTTAGGACTGCTAGTCTACCCTGCTTCCTGTTCTTGTTTGATTGTGGTCTTAGGGTATCAAGGTTAGTTGTCCGAAGGTCGTTTGAATCCTAGTTATATATTATGTATATGTATATAGATACAAAAGGTTTTCCTACATTCAAGTCCATACCCTTGGGTAGCAAGGGTATACAAACATGTTCATACATTGCTAGTAAGCTACCATAGGGGTAGTTTAGGAAGATACTATTACTAGAACGATGAAACATACAATGAGTCAGTTCATACATGAGTCAATACATACTATAATGAGAAACAAACATGAAACAGAGTGATGAGAAACAAACATACAGGCTAGACAGAGAAAGAACATACAATACAGCTAGCACACAATTCACATAACATTTACATTAATACATTTATGTGAGCCATTAAACAGGGCATGGCACTACCTGCCATGATTGTTTTTGTATCAGAATCTCCTTAATTGGGGAGCGCATGAGTTTGTGTATAGATCTATACTGGATTGACTATCCTACACCTTTCTGCTCGCTACAGTGGGACTTGCAAGTCTACGGGTGCCAAACGTCATTTTCGTGGCATCTTACATTGTCACTTTACTATTGAGTCGGTAGCAAGATACAGGCCGATCACATGTTACCTTAAAATATACAATTAACTTAAGGTAGTTAGTACAACAGTAGTTTCATAATACTACATTAAAGTACTATAACATTTTCCCTTTACATTTTACTTTGTGATTTCACACAATTAACAATAATGCTAAAACTATATTTTTGGTTAATGATAGTCGGATTTGGGAAAATACTCACTTTTACAAAGGATACACACGCAGACACTAGATGCCTTGGTAGAAGGCTACTTTTAGTAGGAAACATAGGGTTTTCTAGAATAGTTCAAACAAATACAAAACTTTTACAAACACACAGTACATCTTACAAATGCTTTCATACAAACACAGACACTAATATACTTATGAACTCACCAGCTCTAAAGCTGATAAACTCTTTCAAAATAACTTGTATTCTCAGGTCACCAGTAGACAGGTACCGGAGCCAGGTTTTGAGAAGATGGAGCTCGTTCAAGACTCATCTTATATTTTGATGTATATTGTTTTGGTGTCTTTAAAACTTAACGGAACACACTTGTATGAAATTATATTATTAATGCAATGGATGATGTTGTTGCTTGTTTACTACTTGCATTGTTGTGATACTGTACATGACGTCCTCCACCCCAGAACGTTTCCGCCGTTCATTTGGTTTTGAGGGTGTGACAGATTGGTATCAGAGCCTTGTTTATAGTGAATCGAGTGTATCAACCCATAAAAGATATACGAACTATAAACACAAGCGGGATTTAAAATACTCTGATGAAGAGTTTATACTTTAAATAATAAAATATTTAATAAAGTATACATACCTGCATTCATACTAAAATCAGTGTCACTAGGACAGAACAAAAGTATTACGATTGGTGGACAGCATAAGCATACTTAGAGACATATGGTCAACCCTGGGAAGATGTAGCCTGATCAACTACATTATCCGAGGAGTGATTAGCATGTGCCTAATTGTGGTTGTGAGGTTGCACCAAGTCTAAAAACTTACCAACACTTCTACAACAAGAACAGTAGAACAAAACATTAAACTTAAAATACTATAGGAGTATTTTGTGTCACTATAATTACTTATTCGAGAACTAAAGGTCTTTATTAGTATATCAATGGTTGTTTAGTGGATACACTAAAGTTATATGTACTAGGATGTTATAGACTTAGAATCAGTGATCTTTGCCTTACTTCCTGTTCCTTGTTTGGTTGTGGGCTTAGGGTTAGGGTTACTTATTTGAAGGCCTATCCCGTCTGCATGACATATAACTGGTATGCTTTAAACAAGTATTGAGGCAACTGATAAAGATCATCTTATAATTATTTAATTAGTTAGTTAGTTTAAATTTAGTTATCTCTTATATCCCTTTTCTCGCGTAGATTTAATGGCTGGATTTTATCTTCCCGGAGACCCGTACTTTCCCAACCACGACAACGCAGAATGGCTGGAAGACGAACCAGAAGATAATCACCCAATTCCTTTAGATGATTATGAAGCTGAAATTTTTTCTGATGGTTCCGACTCGGAGCCAGAAGTCAACAACCAACCCCCAGCTGTTCAAAACCCAAACCTTCGTCCTGCATTTCAAGGACCCACACCTTTGTGGGCCACAAACTTGAACAGGTGGAGTCAGGAACAAGGTCAACCTTTTCCCTACGATGGAGACAGAAGCTTCTACAACATTACTGAGGGAGGTTCAGCTGATAGGGTCCTACCTATCATGGTTCGTAGGATTGCTCGGAACACCGAGCAGGGTCGAGCAGCTATCGACCGGGTAGTAGAAGTGGATGCCAATTCTGGTATTAACACTGTCCGCATTCGCCAGCTGGAGTCCGCTCATGAAAGGGCTCAGGTTAGCAATGTAATGCTTCAGAGGGAACTTGCTGAAACCCGAGCCGAAGTCAGGGAACTTCGAGCTCAGTAAGCAAGGTCTGATAGACGTGTGAGAGACATAGAGCGTCTCCTATCGGATTCAAGGACTCACTCAAACAGTTCTCGTCGTCGTTAGAATCGTACCAACTTCTCTTTTGGATATAACTTAGTTATGTAAAAACTTAAGTCTAATTTCCTATCCTTATAAATCTTAAACCTGCTAGGTTTTGATTAGGTAGTATGCTGTCAAAATTTTCCCATCTTAGATGATGTAAGACCTACTTCTAGGTCATTTTTCCCCAAACTCATTACATCTGTAATTCCAATATCTTTGACAGATATAAAAATCTAATGGAAATTATTATCCAAATACTTTCATCTTCATTCAAGTATTCCATTTAATTATGCTGTTGGGCTATGGAGAGTTAGTCCATGAGTCATTCTCATCAATATCTTATTCATTCTAAACTTTCAGCAAAAAGATGCCTCCACGAAAGTCAACAAGACGTAATCCTCCACCACCTATTCCTCAATTTGATACAGCAGCCCTCAATGCTGCTGTAGCTGCGGCTGTGGCAACAGCCATGGCTGAATATCATTCTTCAAGTTCCACTGGAGGAGGGACTCCTATTCCAACAATACAGGTTGAAACCCCTGTGCGCTCGAGAGAGTGCTCCTACAAAGACTTTACAAACTGCAAGCCATTATCCTTCAGAGGAACTGGCGGAGTCATTGTACTCTCGCAATGGTTTGAGAAAACCGAATCGGTTTTCGCAATCTGCTCCTGTCCAGAAGGGAGCAAGGTGAAGTTCGCTGCTTGCACCTTTGAAACCAGAGCCCTAACATGGTGGAATAGCCATGTTAAGTCACTATCTCTTTCAGTGGCAAATGATATGGGCTGGGATACTTTGAAGGACCTCATGATTGAGGAGTATTGCCCGAGGGGCGAGATCCAAAAACTGGAGGAAGAACTTTGGCGCCTAACCATGAAAGGCACCGACATCGTAGCATATACCGCCAGGTTCTGTGAACTGGTGGCCCTCTGTCCCAACATGATTCATACGGAGGGAAAGAAGATCGAGAGGTATATATGGGGGCTGGTGCCACCATACCAGGGAAATGTATTGTCATCACGCCCTACTACATTTGATAGTGGCAAGCGACTGGCACAGCAGCTAGTTGACCACGGGGTCCGTACCCCGGCTGCAACAACCACCCTGGCCATCTCAGAAACCGCCAGAACTGCAGAGTCCAAGCGGAAATTCTGGGAGGACAAGAAAAAGAAGAAGGCTGCGAAGAAACAGCAGACGGTGGCAATTCATAGTGCGACAGCACCTGCCACTGCTGCTATTCCAATAAAGCAGTATTCTGGAAGTTTGCCTTTATGCAACAAGTGCAACTACCATCACATGGGAGCCTGTCGGGAAATGCAGTGTGTAAACTGCAACAGGAAGGGGCATACAGCCCGTTTCTGTAAATCTCCGGCGAGGCCAATCACCCAAGTCCCCGGCACTGGAGTGGGCCAATCTTGCTACAACTGTGGCGATGTGGGCCACTACAAGAGGAACTGCCCCAAGGCAGGGAATGCCGGTGGAGTAGGAAGAGTTCTGGCTATAGGCCATGAGGAGGCGGTTGCCGACCCCACAGTGGTCACTGGTACGTTTCTCCTCGACAACTCTTATGCTTGTATACTATTTGATAGTGGAGCGGAGAGAAGCTTCGTGAATCAAAAATTTGCTCATTTACTTAAGCAAAAATCACGAGCACTCAAAGAACCGTTCACAGTAGAAATGGCTAATGGGAAGATAGAGAGCACTAGCTGCATTTACATAGGGTGTACCTTAACTTTAGATAGCCATTCATTCTCGATCGATCTCATGCCAGTCTCAATTAAAAGTTTCGACGTCATCATTGGCATGGATTGGTTGAGTCTTCGGCGTGCCGACATCATGTGTTACGAAAAGGCAGTTCGCCTTAATCTTTCGTCTGGCGAAACCCTAGTAGTTTATGGCGACAAACTCGGCACAAACCTTCGTATCATCTCGAGCATTCAAGCTCAGAAATTCTTGCGTAAGGAATGTCATGCATTCCTTGCTCATGTTGTCGATGTGAGCCAAGAAGCGAAAGACATCAAGAACATTCCAGTAGTACACGACTTTCCCGACATCTTTCCAGAAGAGCTACCAGGATTACCTCCGCAACGAAAAGTCGAGTTCAGAATCGACTTAGTTCCAGGGGCTACCCCCGTAGCCAAATCGCCTTATCGTCTAGCACCTGCAGAGATGCAAGAACTATCCTGTCAACTTAACGAACTGCTCAGCAAGGGCTTTATAAGACCAAGCTTCTCACCTTGGGGAGCTCCAGTCTTGTTCGTCAAGAAGAAAGACGGATCTTTTCGTATGTGCATCGACTACAGGGAGCTCAACAAACTGACCGTCAAAAATCGTTATCCTTTGCCTCGGATAGACGATTTATTCGATCAACTTCAAGGGGCGAATTTCTTTTCAAAAATCGACTTAAGATCCGGATATCACCAGTTACGAGTGCTAGGGGAGGATGTTCCAAAGACAGCCTTCCGAACTCGTTATGGGCACTACGAATTCGTAGTGATGCCGTTCGGATTAACAAACGCGCCCGCTGTATTCATGGACTTAATGAATAGGGTGTGTCGTCCTTACTTGGATCAGTTCGTCATCGTCTTCATCGATGACATACTTATCTACTCTCGTAGTAAGGAAGAACATAGTCAACATCTGCGACAAGTCTTAGAAACCCTGCGCGCGGAAAGCTTTATGCGAAGTTCTCGAAATGCGAATTTTGGATCCGACGAGTCGAATTCTTAGGGCACGTGGTTAGCGAAGAGGGAATCCACGTTGACCCATCCAAAATCAAAGCCATTGAGAGCTGGTCAGCACCGAAGACGCCAACAGAAATTCGTCAATTTCTAGGCCTCGCTGGCTACTATCGCCGATTCATTCAGAACTTCTCCCGCTTTGCGAAGCCTCTTACAACACTTACCCAGAAGGGCGTATCCTTTGACTGGGAAGAAAAGCAGGAGAGAGCGTTCCAAACGCTCAAACGAGCCTTATGCACTGCACCAATACTATCCCTTCCCGAAGGAATAGAAGACTTCGTTGTCTATTGTGATGCATCGAACCAAGGTCTCGGATGTGTTCTGATGCAGCGAGGTAAGGTCATCGCCTATGCCTCGAGGCAGCTGAAAACACATGAGGTCAACTATACGACGCACGATCTTGAACTAGGAGCAGTTGTATTTGCTCTAAAGATCTGGAGACACTACCTGTACGGTACGAAGAGCACAATCTTTACAGACCACAAGAGCTTACAACACATATTCGATCAGAAGGAGCTCAACATGAGACAACGACGGTGGGTCGAGCTACTCAGTGACTACGAATGCGAAATTCGTTATCATCCCGGCAAGGCCAATGTAGTAGCTGACGCCTTAAGTCGGAAAGAATATTCTGGTCGTAAAGTCAAGTCATTGACTATGACTATCCATTCACACTTATCCACACAAATACAGGCGGCTCAGCTCGACGCTTTGAAGCCTGAAAATGTGACCAATGAATCCCTGCGAGGGATGGATAAGAACTTGGAAGTCAAAGGTGGCGGAGCTTATTATCTCATGAACCGGATCTGGACCCCGAAACTAGGTGGTTTCAGAGATTTGGTCATGAAGGAGGCGCATAACACTCGTTATTCCGTTCACCCAGGTTCAGATAAGATGTATCTGGATCTTAAAAAGTTATACTGGTGGCCTAACATGAAAGCAGAGATTGCTACCTTCGTAAGTAAATGCCTTACTTGCGCAAAGGTCAAGGTCGAGTACCAGAAACCCTCAGGTCTTCTTCAACAGCCTGTGATCCCAGAATGGAAGTGGGAGCGGATCACTATGGATTTCATAACCAAGTTGCCCAAGACAACGGGTGGACTTGATACCATATGGGTCATCGTCGACAGATTGACCAAGTCCGCGCACTTCCTGCCTATCAAAGAGACAGACAAGATGGAGAAGCTTACAAGAACTTATATAAGGGAAATTGTACGATTGCACGGTGTCCCTATATCCATTATCTCGGACAGAGATGGTAGGTTCACTTCTAGGTTCTGGCAGTCGCTACAAGGTTCCTTAGGAACTAGGCTGGACATGAGTACAGCCTACCATCCGCAGACAGACGGGCAAAGTGAGAGGACTATCCAAACCTTAGAGGACATGTTGCGAGCCTGTGTGATTGACTTTGGGAAAACATGGGATACTCATTTACCCCTTGTAGAATTTTCCTACAACAACAGTTATCACACAAGCATAAAGGCTGCTCCATTCGAGGCCCTCTACGGCCGAAAGTGCAGATCCCCTCTGTGCTGGGCTGAGGTGGGTGATACCCAGTTAGCTAAGGGACTAGTTCCTGAAAGCACTCTCACAGGTCCGGAGATCATACGGGAAACGACGGAGAAGATCGTTCAGATCCGTGAACGACTGAAAGCCTCCAGAGACCGACAGAAAAGCTACGCTGATAAACGAAGGAAACCGTTGGAATTCCAGGTGGGCGACCATGTTCTATTGAAGGTCTCACCCTGGAAGGGCTTGATACGCTTCGGAAAGCGTGGAAAGCTAAATCCAAGGTACATTGGGCCTTTCGAAATTCTTGCCAGAATCGGCCTTGTAGCTTACAAACTTAACTTACCGAGCGAACTCAGTAACGTACATTCTACCTTCCATGTCTCGAACTTGAAAAAGTGTCTGTCCGACGAGACTCTTGTAATTCCACTCGACGAGATCGAGATCAACGAGAGCCTCAACTTCGTGGAAGAACCAGTAGAGATCATGGACCGAGAGGTCAAGCAAACGAAACAAAGCCGCATCCCGATAGTGAAGGTTCGCTGGGACGCCAAGCGAGGACCTGAATTCACTTGGGAGCGAGAGGATCAGATGAAACTGAAATATCCTCGTCTTTTTACTTAGTTCTTTGTAACTACTTATTTGCTTAAATTCTAATTTCGGGACGAAATTCCTTCTAAGGAGGGGATGATGTGACAACCCGAAATTTCTATTCTGTACAACATGTCAATTCAATAGGAGTTAAATCAGTTACAGTTAAATTTTCAGACTTTTTGGATTAAGTTTGATTATTTTAGGATTTACACTTTAGGAGATACCAGGAGAGAGGATGCCCTAGGGTTATAGTGCAACACTGTTATTCCTAAACTTCAAGAAATTGGAGTTTACTGCCAGAATAAAATATTTTCAGCCAAAAACCCAGAAATTTGGGGTATATATATGACACTTGTCATTTATTATCATTTTTCCAAATTTCTCAAGAACAAAAGCAAATCCTCTCAAGTATCATCACGGGATTTATTCCAAATCTCGACCTAGTAAGTGTTTTCAACCATTTCAAGTTAGTAGATCACTTAATCTAGTGTTTTAACAACCTTCTAACCGTGAAATCATTCCAAAAGGTTGATTTTTCCATTTTCACCAAGAACACCAAGAACACACACTAGTGTTTTTGGCATTTTGGCTCATTTCAAGCTTCCATATAGTAAGTACTTCTATCCTAGAGTGTGTTTAAGCTTGCTATACTTCATTATAACATGAAATCATCCAAGAAACACCAAGAAAATGGTGTTTACGGTTCTTGTTTACGGTCCAAGAACGTTCTTGAACCGTAAACCCATTTTAAGGGACCGAAATGTCCCTAGTCCCTTCCTAAGCCTAGGTAACTAACTTGGATCCTTACCTTGATGTGTTAAGGACTTGAAATCATCGAAATACCAACATCCATAAGAGTTTACGGCCGTAAACTCTAGGGTTTACGACCGTAAACCCAAAGGGATGTGGTCTTTGGGCCGTAAACTCCAAATAGGAGTGAAATGGTGCCTTAGCTTCTTCCTTAGGCTTATACTTCAAGAGGAAACACTTCAATGGACTTAGAAATGTTCAAATCAACAAATGGTCAAAAGAGGGGGAGTTTACGGCCGTAAACTCTAGAGTTTACGACCGTAAACCCATTGGGTTGAGGTCACAAAACCGTAAACTCAAGTTAGGGTTTCTTTTGAACCCTAAACCCTATAGCATTGTTCGACAACACTTAGATGCATTCCTTGAGACTTATAACACTTATATAAGGTGTTTAACTTGTCTTAGGATGTCTTAACTTTGCTAATTAGTTGTTTAAAGTCTAATTAGATACATATATGTTGTATTTATATGTTGAATAGGATCATTGTGTGTGTACAAGTCTTCACTTGACACCTAGCAATCCTATTTTCTTCAGTTCATCCAAACCACCAACTACAGGTGAGTTCATACCCCTTAATTAACCTTTTAAATGTTTTAAATGCTTTTAT
Source organism: Lactuca virosa (assembly GCF_052849685.1). Classification (NCBI taxonomy): domain Eukaryota; kingdom Viridiplantae; phylum Streptophyta; class Magnoliopsida; order Asterales; family Asteraceae; genus Lactuca; species Lactuca virosa. The sequence goes on from NC_136432.1 coordinate 24,483,816, forward strand.
GGGTGGGGGATACAAGTTGAACAATTATAGTTATTATATCAATCACATGTGATTAATAACTACCAAACAAATGGTTTTCTCACTTTTCAAACTGGTTATCAAACTATTTATCAAACTGTTTTACCTCAAACTGTTTTACAAACTCTTTTATTGTCAATACATTTATCAAACTCTTTTTAACTTATATTATGAGTATCTATATAAATATAGTTATATAAGTAGGATTGGAAGGACTTAGGACTGCTAGTCTACCCTGCTTCCTGTTCTTGTTTGATTGTGGTCTTGGGGTATCAAGGTTAGTTGTCCGAGGGTCGTTTGAATCCTAGTTATATATTATGTATACGTATATAGATATAAAAGGTTTGTTATCAACCTCTTTTAACTTATATTATGTGTATCTATATAAATATAATTATATAAGTAGGATTAAGAAGGACTTAGGACTGCTAGTCTACCCTGCTTCCTGTTCTTGTTTGATTGTGGTCTTAGGGTATCAAGGTTAGTTGTCCGAAGGTCGTTTGAATCCTAGTTATATATTATGTATATGTATATAGATACAAAAGGTTTTCCTACATTCAAGTCCATACCCTTGGGTAGCAAGGGTATACAAACATGTTCATACATTGCTAGTAAGCTACCATAGGGGTAGTTTAGGAAGATACTATTACTAGAACGATGAAACATACAATGAGTCAGTTCATACATGAGTCAATACATACTATAATGAGAAACAAACATGAAACAGAGTGATGAGAAACAAACATACAGGCTAGACAGAGAAAGAACATACAATACAGCTAGCACACAATTCACATAACATTTACATTAATACATTTATGTGAGCCATTAAACAGGGCATGGCACTACCTGCCATGACTGTTTTTGTATCAGAATCTCCTTAATTGGGGAGCGCATGAGTTTGTGTATAGATCTATACTGGATTGACTATCCTACACCTTTCTGCTCGCTACAGTGGGACTTGCAAGTCTACGGGTGCCAAACGTCATTTTCGTGGCATCTTACATTGTCACTTTACTATTGAGTCGGTAGCAAGATACAGGCCGATCACATGTTACCTTAAAATATACAATTAACTTAAGGTAGTTAGTACAACAGTAGTTTCATAATACTACATTAAAGTACTATAACATTTTCCCTTTACATTTTACTTTGTGATTTCACACAATTAACAATAATGCTAAAACTATATTTTTGGTTAATGATAGTCGGATTTGGTAAAATACTCACTTTTACAAAGGATACACACGCAGACACTAGATGCCTTGGTAGAAGGCTACTTTTAGTAGGAAACATAGGGTTTTCTAGAATAGTTCAAACAAATACAAAACTTTTACAAACACACAATACATCTTACAAAACATCTTACAAATGCTTTCATACAAACACAGACACTAATATACTTATGAACTCACCAGCTCTAAAGCTGATAAACTCTTTCAAAATAACTTGTATTCTCAGGTCACCAGTAGACAGGTACCGGAGCCAGGTTTTGAGAAGATGGAGCTCGTTCAAGACTCATCTTATATTTTGATGTATATTGTTTTGGTGTCTTTAAAACTTAACGAAACACACTTGTATGAAATTATATTATTAATGCAATGGATGATGTTGTTGCTTGTTTACTACTTGCATTGTTGTGATACTGTACATGACGTCCTCCACCCCAGAACGTTTCCGCCGTTCATTTGGTTTTGAGGGTGTGACAATGCAGCCTCTGATGCTCGGCCTTGACCATCCTACAGGTTAAGCACCTCTCAACATGCCATGCTATCTCCCACTTCATACACGGCCACCAGTAACTCAAATCTTGATACATCTTGGTGGTTCCCGGGTGTATAGAAAAGCAAGACTTATGAGTCTCCTCCAACACTATTTACCTGATCCCACCAGAAACTGGAACCAAAACCCGACCACACCGGGTCAACAACCCCCAACTATCGGTGACAAACCTGTCGATCTCGCCCCTGATCCTCTCCTGTTTCCAGTTCTCCTTCCTAACTCCCTATGCATGTGCCTCCCTGATCAAACCCAAAAGTGGAGAATCAACAGACATCCTCATACACATATCTCTCACTGAAGATCCAACCGACTTGCGGCTCAAGGCATCCGCTACCAAATTCACTTTACCCGGATGGTAAAGGATATCGCAGTCACAATCCTTGACCATGTCCAGCCACCTGTGCTGCCTCATGTTTAGGTTCGGCTGGTCCATAAGATATCACAAACTCTTGTGATCCTTTTAAACAGTACAATGGACCCCATAAATATAATGTCTCCAAAGCTTGAGGGAAAACACCATTGCCCCCAACTCCAGATCATGAGTAGGATATCGCGCCTCATGTGACTTCAGCTGTCAAGAAGAATAAGCAATCACCCATCCCCTCTGCATAAGGACAGCCCCCAAACCAGTGATGGATGCATCACAAAATACCACAAAATCCTCGACACCCTCTGGAAGGGTCAACACCAGGGCCTCACATAACCTCTGTTGCAGCGTCTCTAAAGCAAGTTGCTGCTCAGGGCCCCATCAAAAATCCACTCCCTTCCTCATCAGACGAGTGAGGGGTACTGCAATCTTGGAGAAGTCCAAAATAAATCTCTGATAGTATCCCGCCAAACCTAAGAAACTCCTGATCTCTCAGGGAGATTTCAGAACCTCCCACTGCATCATGGGCTCGATCTTGGCCGAATCGACCAAAATCCCGTCTTGGTTAATGAGATATCCCAGGAATTTTACCTCTCGTAACCAAAACTCACACTTCGAGAATTTGGCATACACCCGTTCCCGCTCAATACTCCCAAAAGCTCTCGAAGGTGCTCCTCCTGCTACTCTCTGGTTTTGGAATACACCAAGATATCATCAATGAAAACAATAACAGATCGTTCGAGCATCGGCTTGCACACCTGATTCATCAAATCCATAAACACTGCAGGCACATTAGTCAACTCAAATGGCATCACCACGAACTCGTAATGCCCATAAGAAGTCCGGAACGTGGTCTTCTACACGTCCTCCTCTCTCACTCTCACCTGATGATATCCGGACCTCACATCGATCTTGAAGAACCAAGATGCACCTTGAAACTGATCAAAGAGGTCATCAATCTGCAGAAGGGGATAACAGTTCTTCACCGTCGACTTGTTCAACTCCCGGTAATCAGTGCACATCCGGTGTGAACCATCCTTCTTCTTGACAAACAGTATCGGTGCTCCCCATGGCGAACTGCTCGGTCTGATGAACTATTTTCCTAACAACTCCTGAAGCTGAGAGGACAACTCATGCATCTCAGTTAGTGCCAAGCGGTATGAATCCTTGGTAATCAGAGCCGCACCTGGCACTAGATCAATCCTAAACTCAACCTGCCTCTTGGGAGGCACATCGGGTAACTCCTCCGGGAATACATCGACAAACTCCCTAACAACTGGCACATATGAAACCGAGACCTACTCCCCTACCCGAGTATCAAACACATAAGCAAGATAGCCCATACACATGTGTTGAATATACTACCGAGCCCTAGTTGTTGAACAAAACCCTGAACCAACACTGGTACCCTCTCCATAGATCACCAGTTCTCCCCCAATTGGGGTTCGTACTACTACTCGATGGCCCTCGCAGTCTCTCATAGCACCAAACATGTTCAGCCCATCCATACCCACTATCACGCATACATCCCCCATGGGGATAGGGATCAAATCTATCGGATAAGGCACCCCGAAGATCTTCAATACACAATCATGATACACTCTGGATGCAGAAACCCAGTGTTTGTTGGTGATAGAAACCCGTAACAAACACTCTAACTTCCTAATAGGCATAACAAACTCCTTACTGAACATCTGGGATACAAAAGACCGACTTGCAACCGAGTGAAAAAGCACAAGAGCACGCAAAGAGTTCGCTGGGAAGGTACCTAACAGAATCATAAATATAAGCATACCATAAAATAACTGACAGAACAATAAATAGAAACATACCCGTCACGACGTCAGGCGCTGCCCTGGCCTCCTCTGTCGTAACCTGAAAAGCAGCACCTCGAGCCCTTAGGGGCTCCGTCCTGCCTTGGCTCCCAACTGTATCCTCAGATTAGCCGAAGATGGAGCCTGCGCCGGTCTAGGAGCAAGCAAGGGACAATTGTCTTCACATGGCCAACCTGGTCGCAGTGATAGCAAATCCTGGTGCTGGGTACTTGAGCCTGCTGAAGACAGTCCCTCACAATATGGCATCGCCTGCCACATTTGTGGCATCCAGAAGAAGATCGACAAGCACCATCATGAACCTTGTCGCACTTCCCACAAGTACAGCCCCTCTGACTCCCAGATCTTACATCAGCGACTTTTAACCGATTCTCCACAGGATATGACTGCGTCGAGGCCTGCCTCTGCACCCTCTTCTAGAGCTCCATCCCGATCTCCTGCCTCTTAGCGGCCTCCTGCAAATCCAGCAGTGAACCATAACACTACATAGACACAAACTGGCGGATGTCCATCTTGAGCATGCTCAAGTACCGAGTCATCTAAGCTTGCTTAGAAGCAGAGGGAAAACATAGTTCTCTTTGTTAACATCTTGGTGATCTCCGTCACCGACTCGGTCCCCTGTCTCAGATCCAAATACTCCTGGGACAGCCTCTCCCTCTCTACCAATGGAACATATCTCGATCGGAACATCTCAGAGAACTGCTCCCATGATACTGCAACTCACTACTCTGGGGTGTATAAACTAGTAACCAGCCTCCACTAATCCTTCGCTCCAGACCGAAGAAGGTTCAGAGCGCACTTGACCTTCTGGTCTGCTAGGAAAGAGCAAGTAAAGAAACATCCCTTAACATCTGACAGCCACCTCATGGCAATGATCAGACCTGAAACCCGTCAAACACCAGGGGCTTCGTATTGTTGAAGTCTCGGTACTGAAAAATTGTCCCAGCACCAATCCATGCCGCAACGATGACCGCGGTAGCTACAGTAGCGGCAGTCTCAGAAAGTGCAGCGTATCGGTCATCAAATAAGTCCATCATAGCGGTCTTGATAGAACCAAACAGCTCTGGTATCTTCTCCCGGACAATAGAAACAACATCCTCACGAATTATCTCCTTAACCCGGTCCTCAATCAATCCTTGACCATGCTAGCCACCTACACCGGCTCCTGATCCTAATCCTAACTCAAATAGCCTCGTAACCACCATACTGAAAATAAACTAGGGAAATATCAAATAAAATGCATATCATACCATAGGAATCATTCCCCAACAAAACCCTAGGGGTTGTGACTTCCCTTTTACGCGTACGGGTCCTATGCCTCCAGTAGTACGGGCTAGGGATGAGCTTTAGAACCGGAACCAGTTTTCCTATATTATAAGAACTAGGAACCGTACCACCAGTTCTAGCGCCGATTCCGGTTCCGGTCTCAGTTTTTCGGTTATTTTTGTAACTAGAATCTGTTGAAATATTATAAATGATATGTTATCTTCCGGAGCTTGTAAATGATTCAATATTTAACCGAATTATGACTTTTTACATTCTAAACTGAAGTACAAACACTAAATTACATGATGAAAGAAGAATCAAGTAATTCCAACTTCATATGAGTGAGTTATGTGCATTTTAAAAGCGGGACAGATTCCAAAAAAATGTTGTAACAAAAAATACACAACATTGATATGTTGTCTTCTGGGGTCTATAACTGATTCAATATCTAACCAAAATATGTGTTTTTATAGTCTAAAATGAAGTACAAACACCAAATTACATGCTGGAAAAAAATTAAGTAACTCCGACTTCATATGAATGAGTTATGCACATTTAAAAATGGGATAGATTCAAAAAAAATGTTGAAATAGAAAAAATGTAGCATCGATATTCTTTATTTTGGGGAATGTGTCTAATTCAATATCTAACCAAAAAATATGTTTGTACATTCAAAAATGAATTACAAACTCAAATTACATGTTGAAAAAAAAATGAAATAATTTCGACTTCATATGAGTGTGTTATGCGTATTTTAAAAAACGGGAAAAATGTCAAACCGGTTCTGGTTTTTAGAACCAGAACCGGTTTTCATAAAAATGGAGAAACGGTAACTGGACCTTATTACCAATTCTGGTTCTGGTTCGGTTCCGGTTTTGTCGGTTCTAATGCCCATCCCTAGTACGGGCCCATACTACCTTCTGTATCTACCCGTATTTGTCTTAGGGGATCATCATAACGACCCTAGCAACACTCACTAGAATACTCATACACACTATTCTCTTTTCCTAGCGAAAGGCTAGACATTCCCAAGCTGGTCGGTTGACCCCACATAACTCATCCATGAAACTTCCACCAACCCTGCAACACTCGTGTATGCTAATCATACATAACACTGGATCCTATACACAGTCGAATACTTGATTCTACCCTAAGCCCACAACCAAACAAGGAATAGGAAATAAGGATAAATCAAACATTCTAAGGCTATAATATTTTGTTATGTACAATTTTGATGCACACACTAAGAAACTACGGTAATGATGTCAAGAAAGAAACCATAGGCGATCAGACATCATATAATTAGACAATTCTATCATGCAATTCCTAAAGATCGCTAGCCTATCACTAGCATGATGTTCTGATATATCATAATATCAAATAATGTAACATCCCGACTCTCAGGTATAAATTTTAAAGCTTTATATTCATATTATGGTGTAAACTCGACGAGTTGGAGGCCCTAACTCGTCGTGTCGAATCTGGTCAGCCCGCATGGTTTATGGCATCTACTCGACGAGTTGGTGGACTCCAACTCGAGGAGTAGGGTCTGTGCATAGAAACCCTAATTTTTTGGGTTTTCACCCTATTTAAAGGACCTTACGTCCTTCCTCCTGCCTCTCTTATCGCCCCCTTGACCTTAGAAAACCCTAATCGTGTATTACTCCTCATTTGTGTGTGTGAAAGCTTGGAAGGTGGTTTTAGTGAAAGAAACCTGAAGATTCAAGAGCTTGTATCAAGGAGAAGCTTGTAGATCCAGTACCTACTCCGTCTTGGCTTCTATTTTAAGGCAATAAGTTGTTACCTTGATCATTCTAGAGTTAGATCTCCTCATTCAAGGGTTTTAGGCCATTTCTAGCATATTTGTGGGTCATTTTTGGTATTGAACATGATCTGAAGTTGTAACTTCAGATCTGGACTCCTCTAAGCCCTCATTGTCATAAAGTTATCAAATTTATCAAGCTTTGGCCCATCTCTTTGGGTTAAACCTCTTCCTTAGCTTGGTTTTGGCATTTAAGGCCTTGCATGCACGTAAAGTTTGCAACTTTACGTGGTAACTATACCCTAGGAAGCTAGATCTACAGTCTGGAGCTTTTATTTTTCATAAAAGCGTCTGAATGAGAAAAGGACCGAAGGGACTCGACGAGTTTCATAGTCAACTCGACGAGTTAAATGAGGGTTTCCCCGTTTTCTGGATTCTGCATGAACTCGACGAGTTAGCAAGGTGACTCCACGAGTTGGTTAGGGTTTCACAACATTTTGGACATTGCATGGACTCGACGAGTTGTCTGGAAACTCGGCGAGTCAACTAGGTTTTTCGCGATTCTTTGAGTTCTTAAGGAACTCGATGAGTCATTAAGCTGCGCTCGACGATTTGGGTCAACATGGACTGTTGACCTTGACTGTTGGCTTTGACTTTGACCAGGGGTTTACCAAGTGTGACTTCTGGGGGTATTTGGTAATTTGGGAATTTATGGATTTGGATCGATGGTGGTTGTAGGTGGTTGAGTTTGGAGCCGTGCTTCAGGAGTTGATCTTTCAGTTCAGTACAGTTCGACATTGTGAGGTGAGTTATTCTCACTATATCAACAGGGTCTAAGGCACCAAAGTCGACCCTTTATGATTTGTATCCTGGTTATAGGATTATGCTATGTTAGTGATCTGTTAGATCGGTATCATGGTTATAGGATTATGCTATGTTAGTGATATGTTAGATCGGTATCCTGGTTATAGGATGATGTTATGTTAGTGATCTGTTAGATTGGTATCCTGGTTATAGGATGATGCTATCAATAGTGATCTGTTAGATCAGTATGACTATTTGCACATGCTAGCTAGTGTATGATATTTATGTGCACATAATTGTTTGATTGGGGGTTGGGTTGAGGCGTTCATGCTTTGTGCTTTATGCCAACATACCCAGGGCGGCCCGGATAGACTGCAGACCCGCTTAGGGCGTACTAGTCAGTCTGAAGGCCCATTGAGCGGTCCGGATAGGCTGAAGGCCCTGAGAGGCAGTCCAGACGTGCCGATGCCTCAAAGAGCGGTCCAGATAGACTGATGGCCCTGCGAGGCAGTCCAGTCAGGCTGATGGCTTATTATGCATGTTGTTGGTATGATATTGTTATGGTTTGTATGGCGTTGGTATTTTGGGGGAACTCACTAAGCTTCGGGCTTACAGTTGTTGATTTTGTTTCGGGTACCTCTGATGATCGTTCACCTCCTTATATTTTTATGATTTGATTCTGGGATACTCTGACATGAAACTATTTTGAAAACAAATTTGTAATAATTATTGGTGTTTGAATGATTTAAAAAGTTTTAAATTGGCATGATTTATGGGTGTTACAAATAATAGTATGGTAACTTGGGGTCTACATACTGGCTCCGGCTGATCGTACACATCACATCCTTTCTTGATTATTTTTGAAAACAATTTTAAAATCATTTTTAAAACCTTTTCAGTTCCTTAGTTTGAGACTGGATTCACGCGAGTGTTCCTCCAATTCGCTCAAGCAAAGGCTCTGATACCAACTTGTAACATCTCAAAAATCACAACTAATTTAAACTTTTTAGATCAACCGTTTACTAATAAAAGTGTTTACAAAACCATTGTTTTCAAAACACTGTTCAAAACATAGTCTCCCAAGATCAACAACATAAAATCAGGATGTGTACGGTCATGCCTTCGCCTTCCCATGATCATTGGAGTACCTGAAACCATAACCAAAAACTATAAGCCAACGCTTAGTGAGTTTCCCCCAAAGTACCACCACACAATACACATATCATATACAAACAAGCACGCTGGGTCCAATCAGTCATCGGAATGGAATACCCCTAGGTCCACAACCATCGGTCTAGATTACCCCTGACCCAATCAGTCATCGAACTGGAATGCCAATATACAACAGGCCCACTCAGTCATCGGACTGGAATACCAATATAAAGCGGGCCCACTCAGTCATGGGACTGGAATACCCTTGGGTCCACTCATCCATCAGGCTGGAATACCCTTCGTCTGTTGACTCACACATAAAGCAGTGAAGTCTCAACGCAACACAATATGTTGACATATAACAGATAACAACAAAATCAACAAACAAATAATCATGCAACCAGAAAATCACAGGTAGTCTTACAGATCTACCGGTCTACGCATATCAACAACTATCATATAATCATACAGGTCTATCCCACTCTCAGCATATCATAAATCAATGTATAACAGAATATCAATCAAATAGGCCGACCTTCGTGCTTTCAACCCGTAAGTATAGTGAGGAAAACTCACCTTAAATATGACGAATAGCTGATCACTACTCTGTTCCCAAATACCGGCTCAACCCAAGTCCTAAATGTCACAACATTATCCATTAATAATATTTTCCCTAAAATCCCCGTGGTCAAACCTGGTCAACGGTGAGAAGTCGAGTGAACACCTAGTTGAGTCAACCCAGCCAAGCCAACCTGACCGAGTCGATTCAGCTGAGTACACTAGGTGTACTCTTCTGTACGCAGGGCGTACTCGGTGGTTGACCAGCTTACAGGGTGCTGACCACGTACGCGCAACGTACCACTTGGTATGCCCAGTGTACATGCCAATTCAGCCCTTTCCCCATTAAGAGCTTAATACTCCAGATCTTTACGTCCAAGATCAAATCCAAGGCCAAAATATCCTCAAGAGTCATAAAGTTTCCAACTTTATGACTTTGCATGTCCATTAAGTGCTTAAAACACAAAATCTCAACATCTTAATGCAGTAAGACCTTCTATAGCATGCATGGAGGAAAAGTAACCATCAAGACCACATTTTTATGACTTAAGACCCCTCATAAGGTCTGAAAGGACGACTTATTGGGTCAAGAACATGTCGTGCTCAAGAATCACCATATTTGGGACAAAAAGTGTCTTAAAGGAAGAAATTTATAGATCTACAAGATGGAGTGATCAAGTTGTAAAATTTATACCTCCTGGAGGTTGCAAACAAGAAGGAAATTCCATATCCAAGATGCTTCTAAGCTCCAAGCTCTTCTCACCACCTTCTTTTTCTTTAAGAACACCTCCAAAACACTCCAGTGGGATCAAAATGCACTCTTTTCACTTAGGGTTTGCTTGGGGTCGTTTTTCACAGAGGGTGGCTGATGAAGAAATGAGACATGAGGCTATAATGAGGTTTTTATGTGGGCCAAACCCTAAAAATTAGGGTTTACACATTCCTCACATACGCCCCGCGTATGAGCTGTACGTCCAACGTACTAGGGCGCGCCTAGTACGCCTAGTGTACACAACGTACGCTCAGCGTACTACACTTGGACCAAATTACCATATTGCCACTATGGGCCATTTTGCAATCCTTTTCAATCCCAATGGCTAACATGCAATATTATTCAAACATAGGGTTGAAATTGAAATTACCTTGACATCGGGATGTTACAATATATATAAAGACTAACCAATGAGAGTAATTTACTGTGTGTGAAAACAAATTTAGTTATAGTCATTGCTCCTAAAGCTTTCAATAACAAGGAAAGATTCTTATGTATATTCATGACCTTCTCATGGAACTTAGCTTCCTCATTAAGTTGCAACTCACTTGCCTCCTCTTTTGATATCTTCTATGTTTCTAGATTAACCAAAAAAGAAAAATCAAAATATAAATACATTAGCTTATGTTTAAGAAAGACATAATAAAAAATAAATCACTTGCCATGCTTTTTTTTTGTTGGTTTCCCTGCATCTTTCTTCCCCACACCAGAACGCTCTTTGCCACCAATATCTCTAATAGGAAATTGTAAAACAACACATCTACAGACTATTAGAAGCCTATCATATATGCAGTTTGTTCAGTAGTGTATGAGTTCATATTAAACAACCATGTTAAGCCTATTAGATATTCAATTTGTTTAGTAGTGTATGAGTTCATATTAAACATGAAAAAATTCCTATCCATTTCAGTTGTATGGCTTGTCCTATCATGTTGATTTTATACAGAATCACAAACATTCAAGATGTATAGAATCAACAGAAAAGTTATCATAGTAGAAAATTAGTAGTCTTCGAGTTAGTTTCTGATCCATGCCAATTGGATTATGAACTTCTCTATAGAAATTCATCAGATGAACATACACAAAACTTGGTATAACACAGAAACACCTCAAATCCAAATCACAAATTCCAGAATAGAACCTTAAAGAAGTTCTTACTTGTTCAAATAGTTGTTTTATTGAATTTAAAAAACATATCATAGTAGAAAATCAGTTGTATATTATACACACATCATTAACGATTGTAACAGAAAATGATGTATTTTATACTGACATCAACATCATTGAGAACCAGCGAGGTATAGAGGATATTTACCAGACATTAGTAGCAAAAATAATAATAATCGATTGAGAACAGATAAATCAAAGGTTTAGAGTACCTTTCGCAATCGGATGAAACCCGAGTCGAGATGTAGATTGAGCACTAGAATACGTTGGTCTATTCACTACCTTATCCTTTCTCAAATATGAACTAATCGCAAACAACCTTGTAGGCACCCTGCCTGATATCGATCATTTGAATGATATTCTTGTGAAATTTTCAATGGCGATATGCTTATGTAAGAGGTGAATAGGATCCATCGACGAACGATAAAGGTCTACGCTGATCTACTATCACATCGATGACGAACAAGGCGATTTTACGATCGATGATTTGATTAGGATTCGAATTTTAATAGTGACAACAAAGATAGATTAACTACAATTTGCATCTACCAATGGTGGCCGGAGTATTGGTTAGATCGATTGTTTCTACTTCCACAATCGCTTCCACTCCGATGACGATTTCAGGATGTAAGATACGACGATTGAAAATATAGATCTGAATGAAGTTCAGATATATATATATATATATATATATATATATATATATATATATATATATATATATATATATATATATATATAGAGAGAGAGAGAGAGAGAGAGAGAGAGATTGAAAGACTGAATATGAAAACAACGAAAAGGGAAACATAAATTTAGGTTTAAAAAACTATTTTGCATATGATATTTCTATGACTAATTTACCCTTAAGATGTATTTTTAAACCTTAAGATACCACTAAAGTTCTCAGTAATTACAAAAATGTCACATTTGATCAAAACCATCTATTTTTTCAATCTAACGTTCCACCTTTAGTTCTCGGGTTCTCGAGAAACTATAAGTTCTCAAATGATCCTTCCTATATATATATATATATATATATATATATATATATATATATATATATATATATATATATATATATGGTAAGAATTTTATTTTTGTAGGAAGTTAAGATTTTTTTTTGCTGCATATTATTTTTTTACAAACAACATAAATCACTGGATGAAAAAAGTAACATGATTCACAAAAAAAAATTCCCGAAAAAACATCTCGATGGTTTATTTTTATGATGATTTTGTTGATATACAATAGAAATGTCGTGAATTTTTTCTTCATTTACTTAAAAATGAATAGTGAAGATGTTTTTTTGGATTTTTTTTTTGTGAATCATCTTACTTTTGAATCATTTAATGATTCAGTTTGTTTGTTTGCTAAATATATGTAATAGTGACATATTCAAAAAGAAAAATCAGGGGTTGCACAAATTTTTTAAGGGTTGCACTACTAGAAAAAACCCGTTTTCAATGAAGTTTTCATCACAAAATCGTCACTAAACCGACGAATTTACAGTAAATTCACAAATATCAGATTTTGTGATGGATTTTCGACGGATTAGTGACGGATTTCCAACGGATTTGTGACAGATTTTCGAAAAAAATCAGTAAATTTACATTTGACGGGTAGCCCGAGCTACCCCGGGCTACATAGTAGCTCCGCCCCTATGTATATAAAAAATTTCTTACCTTCCTTCCAAAATTTTCCTTCTTATTTGATCTTGGTTATATATATATATATATATATATATATATATATATACACACACACACACACACACTAGATGTGTGTTCGCGCAAAGCAACAAAGATAAATAGCTTTTTTGGCGAAAATTTTATTACGGGAAACTAATTATTTGATTTTATTATTATTTATTATGTAATAAAAAAACTACCAGTTTTAAATAAAACATTGATGTTTATATCTTATATTTATGTTGAATGTTTATACATTTGATGTAAAGTAATTAATAGCGACATGTAGTTTAAGAAATTTAAATTAAGTTATATACATGAATTTAATATTTTAAATTTTTAATTTTTCTCTAAATTGAATTTCTTAATAACCTTCTTTAATTCAAGTCTTCAAACTTTTGGCAAGTATTCATGATTTATTTATGCATAATTCATTTGTACAAAAAACTTTGTAAATTATACATCTTAAAGTTCAAAATATGACTAATATATTTTATAATATAATATAAGATATTTGATGGAAATACGATAAATGTAATATCGATAATAAAAATGACCATGTATATTTTTGATTGATTTATTAACATTAATTTGTTTTTTATATATATAAAGAATCATATATTAAAAAGTCACTAACAAGCAGAGAGGCCAAAGAACCGATTACAAAATATTTAAAGATTTTTGCAACCAACAAATCCAATCACTTGGGCATTTTGAATTTTTATTATTATACCACACAAAGGAAATATGTCTAATAGAATCGAAATTCTCGTCCATTCTCAACTCATTGTCTGCAAACAACAAAGCCTTCCTGTGTTTCCAAATATACTGTATTGTGGTACCAACAATAGCATCAACCAACATCTTCTTTTTAGTTGCAACACCACCGTTCAATCCAAGAATACAACTCACGTATTGAACTATGCTCCACCGGTTGCATATACAACCATCTATAAACCGAGTTTCATGTTCTAGCTGCAACCTCACACCTCAAAAATAGATGATTAAGTTGCTCCACTCTATCAAACAAATTAGGGAAAGAATAGAGGACACATCTAACCCACAATATAACGAATTCAATCTAACATATTCAATCTAATTGGGAACCTATCATGCAAAACTCTCAAAATCAAGATGTTTACTTTTATAGAAAAAAAAATTCCACCTAGTATGAATATCTGAAATCGGCAAAGTGGCATCATCAATCCAATAACGAGTTTCACTAACCGTATACCCCCTGTAGTACCAATGTCCCACCACCATTTGTCCTCATTATTTGAGAGTTAAACCTCTCCAATATAACTCATAAGTGTCGAAAATTGCAACAGTTCTTCACTTCCACAAACCGGACGTCTCCAACCTCAACACCAAATCTCGATCATTCCTTCGTTGAGCAATAGAACAATCCCTATTAGTTTCCAACTAAAACATTGAGGGTATAGAGTCTTTAAAATCGGATCACCTATCCAACAATCCGTACGAAATTTTGAAGTATCCCCCATTCCAATTCGTTTATTTAACACATACATGTGAATAATCCCACGATCGTCGGGTCTCTTGATAACCCTTATGAGCCCAATCCAAACCACTCAATTTAAACCACCTTGAGCCCCATACTTAGGCTTGATCACTTGAACCCATAAATAGTCTTGATTATGTAAAAAAAAAACACAACCACCATTTGTATAACAAAGCAAGGTTAAAAGTAGACATACTACCAATGCCAACTCTCCTTAGTTTCTAGCAGGTAGAACCAAATCCTAATTTATCCAATGTACTTTTTGGTTTTCATCATTAACACCCCAAAAGAACTTTGCACGAGTAGCTTTTAGTTAATCCAAAATTGTTATCGACATAAAAAAGCAACATAAAGTAAACTTAAAAAGCTCCTAAAACCGATTTAAGTAACATACATATACCTCCAATAGAAAGAGTAACACCTTTCTAACTGGAAAGTGTTTTTATGAACGCTATCTACAATCAATTTCGAAGCACTTATCGTTGTCATGTTTTGTCCCACAAGAATCCCCAAATATGTAAAAGATATCTTATCAGGTTTACACCCAATACTAGAAGTAAAATTGATCACCTCCTCATAAGAAACTCCATTGCCAAACAAACTGGACTTGTGTATATTATTTTTCAGACTGGACACCAAATGGAAGCAATGTAAGATACTAACAATATTTCGGACGTTTCCTTTATTCCACTTTCCTAAAATGATTATAAGGTTTGCATGAAATAAGTGTGAAAGCACCAAGTTATCCACACCAATCTTCACCCTTGATAACAAATTAGCCGTAATTACATCTTCTATGGCAACATGTAAACCCTCAATAATTAAAATAAATAAAAATGGTGAGAGATGATCATCTTATCGTAAACCAAGTTATGATTGAAACTCAAGAGTGGGACTTCCATTTACTAAGACAGAAGACCTAGACGATTCCAAACCAACCCGAATCCAACATCTCTATTTTCTACCGAAGTTCATTAATTCCATCACTCGATCAATAAAATCCTAAGTCATAGAGTCACAATCCTTTTCAAAATCTATCTTTAGCAGCAATATCTTTTTGTGTTTCCTTTTGTACCATTCGATCAACTTATTTACCATTAAGGGGCCAACGAGAATCTGTGTGCCTTTTACAAATCCTAATTTCTCTGTACTAACCTCCGATTGAACAACCTTAGCAAGAAACAAAGATAAGACCTTGGCTGTAATTTTGTATTGAAGTTCAATTAAGCTTATAGGTCGAAAATCATTAACCACCATGGAACTACTCACTTTAAGAATAATAATTGTAATGAAGGAAGAATTACACCCACTTGACATCTTAATCCTAATGGAATCTAAAAAGCTATTAAATAATTGTTATTGTATATACATAAAACTACAAAAACGATCCTTGTGGTTTGCTTTTTTTTTCTTCAGGAATCAAGTTCAAAATTTTCAAAATTTAATGAAAAAAATGTCTTTTTCATCAAACTTCAATGGGAATTTTGTCCTTGAAAAACTTGAAATGTCTATTTTACCCTTTTAATTTATTTTCTATTTATTTTTAATTGGTTTACCATTTTTATTAATAAAAAAATAAAATAAATCTCTCCACTCCCAACCTATTTCCCTTACTCTTGACAGGCGTCCCTCGATCTTACCTATATTCTTTTCTCATTGATCCTCCGACGACCACCTTCCATTGCATGTTCAACTCATATACCATTAAGGGCCATTGAGAATCTGTCTGTCTTTCACAAATCCTAATTGCTTTGGACTAACCACCGATTGAACAACCTTAGCAAGACACAGAGATAAGACCTTGGCTGCAATTTCGTATTGAACTCCAATTAAGCTTATAGGTCGAAAATCATTAACCAGCATGGAACTACTCACTTTAGAAATAATAATTATAATTAAGGAAGAATTACACCCATATGGCATCTTAATCCTAATGGAATCTAAAAAGCTATTAAATAATTGTTATTGCATCTACATAAAACTACAAAAATGATCCTTGTGGTTTGTATTTTTTCAAGAATCAAGTTCAAAAATTTCAAAATTTAATGAAAAAAATGTCTTTTTCATCAAATTTTAATGTGGATTTTGTCCTTGAAAAACTTAAAATGTATATTGTACCCTTTTAAATTATTTTTCCTTTATTTTTAATTGGTTTAACATTTTTATTAATAAAAAAATAAAAAAAATCTCCCCACTCCCAACCTATTTCCCTTACTCTTAACAGGGCGTCCCTTGATCTTACCTCTATCCCTTTCTCCTTTATCCTCCATCGACCACCTTCCATAGCCCGCGATTTTCAACCACAAAGTGCTAAATCATATCACATTCAGGGGGTGGAGTGGGTGAATTTATTTTGTTTTTTAATTAATAAAAATGGTAACACCTTAAAAATAATAAGAAAGGGAAACTAAAAGGGTAAAATAGACATTTTAGGTTTTTTAGAGACCATACCACAACAAAACTTGCTGAAAAGGACATGTTTTTATAAATTTTGAATTTTTTTGGCTTAATACCTAAAAGAATACATATTATAGGGACAATTTTTACAATTTTTACAATTTGGTCTAGTAAGATGTAATCTCTAAATATTATTAAAAGAGAACCCTTAATTCTAAATTGAAGAAATCAGGGTCATTGATTGTATTTTAATCCTATATTTTCCACCATTGGATTATTTGCTGACATCAGCTTTGTGAACCTTTTTATTTTAGTCCATAAATTTTATAAAACGTATATTATGTTTTAAATTAGAAATTCTATTAATGACAATTAAATCTCACCAAAAATAAAATGAATTAACTTAGGAATTCTATTAATGACAATTAAATCTCACCAAAAATAAAATGAATTAAATTAGGAATTCTATTAATGACAATTAAATCTCACCAAAAATAAAATAAATTAAATTAGGAATTCTATTAGTGACAATTAAATCTCACCAAAAATAAAATGAAAAAATACGCTCCACCCCTCATTACCAGTACCCCTACGCTCTCTCCCTCCTTTCTTTACATAATTTATCTAACATAAGTTTTGTAGTGGAGAAGAAAATGGGGGAAACAAGAAATAGAATACATGTAGGCTTCGATCCGTGTGGATCAGTCATGTGTTCGATCATCATGGAAGAAGAAGGAATGATAAAGAGATAAATTTTCTTTGGAATCTACTTTAATTTGATCGTAGTTTAGATCGATTATGGGTACGTTTTAGATTATGTTTCTTTTATTTTGTTTCAACTATGAAGTTCCAATCTATAAAACCTTTCGATTTAAATTTAAATCCATAATGGTTATGTTTTCTGAATCTGCTTCGATTTTTGTTCTTATGATATGTATTGTTGATTTTGATTTTTTAAGTTATAGGTATCTGGAGAGCAAAAGGATGGAAACAGCAACGCCACTACCTCTCATCCATTGTTTCGATTTGGAAGATATGTCCACTAGATAGTGAATGTGTATATGTTGATTTTATTTTTTATTTTTACATTTTTGTATATGAATTTAGTCAATGATTTTTTTATGGCTTACCAGGTCGTGAATGGAAGATATACTCAAGTCAATGTCTATAATGTTTTACCCATTTGATCCCTTCCTGGATTTGGAGATGGAATTCAAACCCTTATACCAGTGAGTGATCCACATATTCTATAACTCAGCAAAACCCAGTGGTGATATGTGTTTTGATTTATTGTAAAAAACAACTTTTTATAAAAATACAAATTGGGCTTTCAGAAATAAGTTATTCACCAATCCTTTTATAATATTATAAAAAAAACATCTTTTAGACTCAATCTCTAATCTCTAAATATTATTAAAAGATAACCCTTAATTCTAAATTGAAGAAATCAGGGTCATTGATTGTATTTTAATCATATATTTTCCACCATTGGATTATTTGCTGACATCATCTTTGTGGACCTTTTTATTTTAGTCCATAAATTTTATAAAAAATATATATCGTTTTAAATTAGAAATTTTATTAACGACAATTAAATCTCACCAAAAATAAAATGAATTAAATTAGGAATTCTATTAATGACAATTAAATCTCAGCAAAAATAAAACGAATTAAATTAGGAATTCTATTAATGACAATTAAATCTCACCAAAAATAAAATAAATTAAATTAGGAATTCTATTAGTGACAATTAAATCTCACCAAAAATAAAATGAAAAAATACGCCCCACCCCTCATTACCAGTACCCCTACGCTCTCCCTCCTCTCTTTACATAATTTATCTAACATAAGTTTTGTAGTGGAAAAGAAAATGAGGGAAAGAAGAAATAGAATATATGTGGGCTTCGATTAGTGTGGATCAGTCATGTGTTCGATCATCATGGAAGAAGAAGGAATGATATAGAGATAAATTTTCTTTGGATTCTACTTTAATTTGATCGTAGTTTAGATCGATTCCGGGTACGTTTTAGATTATGTTTCTTTTATTTTGTTTCAACTATGAAGTTTCAATCTATAAAACCTTTCGCTTTAAGTTTAAATTCATAATGGTTATGTTTACTGAATCTGCTTCGATTTTTGTTCTTATGATATGTATTGTTGATTTTGATTTTTTAAGTTATAGGTATCTTGTCACACCCCGAAACCGATGGTGGAAACGTTCCGGGGCGGAGGACGTCATGTATAGCATCACAACCAATGAATAACAGCAATCATAGCAACACAACCATTACAGTGAATACTTAAATAAAGATGTTTACACCAGTTTGAAACTTAGTTTAAATTACATCCAATAGTTTTGTATGGTAAAACTTAAAAGCTCTTAATGCTTCAGTTCCTTAAAATCCAGCAAGTACCTGTCTACTGATTTCCTGAGAATACAAGTAGTTTGAAAATATCAGCGTTATCGATTTCGTATAAAACCTTGAATGTTCGTTACTGAAAACTATAGTAATATGCGAAAATACTACCTCATGTGACTAGCTAAAACTAATCATGAGGTGTAAGTATTTTATATGTGAACCCATTGCATAATCGGTTCTGTTTGAAAAACCCTGGCTTTAGCCAGAATACGTAGTGTGTATCAGTTCTATTTAGTAAAAGTAGAACTGTTGAAGAGTGTTAAGCTGTAAACTAAAGGTGATTTATACATATTGTGAGTCGTATAACCATGCTTGATATGACTAGAGACCTTTCCAACGTTCTTCAGGCGTCGAGTGAAATGACATTTGTACATCTCATGCGTGCCCGCCTAACTGTAGCTAGCAGTCCAGATGTGGGATTGTCAGTCCCGAATAGATCTATTCACAAATCTCACGCTCTCCCTCCAGGAGACTCTGGTTATACAGTGGTAGGATTTATCCCTGTACACCTAAGGGTACAGTAGTGAAGTAGCGCCTCACAGTATCGTACAATCTAGTTTACATGTAGGGTAGTGTCGTTCTACCGTAGTGAAAATCCGTATGTATACCGTATATAGTGATAATTACAGTTATGAATACCATGATAAAGTAGTGATGTAAACTGTAAACGGTTTCTGTCTCAGTGCATATGTTTAACAGTGAAAGTTTCTGTACATGTTATGTTTTTAGAAAAATCCCAAACTATACCGATTATAGTTTGCATGAATAGTGAATAGCGTGTCCGGAAAACTATGCAAATTTTAGTGAAAACGTCCCTTATGCTCAGCATAGTACAGAAGGGATTTAAAGTGATTTGCATGAGTTTTCGAAAACATTTATGTTTAGCTTGTATTCCCCCTGAAAACATTAAAAATGCGGAAAAACGTAGGGGTATGAACTCACGGTTCTTGTTGTGAAATCGTTGACTGAATGAAGATCCTTGAGTTGTTGCACGTGACACTTAACGAAATCCTATTTCAAATAAATACATATATGTATCTAAATTAGCGATTTCGATAGATAACGTGTTAGAGGAACACTTGAATTTGGTTGAGGAATGTTACCGGGACTTGATTGAATCGAAGAAAATGAGTTTTCAGCCAAAAGCACCACCAAAAAGGTGTTTACAGCCGTGATCTATAGTTTACGGTTTCTGAAGGCTCGGCGAGTTTACGGCCGTAAACTCAAGAACAGAGTTTACGGTCTTTGAAGGTTGGACCGTAAACTCAAGAACAGGGTTTACGGTTCTTGAAGGTTGGACTGTAAACTCAAGAACAGGGTTTACGGTTTTTGAAGGTGGACCGTAAACTCAAGAAAAATGGTTCTGATTGCTGATTTCGAAGAGATGAGCGTTTCCAGACGTTCCAAAGTGACTCCAAACGTGGTTTCTCGATGTTTTCCGAAGCTTGAAGGCGTTTTGAGTGTTTACGGTTAAGATTCTTAGAGAGAGAAGGAGAGAGTTTTTGGCCAGAAATGTTCTAATGAAGGTGGAGGCATCGTATTTATAGGGGTGTTGTGGGGGGTCCACTCTTCACTGACCGTAAACAGGTTTACGGTCGTAAACGAGTTTACGGTCGTAAACTAGTTTACGGTCGTAATCCTCACTTAGACCGGAAATGCTGATTTTTCGAGATTTTTGGGTTTCTGCGCGATTTTTGGTTCCGACTCGTAAATAATTTAATTGTATACATAACTAGATTATTTTCAAAACCAAGAAGTTTGACGGAAAAGTTAACAAATTCGAGATTTTCTTAATGAAACTCGTGTAACGGAAACGGACAAAGTTTCGGTTTGTCACATCATCCCCCCGTTAGAGGGAATTTCGTCCCGAAATTTGAACGCAAAACACAAAACATGGATTAGGAAAAAGATGCGGATACTTCTGTTTCATCTGATTTTCGCGCTCCCAAGTGAATTCAGGTCCCCGCTTGGCATTCCAACGAACCTTCACTATCGGTATGCGACTTTGTTTCGTTCGTTTGATCTCTCTGTCCATGATTTCGACCGGTTCTTCCACGAAGTTGAGGCTCTCGTTGATTTCAATCTCGTCGAGAGGAATCACAAGTGTCTCATCAAACAGACACTTCTTTAGGTTAGATACGTGGAAAACAGGATGGATGTTGCTGAGCTCTCGGGGTAACTGAAGTTTGTATGCCACGGGACCGATCCTAGCAAGGATTTCGAACGGTCCAATGTACCTTGGGTTTAGCTTTCCACGTTTCCCAAAACGTATCATGCCTTTCCAGGGTGAGACTTTCAGAAGGACGCGGTCACCAACCTGGAACTCCAAAGGTTTTCGTCTCTTATCGGCGTAGCTCTTTTTTCTATCTCGTACGGCTTTTAGTCGTTCCCGGATTTGTATAATTTTCTCAGTTGTTTCACGGATGATCTCAGGACCAGTGAGAGTACTGTCGGGGACTTGACCCCTGGCTAGCTGCGTGTCACCCACTTCAGCCCAGCACAGAGGGGATCTGCACTTACGGCCATAGAGGGCTTCAAACGGCGCAACCTTGATGCTGGTATGGTAGCTGTTGTTGTAGGAAAATTCAACCAAAGGAAGATGAGCGTCCCATGATGCGCCGAAATCGATGACGCATGCTCTCAACATATCTTCCAATGTCTGAATTGTTCTCTCACTCTGTCCATCAGTCTGCGGATGATAAGCCGTGCTCATATCCAACTTAGTTCCAAGAGCCTTCTGTAGAGACTGCCAGAACCTCGATGTAAACCTGCTATATCGATCGGAGATAATGGATGCAGGTACACCATGAAGGCGAACTATCTCTTGAATGTAGATCCGTGTGAGTCTCGCCATCTTGAAGTTTTCTTTGATTGGCAGGAAGTGGGAGGACTTCGTTAATCGATCGACAATTACCCAGATGGCATCGTGCCCACTCGGAGATCTGGGTAACTTGGTGATAAAATCCATGGTTATCCTTTCCCACTTCCACTCAGGTATTTCCGGCTGCTGAAGTAAACCTGAGGGCTTTTGGTATTCTACTTTTACCTTGGCACAAGTCAGGCACTTGCCCACGAAAGTAGCAATTTCCGCTTTCATGTTTGGCCACCAATAAAGTTGTTTGAGATCCAAGTACATCTTGTCCGAACCTGGATGAACGGAGTATTTCGTCTTGTGAGCCTCATTCATGACAACCTCTCTGTACCCGCCGAACTTTGGGGTCCAGATCCGGTTCATGAAATAGTACACTCCGTCTCCTTTGACCTCCAAGTTCTTGTCCATTCCTCGCAGTGACTCATTTGCCACGTTCTCGGGTTTTAAGTCTTCCAGCTGAGCCTCTCTGATTTGTGCGGTTAAATGGGAATGGATGGTCATTGTTAGTGCCTTCACCTTACGTCCTGAATAATCCTTTCGACTGAGGGCATCTGCTACCACATTTGCCTTTCCGGGATGATAGCGAATTTCGCACTTGTAGTCACTGAGTAACTCTACCCATCGCCGTTGTCTCATGTTTAACTCCTTTTGATCGAAAATATGTTGCAAGCTCTTATGGTCGGTGAAGATAGTGCATTTGGTTCCATAGAGATAGTGTCTCCAGATCTTCAACGCAAAGACCACTGCTCCCAACTCTAAATCGTGGGTTGTGTAATTGACCTCGTGTGTTTTCAACTGCCTCGAGGCATAGGCGATGACCTTTCCTCTCTGCATGAGCACACACCCTAGGCCCTGATTGGATGCATCACAGTAGACAACGAAGTCTTCTGTCCCTTCGGGCAGGGACAAGATAGGTGCGCTGCATAGGGCCTGCTTCAATGTTTGAAATGCAGTGTCTTGCTTGACTCCCCAACTAAAGGTTACCCCTTTTGCGTCAGGGTAGTTAAGGGCTTAGCGATTCTGGAGAAGTTCTGGATGAATCTGCGATAATAGCCCGCGAGACCCAAGAATTGCCGGATTTCTTGGGTGTCTTTGGTGCAGACCAGTTCTCAATCGTCTTGATCTTGGAAGGGTCCACGTGTATTCCTTCCTTGGTAATCACGTGTCCAAGGAAATTCACCTTCCTGATCCAGAATTCGCACTTCGAGAATTTTGCGTATAGCTTTTCTGCCCTTAATGTTTCCAACACATGCCTTAAGTGTTGTTTATGATCATTCTCACTCCGCGAATAGACAAGTATATCGTCGATGAACACAATCACAAACTTGTCTAAGAAAGGGCGGCACACCCGATTCATCAGGTCCATGAATACCGCCGGTGCGTTGGTTAGACCAAAGGGCATTACTACAAACTCGTAGTGTCCATAGCGAGTTCGGAATGCTGTTTTGGGCACATCATTCTCATGAACTCGCAACTGATGGTACCCTGATCTCAGATCGCTCTTTTAGAAATAACTGGCTCCCTGAAGTTGGTCGAAGAGATCGTCGATTCTGGGTAAGGGATATCGGTTCTTGATAGTCAGCTTATTCAGTTCTCGGTAGTCAATGCACATCCGAAAGGATCCATCTTTCTTTTTCACGATTAAGATCGGAGCTCTCCAGGGTGAGGAACTCGGCCTTATGAATCCTTTGCTGATCAGCTCATTGAGCTGACTGGATAATTCTTGCATTTCCGCTGGCGCTAAACGGTAAGGAGACTTAGCTACGGGAGTAGCTCCGGGGATCAAGTCGATACGAAACTCGACTTGGCGTTCGGGAGGGATTCCTGGGAGATCTTCAGGGAAGACATCAGGGAAGTTGCAGACTTCGGGAAGACTCTCGAGGTCTTTAACTTTTTGCGTCACGTCTATAACGTGAGCTAGAAATGCATGGCACTCCTTTCGCAGATACTTCTGGGCTTTGATGCACGAAATGATACGGAGGTTCGAGCTAGGCTTATCTCCGTAAATCATGAGAGCTTCGCCAGAGGGAAGATTGAGACAGATAGCCTTCTCGAAGCAAAGAATATCAGCACGATTGGAGCTTAGCCAGTCCATGCCGATAATGACGTCGAAACTCTTGATGGACACAGGCATAAGATTGATAGGAAAAGAATAATTGTCTAGGGTAAGAGTACAGCCTATGAATATGTCGTTAGTGCTCTCCTTCTTTCCGTTAGCCATCTCGACGGTAAATGTTTCGGTTAGAGGTTGGGATTTACATTTGATTAGATGTTTGAATGTATGACTAACAAAACTCCTCTCCGCACCCGAATCGAAGAGAATGCATGCATAAGAGTTGTCAAGGAGGAACGTACCCGTAACAACGGTAGGATCAGCAACTGCTTCCTCCTGGCCCATCACCAAAACTCTTCCTGTATTGCCCCCAGTTGCTGCCTTGGGGCAGTTTCTCCTGAAGTGCCCAACCTCTCCACATCCATAACAAGTTTGACCAGCGCCCGCTCCCGGAGCCTGGTTGGCCGGTTGAGCCGGCGTCTTGCAGTATCGAACTGTGTGTCCTTTCTTTCCACAGTTGTTGCAAATCAACTCACGGCAGGGTCCGTGATGGTGAAAGTTACACTTGTTGGACAGGGGTAGCTTTCCAGCATAACCACTGGTAGGAGATTGGGTGGTTGGAACAGTAGTGGGAGCAGCAGCAGGAGCAGTAAAAGCATGAACTGCCACTGTTTGTTGTTTCTTGGAGGGCTCCTGCGAAGACTGACCCTTTCGTTTGTTACCAAACTTCTTCTTCTTCCCACCGCTTTCCTTTTGTGATTCAGAGACAGCTGCCACTTCATCCAGATCGATTCCATGATCGATCTAAGTCTATGCTAGATCCTTGGTGCTTTCAAATGTGGTCGGCCTCGCAGCCAAGACATTCCCCTTGGTTGGTTGTGTCAGTCCCTAGATGTACCTTTCGATTTTCTTGCTTTCCGGGGTGACCATTCCCGGACAGAGGAGAGCCAGATCACAGAATCTAGCGGTGTAGGCAGCGATGTCGGAACCCTTCATCTTCAAGTTCCAGAGTTCGTGCTCCAACTTTTGCACTTCGCCCCTCGGGCAGTACTCCGCGAGCATGATCTCCTTCAGTCTTTCCCAACCCATGGCATTAGCCACTGGCATGGTTAGGGTTTTGACTCGACCATTCCACGAGGTCAAGGCTCTGTCAGTGAAGGTGCAGGCGGCGAACTTCACCTTGTTTGCTTCAGAACAAACGCAAATTTCGAAGATGGATTCGATCTTCTCGAACCATTGAGTCAGGGCGATGACACCTCCATTTCCGTCGAAGGACATGGGTTTCGCAGTCATGAAGTCCTTGTAGGAACACTCCTTTTGATGTCCCTGGCTTCCATCTTGTCTCTGTGGGTCGGTTCCACTTCCAGCCCCACCAGCATTCACTTGTTCCATTGCTGCAGTCACGGCGGCTGTAACTGCTGCCTGAAACATGATGGGGTCGAACTGTGGGGGTGGTGGTGGTGGCGGAGTGTTGTCGTTCCTTCTGATGGGTCTTGGTCGAGGAGGCATCTTGTTCTAGAAACAATCAGGAAGAAGAGGATGGTAAGTCCTCGAGATATAAAAACAAAATATATCTAATCCTGATAATGAAAGTATTCTACCGAGCGATAAACACAGAAAGGTTACTAATACAAGTAAGTTATCGCTTAAGGAAGAAGAGGTAGCAACACTTAGAGTGAATCTGTATACTGAGTTTGGCTCTAGCGAAAATAGTCCTATAGTATTTTATGTGAGATGATGTTTGGTAAGTTTTAGGCCTGTTGTAACACCACAGTCACTCCCAAGCATATTTTGGTCATGTCTCGATTGAATATAGTTGATCAGGCTATATCCACCCTAGACATGATTACATAACTGCCCAGGTTTAACCGCAACGTTCCAGCATCCAAATACTTTTCTTCTTTTCTACTAGCGACATGAATTTTGTTATGTATGCATGCTCGTATACTTTTTATAAAAATACTTTATATTTTGAAAGGATAATTTTAGCGTAGCGCACTTAGGCCCCTTAGTGTTAATAGTTGTATACCACGTAAGGTTCGGTATACTAGTTCGCTATAAACAAGGGCTCTGATACCAATCTGTCACACCCCGAAACCGATGGTGGAAACGTTCCGGGGCGGAGGACGTCATGTATAGCATCACAAACAATGAATAACAGCAATCATAGCAACACAACCATTATAGTGTATACTTAAATAAAGATGTTTACACCAATTTGAAACTTAGTTTAAATTACATCCAATAGTTTTGTATGGTAAAACTTAAAAACTCTTAATGCTTCAGTTCCTCAAAATCCAGCAAGTACCTGTCTACTGATTTCCTGAGAATACAAGCAGTTTGAAAATATCAGCATAAAGCTGGTGAGTTCATAAGCGGTAATTTGTAATGAAAACTTGTTGATGAGCTAGTCAAAAAGTTGTAAAGTTTCAAGAAAATCCGATATTTTCTTTAGTGAAAACGTAGCGGTATCGATTTCGTTTAAAACCATGAATGTTCGTTACTGAAAACTGTAGTGATATGCGAAAATACTACCTCATGTGACTAGCTAAAACTAATCATGAAGTGTAAGTATTTTATATGTGAACCCATTGCATAATCGGTTCTGTTTGAAAAACCCTGGCTTTAGCCAGAATACGTAGTGTGTATCAGTTCTATTTAGTAAAAGTAGAACTGTTGAAGAGTGTTAAGCTATAAACTAAAGGTGATTTATACATATTGTGAGTCGTATAACCATGCTTGATATGACTAGAGACCTTTCCAACGTTCTTCAGGCGTCGAGTGAAATGACATTTGTACATCTCAGGCGTGCCCGCCTAACTGTAGCTAGCAGTCCAGATGTGGGATTGTCAGTCCCGAATAGATCTATTCATAAATCTCACGCTCTCCCTCCAGGAGACTCTGGTTATACAGTGGTAGGATTTATCCCTGTACACCTAAGGGTACAGTAGTGAAGTAGCGCCTCACAGTATCGTACAATCTAGTTTACATGTAGGGTAGTGTCGTTCTACCGTAGTGAAAATCCGTATGTATACCGTATATAGTGATAATTACAGTTATGAATACCATGATAAAGTAGTGATGTAAACTGTAAACGGTTTCTGTCTCAGTGCATATGTTTAACAGTGAAAGTTTCTGTACATGTTATGTTTTTAGAAAAATCCCAAACTATACCGATTATAGTTTGCATGAATAGTGAATAGCGTGTCCGGAAAACTATGCAAATTTTAGTGAAAACGTCCCTTATGCTCAGCATAGTACAGAAGGGATTTAAAGTGATTTGCATGAGTTTTCGAAAACATTTATGTTTAGCTTGTATTCCCCCCTGAAAACATTAAAAATGCGGAAAAACGTAGGGGTATGAACTCACGGTTCTTGTTGTGAAATCGTTGACTGAATGAAGATCCTTGAGTTGTTGCACGTGACACTTAACGAAATCCTATTTCAAATAAATACATATATGTATCTAAATTAGCGATTTCGATAGATAACGTGTTAGAGGAACACTTGAATTTGGTTGAGGAATGTTACCGGGACTTGATTGAATCGAAGAAAATGAGTTTTCAGCCAAAAGCACCACCAAAAAGGTGTTTACGGCCGTGATCTATAGTTTACGGTTTCTGAAGGCTCGGCGAGTTTACGGCCGTAAACTCAAGAACAGAGTTTACGGTCTTTGAAGGTTGGACCGTAAACTCAAGAACAGGGTTTATGGTTCTTGAAGGTTGGACTGTAAACTCAAGAACAGGGTTTACGGTTTTTGAAGGTGGACCGTAAACTCAAGAAAAATGGTTATGATTGCTGATTTCGAAGAGATGAGCGTTTCCAGACGTTCCAAAGTGACTCCAAACGTGGTTTCTCGATGTTTTCCGAAGCTTGAAGGCGTTTTGAGTGTTTACGGTTAAGATTCTTAGAGAGAGAAGGAGAGAGTTTTTGGCCAGAAATGTTCTAATGAAGGTGGAGGCATCGTATTTATAGGGGTGTTGTGGGGGGTCCACTCTTCACTGACCGTAAACAGGTTTACGGTCGTAAACGAGTTTACGGTCGTAAACTAGTTTACGGTCGTAATCCTCACTTAGACCGAAAATGCTGATTTTTCGAGATTTTTGGGTTTCTGCACGATTTTTGGTTTCGACTCGTAAATAATTTAATTGTATACATAACTAGATTATTTTCAAAACCAAGAAGTTTGACGGAAAAGTTAACAAATTCAAGATTTTCTTAACGAAACTCGTGTAACGGAAACGGACAAAGTTTCGGGTGGTCACATCATCCCCCCGTTAGAGGGAATTTCGTCCCGAAATTTGAACGCAAAACACAAAACATGGATTAGGAAAAAGATGCGGATACTTCTGTTTCATCTGATTTTCGCGCTCCCAAGTGAATTTAGGTCCCCGCTTGGCATTCCAACGAACCTTCACTATCGGGATGCGACTTTGTTTGTTCGTTTGATCTCTCTGTCCATGATTTCGACCGGTTCTTCCACGAAGTTGAGGTTCTCGTTGATTTCAATCTCGTCGAGAGGAATCACAAGTGTCTCATCAGACAGACACTTCTTTAGGTTAGATACGTGGAAAACAGGATGGATGTTGTTGAGCTCTCGGGGTAACTGAAGTTTGTATGCCACGGGACCGATCCTAGCAAGGATTTCGAACGGTCCAATGTACCTTGGGTTTAGCTTTCCACGTTTCCCAAAACGTATCATGCCTTTCCAGGGTGAGACCTTCAGAAGGACGCGGTCACCAACCTGGAACTCCAAAGGTTTTCGTCTCTTATCGGCGTAGCTCTTTTGTCTATCTCGTGCGGCTTTCAGTCGTTCCCGGATTTGTATAATTTTCTCAGTTGTTTCACGGATGATCTCAGGACCAGTGAGAGTACTGTCGGGGACTTGACCCCTGGCTAGCTGCATGTCACCCACTTCAGCCCAGCACAGAGGGGATCTGCACTTACGGCCATAGAGGGCTTCAAACGGCGCAACCTTGATGCTGGTATGGTAGCTGTTGTTATAGGAAAATTCAACCAAAGGAAGATGAGCGTCCCATGATGCGCCGAAATCGATGACGCAGGCTCTCAACATATCTTCCAATGTCTGAATTGTTCTCTCACTCTGTCCATCAGTCTGCGGATGATAAGCCGTGCTCATATCCAACTTAGTTCCAAGAGCCTTCTGTAGAGACTGCCAGAACCTCGATGTAAACCTGTTATCTCAATCGGAGATAATAGATGCAGGGACACCATGAAGGCGAACTATCTCTTGAATGTAGATCCGTGTGAGTCTCTCCATCTTGAAGTTTTCTTTGATTGGCAGGAAGTGGGCGGACTTCGTTAATCGATCGACAATTACCCAGATGGCATCGTGCCCACTCGGAGATCTGGGTAACTTGGTGATAAAATCCATGGTTATCTTTTCCCACATCCACTCAGGTATTTCCGGCTGCTGAAGTAAACCTGAGGGCTTTTGGTATTCTACTTTTACCTTGGCACAAGTCAGGCACTTGCCCACGAAAGTAGCAATTTCCGCTTTCATGTTTGGCCACCAATAAAGTTGTTTGAGATCCAAGTACATCTTGTCCGAAACTGGATAAACGGAGTATTTCGTCTTGTGAGCCTCATTCCTGACAACCTCTCTGTACCCGCCGAACTTTGGGGTCCAGATCCGGTTCATGAAATAGTACACTCCGTCTCCTTTGACCTCCAAGTTCTTGTCCATTCCTCGCAGTGACTCATTTGCCACGTTCTCGGGTTTGAAGGCTTCCAGCTGAGCCTCTCTGATTTGTGCGGTTAAATGGGAATGGATGGTCATTGTTAGTGCCTTCACCTTACGTCCTGAATAATCCTTTCGACTGAGGGCATCTGCTACGACATTGGCCTTTTCGGGATGATAGCGAATTTCGCACTTGTAGTCACTGAGTAACTCTACCCATCGCCGTTGTCTCATGTTTAACTCCTTTTGATCGAAAATATGATGCAAGCTCTTATGGTCGGTGAAGATAGTGCATTTGGTTCCATAGAGATAGTGTCTCCAGATCTTTAACGCAAAGACCACTGCTCCCAACTCTAAATCGTGGGTTGTGTAATTGACCTCGTGTGTTTTCAACTGCCTTGAGGCATAGGCGATGACCTTTCCTCTCTGCATGAGCACACACCCTAGGCCCTGATTGGATGCATCACAGTAGACAACGAAGTCTTCTGTCCCTTCGGGCAGGGACAAGATAGGTGCGCTGCATAGGGCCTGCTTCAATGTTTGAAACGCAGTGTCTTGCTTGACTCCCCAACTAAAGGTTACCCCTTTTTGCGTCAGGGTAGTTAAGGGCTTAGCGATTCTGGAGAAGTTCTGGATGAATCTGCGATAATAGCCCGCGAGACCCAAGAATTGCCGGATTTCTGTAGGTGTCTTTGGTGCAGACCAGTTCTCAATCGTCTTGATCTTGGAAGGGTCCACGTGTATTCCTTCCTTGCTAATCACGTGTCCAAGGAAATTCACCTTCCTGATCCAAAATTCGCACTTCGAGAATTTCGCGTATAGCTTTTCTGCCCTTAATGTTTCCAACACATGCCTTAAGTGTTGTTTATGATCATTCTCACTCCGCGAATAGACAAGTATATCGTCGATGAACACAATCACAAACTTGTCTAAGAAAGGGCGGCACACCCGATTCATCAGGTCCATGAATACTGCCGGTGTGTTGGTTAGACCAAAGGGCATTACTACAAACTCGTAGTGTCCATAGCGAGTTCGGAATGCTGTTTTGGGCACATCATTCTCATGAACTCGCAACTGATGGTACCCTGATCTCAGATCGCTCTTTTAGAAATAACTGGCTCCCTGAAGTTGGTCGAAGAGATCGTCGATTCTGGGTAAGGGATATCGGTTCTTGATAGTCAGCTTATTCAGCTCTCGGTAGTCAATGCACATCCGAAAGGATCCATCTTTCTTTTTCACGATTAAGATCGGAGCTCTCCAGGGTGAGGAACTCGGCCTTATGAATCCTTTGCTGATCAGCTCATTGAGCTGACTGGATAATTCTTGCATTTCCGCTGGCGCTAAACGGTAAGGAGACTTAGCTACGGGAGTAGCTCCGGGGATCAAGTCGATACGAAACTCGACTTGGCGTTCGGGAGGGATTCCTGGGAGATCTTCAGGGAAGACATCAGGGAAGTTGCAGACTTCGGGAAGACTCTCGAGGTCTTTAACTTTTTGCGTCACGTCTATAACGTGAGCTAGAAATGCATGACACTCCTTTCGCAGATACTTCTGGGCTTTGATGCACGAAATGATACGGAGGTTCGAGCTAGGCTTATCTCCGTAAATCATGAGAGCTTCGCCAGAGGGAAGATTGAGACGGATAGCCTTCTCGAAGCAAAGAATATCAGCACGATTGGAGCTTAGCCAGTCCATGCCGATAATGACGTCGAAACTCTTGATGGACACAGGCATAAGATTGATAGGAAAAGAATAATTGTCTAGGGTAAGAGTACAGCCTATGAATATGTCGTTAGTGCTCTCCTTCTTTCCGTTAGCCATCTCGACGGTAAATGTTTCGGTTAGAGGTTGGGATTTTCATTTGATTAGATGTTTGAATGTATGACTAACAAAACTCCTCTCCGCACCCGAATCGAAGAGAATGCATGCATAAGAGTTGTCAAGGAAGAACGTACCCGTAACAACGGTAGGATCAGCAGCTGCTTCCTCCTGGCCCATCACCAAAACTCTTCCTGTATTGCCCCCAGTTGCTGCCTTGGGGCAGTTTCTCCTGAAGTGCCCAGCCTCTCCACATCCATAACAAGTTTGACCAGCGCCCGCTCCCGGAGCCTGGTTGGCCGGTTGAGCCGGCGTCTTGCAGTATCGAACTGTGTGTCCTTTCTTTCCACAGTTGTTGCAAATCAACTCACGGCAGGGTCCGTGATGGTGAAAGTTACACTTGTTGGACAGGGGTAGCTTTCCAGCATAACCACTGGTAGGAGATTGGGTGGTTGGAACAGCAGTGGGAGCAGCAGCAGGAGCAGTAACAGCATGAACTGCCACTGTTTGTTGTTTCTTGGAGGGCTCCTGCGAAGACTGACCCTTTCGTTTGTTACCAAACTTCTTCTTCTTCCCACCGCTTTCCTTTTGTGATTCAGAGACAGCTGCCACTTCATCCAGATCGATTCCATGATCGATCAAAGTCTGTGCCAGATCCTTGGTGCTTTCAAATGTGGTCGGCCTCGCAGCCAAGACATTCCCCTTGGTTGGTTGTGTCAGTCCCCAGATGTACCTTTCGATTTTCTTGCTTTCCGGGGTGACCATTCCCGGACAGAGGAGAGCCAGATCACAGAATCTAGCGGTGTAGGCAGCGATGTCGGAACCCTTCATCTCCAAGTTCTAGAGTTCGTGCTCCAACTTTTGCACTTCGCCCCTCGGGCAGTACTCCGCGAGCATGAGCTCCTTCAGTCTTTCCCAACCCATGGTATTAGCCACTGGGAGGGTTAGGGTTTTGACTCGACCATTCCACCAGGTCAAGGCTCTGTCAGTGAAGGTGCAGGCGGCGAACTTCACCTTGTTTGCTTCAGAACAAACGCAAATTTCGAAGATGGATTCGATCTTCTCGAACCATCGAGTCAGGGCGATGACACCTCCATTTCCGTCGAAGGACTTGGGTTTCGCAGTCATGAAGTCCTTGTAGGAACACTCCTTTTGATATCTCTGGCTTCCATCTTGTCTCTGTGGGTCGGTTCCACCTCCAGCCCCACCAGCATTCACTTGTGCCATTGCTGCAGTCACGACGGCTGTACATGTAAACGGTTTCTGTCTCAGTGCATATGTTTAACAGTGAAAGTTTCTGTACATGTTATGTTTTTAGAAAAATCCCAAACTATACCGATTATAGTTTGCATGAATAGTGAATAGCGTGTCCGGAAAACTATGCAAATTTTAGTGAAAACGTCCCTTATGCTCAGCATAGTACAGAAGGGATTTAAAGTGATTTGCATGAGTTTTCGAAAACATTTATGTTTAGCTTGTATTCCCCCCCTGAAAACATTAAAAATGCGGAAAAACGTAGGGGTATGAACTCACGGTTCTTGTTGTGAAATCGGTGACTGAATGAAGATCCTTGAGTTGTTGCACGTGACACTTAACGAAATCCTATTTAAAATAAATACATATATGTATCTAAATTAGCGATTTCGATAGATAACGTGTTAGAGGAACACTTGAATTTGGTTGAGGAATGTTACCGGGACTTGATTGAATCGAAGAAAATGAGTTTTCAGCCAAAAGCACCACCAAAAAGGTGTTTACGGCCGTGATCTATAGTTTACGGTTTCTGAAGGCTCGGCGAGTTTACGGCCGTAAACTCAAGAACAGAGTTTACGGTCTTTGAAGGTTGGACCGTAAACTCAAGAACGGGGTTTACGGTTCTTGAAGGTTGGACTGTAAACTCAAGAACAGGGTTTACGGTTTTTGAAGGTGGACCGTAAACTCAAGAAAAATGGTTCTGATTGCTGATTTCGAAGAGATGAGCGTCTCCAGACGTTCCAAAGTGACTCCGAACGTGGTTTCTCGATGTTTTCCGAAGCTTGAAGGCGTTTTGAGTGTTTACGGTTAAGATTCTTAGAGAGAGAAGGAGAGAGTTTTTGGCCAGAAATGTTCTAATGAAGGTGGAGGCATCGTATTTATAGGGGTGTTGTGGGGGGTCCACTCTTCACTGACCATAAACAGGTTTACGGTCATAAACTAGTTTACGGTCGTAATCCTCACTTAGACCGGAAATGCTGATTTTTCGAGATTTTTGGGTTTCTGCGCGGTTTTTGGTTCCGACTCGTAAATAATTTAATTGTATACATAACTAGATTATTTTCAAAACCAAGAAGTTTGACGGAAAAGTTAACAAATTCGAGATTTTATTAACGAAACTCGCGTAACGGAAACGGACAAAGTTTCGGGTTGTCACATATCTGGAGAGCAAAAGGATGGAAACAGCAACGCCACTACCTCTCATCCATTGTTTCGATCTGGAAGATATGTCCACTAGGTAGTGAATTTGTATATGTTGATTTTATTTTGTATTTTTACATTTTTGTATATGGATTTAGTCAATGATTTTTTTATGGCTTACCAGGTCGTGATAGGAAGATATACTCAAGTCAATGTCTATAATGCTTTACCCATTCGATCCCTTCCTGGATTTTGAGATGGAATTCAAACCCTTATACCAGTGAGTGATCCACATATTCTACAACTCAGCAAAACCCAGTGGTGATATGTGTTTTGATTTATTGTAAAAAACATCTTTTTATAAAAATACAAATTGGGCTCTCAGAAATAAGTTATTCACCAATCCTTTTATAATATTATAAAAAACCATCTTTTAGACTCAATAGCAAAGAAAAGACAAAGTTTTAGTATACCATGTAAATAGATTACATCGATAAATCTTATTGGAAAATGTTTGGGATTGATTAATTTTGGTTAATTAGCAGATTTTTTTTGTTACCTTGCATTGTCCGGGCATGCCGAGAAGTATAGTAAGAACCTTACACAACCTTATTCTTTCGTTTAACTGGTTTGAATCTTTTTATTGAGTTTACTTTCTCAAGGATAAATAGGTACACCCTACACTCTTGAAAATAGGGTTGGGAATATTGTGAGTATCAAGGTTTTCTCAGCAATAAGAGAAGATATTAGTATAAAAGTTCCAATATAAACCATTTTTAATTACATAATAATAACTAAACAAAAATATGTGAAGGATTATCTTTATAATTTAAATTGAAATATATAACATAAAAATAGTATGAAATTTTCATTATGTTCCATTCCATGCCTCACAAACATGTTTATGGAATGAAATTACTCATTCTATTATCTTGCTTTACGATTACCTATCCATTCCATTTTTTTTTTGTTGTTCCATTCATTGCAACCTCACGTATCTCAAATAAGTAATTCAGAAATCCATCACAAAATAGAAAATGTTTTATAAACTCCTATAAGGGAAGAAGAAAGATAAGACTAAATGAGTGTATGGTGTTAATCTAATTTTGATGTTCTTTCGTCTCTATTTGCATGTTTCTAGCTTGTTTGTAGTATTGTCTATAAAATATTGTTGTTATATTTGAAAGTTCATTTTACCCTTGTCATCTTTTTGTGTGTATATTTTAATCTTTTAGGTTTTTTAGAGTATTTGAGGCACCGTTTCTGCTTGGGAGTGGGGTGAAGTCAAGGGCCATAAAACTGGAGGGTAGTTGTATTTAGAGCCACTTGAATGTTGAAGATTTTTGTTGACATTAATTTCAATAATAATATGTACCCTAGAAGAGATATCATAACTATAATTTATTTTTTTATAACAATTTTTGTATTTTTTATAAATGTTGTACAGGTGATGGCTACAAGGTGTGGTCACTCATGTCTAGGATCAAGGGTAATTTGGTAACTCTTTAAATATTACACTCTATTAAAGAGTACAAACGAATATTTTGACTTTTTGTTCCTTATGAAAGATGGAAGGGTATAGGATTTTTTTAAATATTTGTTAATGGAAAATACATTTTCATTTTCTTTTGCATATAGACCATTTATGTAAAAAAAAACATTTCAAATATGGACCATTTATGTATTTTTGTTCACAAGCGAACCATGTAGGTAGTATATAAATTTAAAATTTAATTAGTAGGTCATTAATATGACAATTTTCTAGGGAAAATTTGTTTTTAGTATTGAAATTTACAAAAAAAAAAAAAAAAAAAAAAAGAGTTCATTAACGGCAAGGTCCTTCAACGATTATAGATATTCAGGTTTTAATTGTTTTTTTTTCAGACATTTCAATGTTACCAATAATGTTAAGTCTGTTTTCTGTTGTTGGTGATTTAAGTGTCATCATGTCATTTTAAGTAACTGGAACTAACATGTGAGCTAAGGGGCTTCATAATTTGTACTCTGTTATATGTACGGGGTTGTGCGGAGTGCACGTATGTATAAGATTGAATTAGAAGCCGGTTCGACGACTAGTCGGGGGTCCGGGGGCAGCGCCCCCGGGTCCGGGGTTTCCAAAAGGGCAGTGCCCCTTTGGCGGCGTCGAGGGGCAGCGCCCCTAGCGGGGTCCAAGGCAGAGCCCCTGGCTAGGGTCCCGCCAGGTGATTATGGTAAAACTAACGAAACTCGTTAGTTTTTGGTAACCCTAAATCCTCATTAAATCCGGATTAACATTACTTGCTTCCAAAGCAACTAATGACGGCCCAACCCTAATGAAACCCTAATCGTGTTTAATATATAAACAACTCTTCCTCTACAGAAGTGGGTGACGATGTTAAGCTCTCATTTTTCATCATACTTTCACAGAATCCTCTAGCATATTGGCTTACGTTTCTGTGCCTAGAAACGTAAGTGTCCATTTGGATTATCCTAGGCTGAATTTCTTGTAACCCAGGCATAGGGTAGAAATATCAATTCGGAAAGTGATATCACGATCCAAGTTGGTATCCAGATCTCCACCACAAACCCTACTTTTCCTACATCTGTTACTTTATCTTTTTTTTTTGTTGTTGTTGTGTCATCTTTTTTATACCTTTATATATACAATTTTATATGTTCCCCGCGTTTTACGCGGGTCATAATCTAGTTTCATAATACAAACTTGTCCGGTTGTCCTATATAAGTTTGTATTTTTCATTTGTCCTATATAAGTTTGTATTTTTCATTTATGTTGGACATTATATAACCTTCTATTCAACATTAGTACCATGAATGGCATTAATTTCCACCACCTTCTTTTGTTTTTATAATAATAATAATAATAATAATAATATAGGATAAAAAACCAGATTTTATACATTCATCACTTATACGGGGTATAATACATGTCGATAAAGGTGGAACCGATGACAGAAACTATAATATTATAGATGATATTTTCATTAATCATAAATGATCATAAAAAATAACGTCGACTATGACCATGACCATAACATTTGGACCACTTTTCTTTTTCATTATTATATATATATTAAAGTTGTGGACAAAAAGTTATTGTTTTTTTACTTCTTCCGCTCAATTCTCTCGCTCCGCTTTTGCTTAAAACGATTCCCATTTTTTTTTATCGTCACTTCTTTAATTAATGAGTTTTTTTTAATGTGTAAAAGCATTTATGAACAGTAAGGAATTGGTTTATTTTACATAAATGGTCCTTAGGTTTTGTTGAATTTGACAACAAAATTACATAAATGGTCCATATGGTTTACCCATGATGACAAATTCAGTCTCTACTACCTGAAAAGACCAAATTACCCTCACATTAACGGACAAAAAGCAACCAACATGCTACTTTACTTTACAAAGCAATACCTTCCGACCCCGGCGACGCCGAGGAATCTTTTCTAGTTTATATAATGTATGAGCAATATTGTTAAAATCAATACACTTATTGTTAATTTTGCTCATGATGTGCACTCGACTTATATAACATGAGAAAAAGCCAAAAAATGGTTAGTATCAACACAATTTAACCTTTAATCAACATGGAAGAATTAAAAGCCTATCAATAGACCACGTAAAGATCTTGTATCGCAACAACTTTTTATCATACACAATAATTTATATTTTAGAAGATTATGGTCTGTATATTTACAACCCAATAAAACATAAATTATTGTGTATAAAAAAAATTATCATGCATGACAACAAATTATTATGTATAAATCAACTCTTTTATTTAAACCACCTAATTCATTACTTTTGGTTTGTTTTTATTATCGTGATTTTTATTTCATTTATTTCCGATTATTAGATAAATCAAATTACTCAAATGATTTTTCCCAACCAATAGATATTTTGATCAATGGCTCGATTTTTAGTGGCTTCCAAAATTTGTAATTTCGGTTGTACTTGTTTGTAACTTTCAAGGTATTGAATGCTCTTATAAAATTATTCTAATAACATGTTTACACATTGTGTTTTCTTGATTTCTTATCATATCATGTTTAACATCAAAAGGTTAAAACATTATAATCTAGTCTAAAGGAAGACACAACATATGGTACGTGAATTTCGTATACCATTATTCATCTGGCAAAATCAGATTGATTATGACCATCACATTGGACCAATTACCTTTTTTTTATAAATATATAATTGATCTTGTTAAAATCATTACACATACTATCAATTTTGCTTCTATTATCCTAATATGCAACAAGTCGACTAATCCTTTCACAAGATAATGGATGCTGGTCAAAAACATCATAAACTCAACATGCACAACATCAACATCAACGATTCTTATATCATTTGAGGACAAAGAGCTAGAAGGTTTTCAGTTACTTACAAACAAAAACCTCACTACAAAAACCTATATCTACTCTCACAATGTCACTCAACCTATATCTACAACGATTACACAAGAATCGTTGAACAAAGTACAGAAAACAAAAGCACAAGGGAGTAAACCCTAACCCTAACTCTATACAAACGAGTTGAGAGAGAAAAGAGAGAGCTCTATGTGTATGTGAAGAACGAATGAATGAACAATGACGAATTCAGATGCTTCCAAGAATTATATACTCCCGGTCATGGATCGGAAACCGGATCGAATAAGATTCACGTGTTTATTCTTGCAAGTTAAATAAAAGCGAGCCGCAACCCAACAAAATTTCATAACAACACTATCAACCCCTTTAACACAATATATAACAAACCAAGCCTTGATCAAGGAATTCATATTGTACACAACACACCCTTATGTCAAAAATATTTACAAAATAAATCAACGAAATAAATAAATAGATTAAATGAGAAAATAGACTATTTTCAACATCCCCCCTCAATCGAATTATTTTTTTTTATTATTAAACACATCAACCATGCCCATTTTATTTGTCAAAAAATCATGTTGTTTAAAACCTAAAGACTTGGTTAAAATGTCAGCATTTTGATCGGAAGAAGAAATTTTAATCATCTTCAAAACACCTTTTGAAAATTTTTCTCAAACAAAATGTAGGTTGATTTGAAAATGTTTGGTGCGTTCATGAAATACAGGATTCAGAGCTAACTTAATAGTTGAATCATTGTCGCAATATACAGGGAACTAGAGATAATCCTTCAATTCCCGATTCAAATAAAAAATTAAAAATCCAAATAATTTCACAAATTATTGAACCAAGTGCCCTGTATTCAGACTCGCTAGAAGACCTAGAAACAATAAACTGTTTCTTACTCTTCCATGACACCAATGAATTATTAAAATAAACCATATAACCTGTAACAGACCTACGAGTGAACAAACTCTTTGCCCAATCAACATCAACATAACCTTTTAACTAAAAACATCAGAATTTGTAATGCCAATACCTTTTCTAGGACCGTTTTTCAAATATCGTAACAACCTAAAAGCAATTTTCAAATGCAATTTCGTAGGTTTATGCATAAACTGGATGAGAACCTAAACACCATACGAAATATCCGATCTCGTTATGATAAGATAGATCAATTTACCAATTAACTTTTGAAATCCAGTTATATTTGACAACAACTCATTATCTTTACCCATTTCACAAGAACTAACAATTAAATTTGTTTCAAGAGGAGTGGTAACTGGTTTGCACCCAAGCATTCCATACACATGTAACAATTCAATACAGTACTTTCTCTGATTTAAACAAAGACCATTAACAATATTAACAACTTCAGTTCCCAAAAAATATTTCAAAACACCAAGATCCTTAATTAAAAATTGAGTTTTCAAAAAATCTTTTACCTGTTTTAATTCAACTTCATTATTACCAGTCAATATAATGTCATCTACATATACTAACAAAATAGTAATTGAATCCCCTACATTGGTAAACAAAGAGTAATCAATAACACTTTGCTTAAACCCAAATGTAAACAAAGTAGAGCATAATTTTTCGTTCTACATCCTAGGGGCTTGTTTTAAGCCATATAATGACTTAACCAACTTACATACTCTTGTATCATTTTTGGAATGATATCGAGGAGGAAGAGACATATAAACATCTTCAGAAAGATCCCCATATAAAAAAACATTATTGATATAAGGACCATGAATTATGAACAAATAATGAAATAACAATACGAACAGTAACAATCTTTGCAACAGGTGAAAAAGTTTCTTCAAAATCAATTCCCTCTTTTTGATTAAAACATTTAGCAACTAACCTAGCTTTATAACGTTCAACTTCCCCATTGGGCTTATACTTTATTCTATAGGCTCATTTGCAACCAATAGGTCTCCTGTTCTTAGGAATAGAAGTTATATCCCAAGGATGATTTGTGACACCCATCAATTTTGGTCAACAAATGTCAACAAAAGTCCGCTGAAGCGTAACTTAGGTTAAAATGGTGAAACGTAATTTTCATAACCTTCCTAATGTATTATTGTATATTATATTACTACATACACCATTTTAAATCAATTATCGAGTAAACGCTTTAATTACGAATAATAGATACAGTAGTGTAGAAATTCGATAAATCACACAATTGTTATTTTAATGTAAGTAATATTCATAACACGATGTATTTGTGTTTACGAATCCGTAGACATATAGAACGTCTAAAACGGAGCTCACATGCAAAAGTTACGACGGTTCGGTCGCAGAAAACGATAAATGTACACCGGGTATCGACTCTAAACGCACTACTGCATTCCATAAACAATAATTATAAAGCACCGAAACACACTTTATAGGACGTAATATGACCTAGTATTTAATTATATATTCCAATTATTTTTCCGGAAAAATGTCATATACTGAGAAAACGGAAGTTTACCGCATTTTAATGCTTATATTTTTATATAACGGATTGGACAAACAGTTAAATTATAAGGTTTTAATATTATTATTAATAATATTAATTAACATTATTATTAGTTATTATACCTTACAAATTTCACAATTTCACAATTTCACAACACTTTTTGCTACACTTTATAAAAACACCAAGATTTATAAAAGAGATTAGAAATTTTTATAAAAACTAACTAGAGACAAATCTTGCCTCCTCTCTCCCAGCCATCTCTTCTTTCCCCAACATCACATCATCATCCTTATATATAATAATCAAAGAGCCATACCTCGAATTTTCTAATCAAAAAGCCTTAATCCTAATTAAATAATCAAAAAAGTTTACCTTGCCACTTCCCCATGCAAACCACCTCACTCTCCTTCCTCTTCTCTCTTATTTACGGCCAAGAAGAGCCATCCCCCACCCCTGTTCCATCTTAAAGTCCCATTCTTACTCTCTTAAGGTCCCTCCAAGAACTCTCAAGTTGTTTCCAAGGCTTTTTCAAGTGTTTAGCAAAAGTTTTGGTAAGTTCTCCCTTCATATTTCGAGTTCTACCACCCTTTATCATCATCTTTTGGTTACCTTATTCATATTCTTGAACCAAAAACCCTAGACAAGATCTTGAAGTTTCAAGAAGGTGTTATCTCCCAAGACTTGATTCTTACCCTCATCTTCTTATCATCTCCTAAGAAAAATCATCAAGATGAGTTCATACCCCTCAATTTTCTACTTTTTAAATGTTTTAGGGGGAATACAAGTCTTCTAACTATTTATTTTGGTCTCAAAATATAGTGTGTTGAATATGTTTGGTTTTTTTGCTATAAAAGTGTTTTATATGAAAAATGTGTTATGATAAGCTAAGATTCATGTTTAGTTTGAGAAAATAACATATAAAACTCTTACACTTCAAAATCACCAACAAATAAAATATATAATATTACATTGTTGGTAAAAATAGTTATAAAAAGTACACCATATATTTTTGGCAAAAAGACAAGATTTTAAATGTTGCCATCACTATCATAAAATGACTAAAACTAGTAAGTTGTCATCACTTATTTCAAAAATTGTTTTGTTTGCTCTATTGGTTATATTTAGCGTCTTAGATGTAAGAAAACTACTTTCTTCAAATATATATAACATCTTTTAGGCATAAATACCATAACACGACGAAAACACTTATATAAATTATAATAGGTATACTTTATAAAACGAACGAAGACGATACGACAAATATACCAAAATTAATTATATAAAAATATAATTATTACATCCTATAATTATCATGAATATTTTAATAATTACAAATGCAAAGGAGATTTCAAAATATTTACAAACAATGAAAAAGATCACGTTGAATGGTTTTGTGAGACATTTTCTTAATAGTACTAAACAAGTACCGGGGTAAGTCCTAGATTATAACCCAAATCTTAAATGAGGGGGATAGTTGTGTATAGATCTATATGGGATAGACAATCCCCACCTATAGTTGTTCGCTACAGCGACGACCGATGGGTATGGGGTGACAAATGTCTTAACATATCACGACGCTTGAAGAACGTCGAACAGGCACACAACATAGTCGATATCAGAGTTATAATCGCTCACAAATAACTACAACAAGTATCTATTATTTTCATAATACCTTCTTTAGTCTTACACAATTATGAAACTTCATTTTCATACTCGATATAAGTAAAGATTTACTATTGCATTATCGTTTTAAAACTACATCTATATTTAAGAAAACACTGTTTTTCTTGTTACGAACACTACTGAATTTACAAAGGATATACCCAGCTTTTTCATTACAAAATCTTATGAACTCACCAACGTAATGTTGACACTTTCAAAACCACTTGTATTCTCAGGTAATCATTAGTCAGAAGAGACTAAGCTTTTGGGAAGTGACGCGAAGACGTCATGCTTGTTTATTTTGTTTTTATACAGTAATTAGATTCGAAACAATTAACATTGGAACATGTAACTTATCTAATTATAATGTATGATGGTTGTTTATGTGCTTGTGTTTCGACATATTCAATTATTGTGATACTGTGTTCTCGTTCCACCCTCAGACGATTCCGCCATCCGGTTTGGGGGTGTGACATGATTGCGATTAAGAGCTTGCATTTCTTCATTCATGGATCTAGTCCAATGAGGATCAGAGGAAGCCTCATCAAAAAATTTAGGTTCTACAGTTCTATTTAAATTTGACACAAAACACCTAGTATCATTGATGTGCACAATTATATACCTACCAGTTTTAAATTTATATCCAAACAAAAATTGACTAATTTATGCACCTATAGGTAGTGTACCTAGTCATATTATAGAACAGTTTAGGTAAGTCGGGTGTCGAACACAGGAAACAGTATTTAATCA
This sequence comes from Lactuca virosa, assembly GCF_052849685.1. NCBI lineage: Eukaryota > Viridiplantae > Streptophyta > Magnoliopsida > Asterales > Asteraceae > Lactuca > Lactuca virosa. The sequence continues at coordinate 24,527,410 of NC_136432.1, forward strand.
ATAAAATAATTACTAAAAGTAAAACTAAGAAAAAGAACTAAAAGTGGGGATTTTATTTGATTTTACAAGTTCAAAAAAACTTAAATTAAAATACATAATTAATGACTAGAAATACGATTTAGAACCAAGAATAATAAATACTTTCATTTAGCTTCGAATAACTCCTGTTTCCTATGGCTGATTTCAAGACAATGGTCTAATTCCATTAGTTACCAAATAAAAGTTACTAGTCATCATGATCAGACTAACTAGCATAAGTCAATTCAATAACTTTAACCCCAATGATCATGCTAGTTAAGGACACTAAATTGATTTTAAAGATAATTTGGACTATGAATGATAGAATCTACATACCATTATTATATGGTCAAGTCTAGTAATCAAGAAAAATACTATGATCAAATATTGCTCTCTAACATAGTTAAACAACTAACTTATCACCTATACTAGGTTACAACCAATCCCTAACTCTAACAATTTAATGATCATGAAAAACTAGGTAAACCAAGTTCATGCAATCAACTGCAGTTTAACTACACAAAACTTGAGTCAAGGCAATGAAGATAGAAACTTTAATAAGCTAGGTTTAGATTTATCAAACAATATTTAAAGAAAAACTAACTTCATCAACCCATCATGTGACATCCCCATTTTCATGGCCAGAAAAGACCGATTTGTTTATGCTTTATTTGAAAACCAGAGTATATTTTTAACGAAATATAATGCGGAATTTGTTCCCAAAAATATATATATCTATATGATAAAGAATTTATCAAAGCACTTCCGAAGAAATGTATTATATTAAAAACTTTGGGATGCCATTGTTAATACAGATCAAAAGCATAAACATAAACAACATAGGCCTTATAATATCTATTAATTCTAGTGGCCTATAAACCATTGATCTTTCATCAGATCATCACTCATGTGCTCTCTTGCCACTACATGTATACGATAAAACTGAGTGGGTCACGCTTGGGAGCCTGGTGAGCACATAGGTTTTTCAAACCGCAATAAATAAGTTTATTAACTTCATCAACCAACGATAACCCGATTACCCGTTCCCGTTATCCTCACTTTACGTCCCTAAAACACCTATCATAAGGGACCTAGCCTAAGGATTATCATCGGGATGGACACCACTGCTAAGGGGGTTCCTCAACAATAATTGTCCGTAAGGCAACCATGAGGGGGATAGAGTACACCAGTGAATACATCGTTCACAAACACCTACAGGTTGCGGGCCTGCTAGCGCTCCACTAGACTGTCTAGAAAAGTCTGTGGTTTCCATCTATACTCTGCTAGATGACTGGATCAACAACAAAATCGAGGCCTCTCATCATTTTATTTCATCACACACCAACTATTTCATCTACCCATGTTTTACCACAACATATTTGTAGATATAAAATACATATACAATTTAAATCATTTAAAACATGTATAGTAGTGTTCGTCTAACATAGATAACAAGTATACAGATAATATGCACACATAGCATGTAATTTATATAAAGTACTTCATATCTATGCGTAAGATGAAAATAACTATGCACTCACCTTAATAGCGTGAGTTGATAGAATCTAACTAAAAACGGTCGGCGGTTCGTGATCGTCGGGCTCGGGACGCACTATGCCTTCAGCAAATGAGAGAAAGAAAGAAGATTTGGTGTAAGAAGTGAATGAGGTCGAACTTGCTATTTATAGGTTGATTTCGGCCCGTTCACATCGTGAGAATTCATTGCTCACGTCGTGAGCTTAGAACTTATCCCTTCGTAGCCTCATCACGCACCTTCTAGGTCCGAAATGTGGCAATTTGACTCCTCACGGCGTGATATATCATTGCTCACGTCGTGAGCTTAGAACTTATCCCTTCGTAGCCTCGTCACGCACCTTCTAGGTCCGAAATGTGGAAATTTGACTCCTCACGTCGTGATTTTTTATGCTCACGTCGTGAGTTCAGTCAGATTAGGGTTTCTGACACGTGTCATGCCCTCAGGCAGCTGTAACTTCGGAAGGCCATAACTTTTGCATACGAACTCCGTTTTTGACGTTCTTTATATCCACGCGAAGGTGGAGACGTACTCTACAACTTTCATTTAGACCCCTAAGGCTAAAAAGTAATTTATCGTAAACTCACTTTTTACGATTCCCGGTGTCGTGCCGATTTTGTCGCGAAACTTCGACAGGTCATAACTTCTTCGTTAACTCGGATTTCAGCGTTCTTTATATCTACGGAATCCTTGTACCGACCACTACAAATTTCTTCATAGATATTGGACTTATCTATTATTTTATTTTTGACGCTTATTTTTATTCTTAACTTATTATATCTTATAAATAGGTATAATGTACATAAAATCACATAATATTCAAATAATTCCTATTTACTAGTTCAAAGTAGGTAATAATTGTTGACCCCAACTATTACACCATTATACTAATGGTTAGCCTAGAAACACGGGCGTTACACATCAAATAAGAAATCAACACATAGTATTTAGGATTTCATCTAATCTAAATTGAAGCAAGGGTTATTAGCCTATAATCACAGCTGGAAAACACATAAACAAAAGGAAACTAGGCTAAACATGATTAAACTAGGAAAACCGATGGATTATATGCAAATCCTTGCTCTCATCTCCTTATCCTTTAATCTCTAGTCGAATTCTACCCCCAATGGTTCGTTCAAGGGTTTTTATTCGTTAATTATCGCAGCCGTAAAACCTCCAACCTCTGAAAACGACCTAATGTCCGAAATATATATACTTCCAAATTCTGGTTGCCACGGCGTGGGAAATAGGCTACACGCCGTGGTCATCACTTAAACCACGTATGCCCTCAGATCCGAAAGATTATGTGTCAGGAAAGGAAGGCCACGTCATGGCCTTTAGATTGCCATGTTGTGGTGGTGGGATTTCTTGTCGCACATGAACTCGTACACCGATACGAGCATTTTTGACCCGCCATGTCGTGGTAATTCCTTTTCCACGACATGGGAACTGGAACTCGCATTTTGGTACGAACACGAAAGTTATCCGAAATTCTGTCTAGTTTCTAGAACATTTTGAATCTCGTCAATCAGAGTTATGATGAGATATGACCAAAACAGTGACGAGTGGTCAAGCTGGTAGCAACATTCTTTTTGTATATTTTTCAGCTCCAGTCCTCCAAGTATCCAACTTTTGTTGGTTTCAGTTCCTTTCTTCGATAATGTCCATTTTTGGCTGCAAAATGTAATTTAACTTAATAAGTATCAAATATCTATGCATTTAACCAAATTACAGCTTAAAATGTATTAAAATAATGCCTAGAACTATGTATAAATATGACAATATCAAAAATACCCCACAGTTGTCTGTTGCTTGCCCTCAAGCAAAACTTTATATTTAATAAATCACATAGAACCTTGCCCACCAATATCACACAAGACAATACAAATTGAACTCACTAATTACGCCTTACCTTAATGAATGTATTTGTGTCTAAATCCTAATTACCTCCCAACCCTAAATACTTACAATCCTCATAAACGTTTCTCACTTATTTTGAACAACATTCATTTTATGCATCCCTCTGAATCCATCCCCATAATTTTTTCTTAACCTCAAGGTATTTTTTGTTAAGGTCCCAAGCATACATAACCTAGGAAAAATTACAATAAAAATAACTTGGCAATTTTGCCTTATTCTTCAACTTGAGTCTTCAATAACTTGAACTTTTGAATATTTTCTTCATATTTCTTGATCTTCATAACTTTATAGACTCTTATTAACTCAAACCTTAGCAACTTTTTTTCACAACTCCTCTTTTTTCACATTTTTTTCTTTTCTCACTTTTTTTCACTCAAAACTAAAAACCTAAAAACATAAAACATATGCTTAAGCAAAGGAACTTAAGTTCAACCCTTATTGGGTAAAGGTATTAGTCTAAAGTGCAATGACTACATAAGCTCTCCTAGATACATTTATGGTACACAATGCTAAACATATTATGTCTCTCAAACTAAATAGGATTGTTTTTTGTACCACGATTTCACTAAGACTGTGAAGCCACAAATACACTATAACATATTGGCTAAACTAAATCTTAGGGTTCACATTGAATCATCTCACATAACACTAGCAAACTAGCCCAAATGAAATAATATCAAAATTTTAAAATGACTAGATTTTTAGACTATTTTTGCAAGCCTATTAATTTTTTTAATTTCTAGCATTTTTCTAATTACTTCTATGCTTGAAAAATCCTTTTTCGACCCCCTTCCCCACACTTATTTCATACAATGCCCTCATTTTATGCATAAAACAATTAAAACACATAAAAAAACAATAAAATGAAGAAAAATGAACAGACTCCCCTGGGGTAGTAGTGGCGAGATTGAAACTGATTATGTTGGGAAAGCTTGAACATCTCAAATAAATGGATGGAAACTGGAAACTGGACTCCCACTGCTTGTGAATGTGAATGTGCTAGATAAAAATAATGAAAAGAACCAACTTCAAAAAATGCGTTGAATTGGGCCACGACGTGGGAAAGCATACGCCACATCGTGTAGGCGAGTCTGAAGAATATGGGTTGTGAAAATAACTTACCCCACGACGTGGCATAGAAATGGACACGTCGTGGAAAATGGGTGTCTTCAAAAACAATTTTTACCCCACTTTTTTCTGGAAATTCTTTAATTCATCACTAGGCATTATTTATCTTCTTTTTATCCTCCGAAGTCTCCACTAAACTCTTAGAAAAGAGATACACACCCCACACTTATTCAAAATTGTGCTCTTTGATTTTCTTTAAAACTTCTCACAGCTTTTTCCAATTTAGCTTCTTGCCTTCTTTGCTGCTTTTACTCCTTTGAATACTGAAAAATGAGATCTAGAACTAGAAAAACACATCATCATTTAGTTCAAAAAAACAAGACTCATAAAAGAAAACAAAAAACTAAAAATCTAAAAGAAAAAGAAAATGCAAACTCAGTAAAAACGTTGGGTTGCCTCCCGAGAAGCATTTTTTTATAGGAGTCATGAGCAAGACTCCTTTCCATCTATGTTGCGTCAAGTCGAAGTATAACCCCCTATTCTCCATTATCTCGAGCCATGTTCGTTTGTAGGCAACCCTTCTATTTAATGCCTTTTTGAGCTTTCTTGCATTGTTGGGTTGCTATCTTCGTTGTGTTTTCGCTTGAATTTTTCCTTCACTCCCGTATCTTTAGCTTTTGTCTTGTTTCTCTCAGGGTTCTTCTTTTCAAAATTGGACTCATCACTCTCTTCTTATTTTCCTTCAACTGTCTCCGAGACTTGATCTATAGGTCTTGTAAAAGCAAACACCTCGAAAATCATTGGTGTTGACATTAGAGGTTTTGAACGATTCACTTCTTTTTCTGATTGCTCTTCTTCTAAAGGTTCCTCCTATTCTTCCCATTCTTCTTCCTTAATGTATTCAAGTTCATACTAATCAATGAACTTTGTGTTTTCTTGCTTCACCAGATTTGCATTGGCACGAGATGGGTAAGGGAGAGTTGGTCGATACGGCTCAACGAAAGAAAATTCATAGTCTTCTATTATCGCCCACGATGTGTCAATATTACCTCCACGTCGTGGAGACTGAGCATAGTCACGACTCTTATATTCCTTCGCTTTTCATTCGAGTGACTGATTGGACTGCTGATCTATTGAATCATGGACCCACATATGCTCTATTTCCTCCTTTTTTTTTGTATAAACAGCCATGACTTGAGAGATTGGGATTGGTTCAGTTTTTTCTTGAAGGTGAATCCGGTAGATTTTTTTGCACAAGCTTCGTCAATTGCCCGACTTTTGTGTGGATTCTCATGATAGATGCTTGTTGATCTCTACGTGTTGCATCAGTGGCATCATGTCTTTTTTTGCTAGCTTCCATGAATCTAAAGAGCATTGACTTGAGAGCATTTATCTTGTCGGATTGGACTCGTTCTAATTGGTAGAGATCATGCTCGAGTTGTTGATATTATGTCGTGTTTCGAGCTCTTTTGTATTCCAATGCACAATCTCGTGTAGAATGGGTTCCTCCACAAGCTCCACATCTATCTTGTACTGAATAAATTGAATCACCCATTTTTGTGATCCTTTCATCTGTTGCGTCTAGCTTTGCAATTATAGAAATAATGGAATCTTGGCCTCCATCTCTACTCGATTTCTCTCTAGTGATATCCTTTCTCGGGTTGTGATACTCTCTCGAATTCTTAGCGAATTCCTCAATTAACGCCTTATTCGTGGTTGGATCCTTCTTCGTCATGGGCCCTTGTGAGTCTAGAAGTTGTCGAGTGCACAAATTGACTCCATCATAAAATATCGATATTTCCTTTTACATATTGAAGTCATGTTGAGGTCAATGTCATAAAAATCTCTTTTAGCGCTCACAAGCTTCGTATAACGACTCCCCCTCTAATTATTGGAAAGTTTGGATATTTCACTTGAGTCTTGCTACTATGGAAGGAGGGGTGAATTGATGAACAAATTCTGTCCTAAAGTCATCCCATGTCGTGATTGCTCCGAAAGGAAGTGATTTTAACCATTCCTTAGCTTCACCCTTCAATGTGACCGACAAAAGTCGAAGCATCACCACATCTTTACTCTCGTTTGGTTCATTAAAATAGTTAGAAATTTCCACCAACTCTTCTACATGCTCATAAGCATCCTCATTCTCCTTCCCAAAAAAGGTAGTTCCTTTAGCATGCCAAGAATGTGCCCTGAAAGTTCAAACTTTTTCGTGGTTCGGATTTTCGGTGGATCAAGACCCGATCTGTTGTCGTTCCTCATATGCCGATTGTATTCTTCCATTTTAATTTTCTTGATGTCTCCCATTTTTCTTTGATACGATAAAACTAGAAAATAAGCGTAAAACGAACAAAAAAGAAATAAAATCAAATAAACTAAAAAAACTAAAAATAAAAACAAAATTGCTAGTGCCCATGCCATGGTAGGATATTGCCATGTTGTGGGGAATGTCAGGACAGAAAATAAACAAAATTTAGAAAAATAACTTTTTGTAGCTTTTACCCTACAAAAAGGATCGATTAACCAGAAGCAAATATTTTCAACTAAAATAAGCCCTTCCCCGGCAACGATGCCAAAAACTTGATGTGCATATTTATATACCTAACAGTTTTAAATTTATAACCTAACAAAACTTGACTAATTTATGCACCTATATGTAGTGTACCTAGTCAGATTATAGAATAGTTTAGGTAAGTCGGTGTCGAACACAGGGAATGGTATTTTATTAATAAAATAATTACTAAAAGCTAGACTAAGAAAAACAACTAAAAGTGCGGGTTTTATCTGATTTTACAAGTTCAGAAAAATTTAAATGAAAATACATAATTAATGACTATAAAGACGATTTAGAATCAAGAGTAATAAATACTGTTGTTTAGCTTCGAATCCCTCCTGTTTCCTATGGTTGATTTCAAGACAATGATCTAATTCCGTTAGTTACCAAATAAAAGTTACTAGTCATCATGATCAGACTAACTAGCATAAGTCAATTCAATAACTTTAACCCCAATGATCATGCAATTTAAGGATACTAAATTGATTTTAAAGATAATTTGAACTCTGAATGATAGAATCTAAATACCATTGCTCTCTAACACAGTTAAGCAACTAACTTATCACTTATACTAGGTTATAGCCAATCCCTAGCTCTAACAATTTAATGATCATGAACAACTAGGTAAACCAAGTTCATGCAATCAACTGCAGTTTAACTACACAAAACATGAGTCAAGGCAATAAAGATAGAAACTTTAACAAGCTAGGTTTAGATTTATCAAAGAATATTGAAAGCAAAAGTAACTTCATCAAGCCATCAAATAAGAAATCAACACATAGTATTTAGGATTTCATCTAATCTAAACGAAAGCAAGGGTTATTAGCCCATAATCACAGTTGGAAAACACATAAACAAAAGGAAAACAAGGCTAAAGATGATTAAACTAGGCAAACCGATCGATTATACGCGAATCCTTGCTTTAATCTCCTTATCCTCTGATCTCTAGTCGAATTCTACCCCCCAATGGTTCTTGGAAGGGTTTTTCTTCGTTAATTATCGTAGCCCTAAGGCCTCCAACCTCTAAAAACGACCCAATGTCCAGAATATATATACTTTCCAAATTCTGGTTATCGCGGCTTGGGAAATAGGCTACACGCCATGGCCATCACTTAAACCGTGTATGCCCCAAATTTCAGAAGATTATATGTTAGGAAAGGAAGGAAACGTCGTGGCCTTTAGATTTCCACGTCGTGGTGGTGGGATTTCTTGTCGAACGCGAACTCGTACACCGACACGGGGATTTTTGACCCTCCACATCGTGGTAATTCCTTTTCCACGACGTGGGAACTGAAACTCGCATTATGGTACGCACACGAAAGTTGTCCGAAATTCTGTCTAGTTTCCGAAACATTTTGAATCTTGTCAACCAGAGTCATGAGTCATGAGATAAGGCTAAAACGCTGACGAGGGGTCAAGCTAGCAGCAACATCCTTTTTGTTTCTTTTTTCAGCTCCGATCCTACAATTATCCAACTTTTGTTGGTTTCAGTTATTTTCTTCAAGAATGTCTATTTTTGGCTGAAAAAATGTAATGTAACTTAATATGTATCAAATATCTAATCCGTTAACCAAATTTAGCTTAATATGTATTAAAATAATGCCTAGAAATATGTATAAATATGGCAATATCAATCATTATCTACAAAAGAGTAATTAACGGATCTTTCTATCCCATACTTATGTTTACGCTCTACAATATAGTCAGCAAATCTAGCAGACACATGTGACTCCCTCCTAAACCTAGAAGACCCTACAACATGTTCAAGTGAAGGCAACATAAAAGACTGACTACTTTCCTCAGAATTAACAAATGGAATTGGAACAAAACTGTCAATGGGAGGCACAACTGCCTCGCCACTCTGGTTGCTGACCTCACTGGTACCACTTTCATCCAGGTTGGTGGCTGCATCAGCACCATCCTGCTGCATTTCAACTCTCAACCTATCCAAATTAATTGAATTGTTTTGATTTTCATTAGGTCCAAACTCATCATAGGAAAAAGGATCACAAGGGCCACTATTATCAAGGGACAAATCAACAGAAGTTGACTTTAATTCGTAAGGAAAGACTGACTCGTAAAATTTTACATCCTTGTAGATAAAAAAAGAATTACTATCAAGGCTAAAAAGTTTATATGCCTTTTTATCAACAAAATAACCAAGTAAAATACACTTCTCAGCAGAAAATTTATCAATAACATTAAGTTTAACTGCAAAGCAAAGACAACCAAAAACTATCAAATGTTTAAAGTAGGAGTTCATTCAAAAACAAGTTCATAGGGTGATTTTCCATTTAAAATAGAAGTAGGCATACGATTTATTAAAAAAACAGATGTAAGAATAGAACCACCCCAAAATCTAACAGGAACTCCAGATTGAAAAAGAAGAGAACGAGCAACATTCAGAATATGTTTGTGCTTTATCTCAATAACTCCATTTTGTTGTGGAGTATAAGCACATGAAGTATGATGTATTACTCCATTATTAAAGTAATAAGATTTCATAATACTATTAACAAACTCAGTACCATTATCTGAACGAATAATTTTGATTTTAGAATCAATCTGATTGAGTAAATTTTTTGAAAAAGACACAAAATAGTTAAAAACTTCCTCTTTAGATTCAAAAGGAAAACCCAAGTAGCCCTTCTGTAATCATCCACTATAGTCATAAAATACTTAAAATAACTCTATTAGGTCCCCACAGATCTAAATGAACTAAATCACCAAGAATAGTAGTATTATGTTGACTAAGAGTAAAAGACTCCCTCGACTGCTTAGCCTTATAACAGACATCACAAGGAGGAAAAGACTCATTGCCCAATTTTAATTTTTCTTTTTAAGACCCTAAAGCCTGATCAACAGGATGACCAAGACGACTATGCCATGTTAGTTTAGAAACACAACATCTAGGACCTATTATGTTAGAAGAAATACCTGAGGGTCAATAGTCAAGATAATATAGACCCCCAGATTCTGTACCACTCTCCACCATCTCCTTTGACAGTAAATCCTAAATTTTATAGTTATGCTCAGAAAAAACAACTTCACAATTATTGTCCTTACAAAGCTTATGAACAGGGAGAAGGTTAAAATTAAATTCAAGAATAGCAAAAACATCAAATAAGGTAAGATTGGAGGACAACTAAAGATTTCCAATTTTATTTATCTTAGCAGAAGACCCATTTTGGTGTTTAACAAGAAGATTGAGTCTGGACATATCCACAGTGTCACGAAGACGGGATTCAAAAGCAATCATATGTTGATTGGCTCCTAAATCAACAATCTAATTTTGTGAAGGGCTAGGAAAAAAATAGAATTAGAACATTGAAACAAAGGAATACATGCCATATTAGCAGTGGCAGTAACATCTTCAGTAGTAGAGGTTACTTTTATAAGACAAAGAAATCTTTTATATTTTACTCTGGTAAGATAGTGAGCATCACCTCCTGCAGCAGAATCAAACTAATTAGAATGAGAACTGCTAGAAGATACAGAAGATGAATTAACATAAGCCGATATGTTCTGATTATTCTGACCATTACCATCATTTTTAGGTTTAAAGTCTTTAGGATATCCTATTAGCTTGTAACACCTGTCAATAAGATAACCCTTAAGACCACAATTTTTACATTGTAATTCCTGAATCCTATACCTACCCTGATTCTGATTTCTTTTAAAATCATTCCCTGCTATTAAACACAGAAGCTTGAGTCTTGGAAGTACTAACAAAAGATAATCATCCATTTTTCTGAAGAGACTCTTCCCAAGATAAGATGGAGAAAGCAATTTTGACACTTGGAAGAGGTTCCATTAACAAAATGTGAATTTTGACCTGATTGTAAGTATCATCAAGACCACTAAGGAATTGCATTAATTTCATAAGTTTGGAATGGTCATTAAGTTTTGTAGCAGGTTCACAAACACACTCAGTTAAGCTAGTTAGACCATCAAATTCTTTCCAAAGTGATTCAAGTTTATTAAAATTATCTGACAAAGAAGATGTAACATCTAAAAAATTTCAACAATTTTAAACTTTTCAAAACGGTCCTTTTACTAAAAATGTTCACAAAAATGGTTTTCTCAAAACATTATTTGAAAATCAGTGCCTCCCAAGATCAACGACATAAAAGCAGGATGTGCACGGTCACGCCTTCGCTTTGCCACAAATCTCTGAAACACCTGATACGATAAACCAAAAATTTTAAGCACAAAGCTTAGTGAGTTCCCGCAAAGTACCAATACACAACATATAACATAAACAACAAACAACATGCATACAGAGCCTTCAGTGTGAATGGAATGCCCCACCGGCCTATAGACTATTTGGACCGCTCACATAACCTTCGGCATGACTAGACCGCCTCACCGGGTCTTCAGCCTATCTGGACCGTTCTTCGGGCCTTCAGCCTGACTGGTACGCCCCAATGGCCTACAGCCTATCTAGGTCGCCCTAGGTCTATTGGCCTTCAACACTAAGCAGGACCGCCTCAACCCAACCACACACACAAACCATGTCGACATATACATAACAGATAAGCATACATATAACATACCGACATAAATATTACTGGGTTTGTTGACTTACAGCACAAAGCAATACAATCTCAACCTAACCACACTACATCAACACATGCGACTGGTAAACATATAGTCAGAACAGATAACATGCATATCTAACAGATCACTAAGCGTAGCATCATCCTATCTGAAAGATATAGTATGCTCAAGAATCATATTAAAGTGATATTGCTAAATAACATATGATACTAATGGGTCACACTAACAACAACTTGATACAATTGATTATTTATTAGAAATTGATTTTAATAAATATTCAATAAAACTCTTTTAATTAAATTGGAAACTATTTATTTCATGGAAATGATAAATTCCATTAGCAAGTAACTTAATATATATCATATGGTATGATTTATAAGTCATGTACAAACTTTTGGACTAGTTGAATCCTTTTTGTCTTTTTCCTAAAAGACAAGGTTTATATTTTATAAAAGAGTTTATAAAAGTTTGACTTTATTTCTTCTTCTTTATGCAATTTTCGAGATATGCATAAAAAGAAGAAGTGTATGACTTGTCTAATCATGCTTTAAAGGCATGGGAGACATGCTTATGACAAGGAGACAGGTTTGTCTAAAGTTGAAGGAACCAATGGTTAATAACTTCACTTTTAGGCACTATAAATATGAGGCTTCCACTCTTGAAGTTTTTGCCTCATTCTTTCTTCCAATGGCTAAGAGCTCCATGGGAGACTCTCCATCTCTTCTTTGCTTTGAGTTATTGAAGATTACTTGCATATCTTTTGCTCTCTTGAAGTTCATATTGATTATGAACTTCAAGCTTAAGAGTTTAAGAGTTTTAGACTAGCATCTACATCAAGTTGAGTCATTGTTGGTGTCTTAAAGGTTTCACATTCTTCATCAACTTCCAAGCCTCCCAAGAGGACCTAAAGAACTACAAAGGTTGTTATTTCTTCATCCTTCCTTTGGTTGGTGTTTAATCTTTCTATAACTTGCAATAAGATCCTTGGTGGGTATAAAATGTTTATGTTATTTCAAAATTAAAGTCTTTCGTTGCCATAATTTTTCTAGTTTATGAAACTATTTTTTGAAATAAAACCCAACACTATCTACCAGGATACAGATATAACAGATCACCACAGTACTCAATCATATGATAAACCAGGATAACAATCCAAAGGGCCGACATTAGTGCCTTTGACCCACAAGTACAGCGAGGAAAACTCACCTCGCACTACCGAATCATACAGACGAAATCTGGTTGTTGGCTGACAGATCCCCGAACCACCAACATCAAGACAATATTGTTGGATTAGGTGTGTAAGCCCATAACTATAATTGGTATGTACTTGACCCAATAGTAGCATGGTCCTTTTGGGTTGCCTTCACCAGAGCAATTTGATAGGATGGATATTTGAGAAGGAGGTTATATGTGATTTATTAATATATTATAAGAATAATATATTAATTGAGAAATCATATTATTTAATTGGTATTGATCAGGAATTAATTTGGAATTAATTTAGTGATAAAAAAAGACTGATTAAATTAACAGGGACTGATTAGGTAAATCAGTAATACATATAGTTTGGGCTAATGATCCATGTTGATTAGGGATGGACCAAATCTATGTGAGAGTCCATGAAGATTTAGTCCAAATGGCCTATTAAATGAGTTATAGGATTGCTTAAAGGCCTAAGTAAATGAATTAGGGTTTACAAGTTAAAACCCTAGGAATTCCACACTATAATGTAACCCCTAGCACCCCCAAAATCAGCCAAGACTTCCAAGAAGAAACCCTAGCCGATTTTTGGTGCCTCCTAGCCTCTCTCTCATAATCCTCCATTGTTCTTTGGTGTTTGTGACTTATTTGAGGTATCACATTTGAGGTACTAAGCTCTTGAAAGGCCAAGTTCTACAAGCTACAACAAAAAGGTATTCATCTAACTTGTTTTATGTTGTAAATCTCAAAATTGTATGCTAGTTAGGGTTCATGCTTTGCATAAAAGAAAATTGCATGTATAACTTAAGAAAACTTAGATCCAAAGAATTAGGGTTGTATGTGCACCATAGGATTGTTATAGTGCTCAAAATCCATCAGTGGTATCAGAACCTAGGGTGTTTTCTGTTATATTGATGCATTGGTTAGTTGTTCAAAGCTGAAGCAAATTGAAATCTGCTCTCTGCATGATGAACTCGACGAGTCCATAATAGGACTCGACGAGTTGAGCCAACTCGACGAGTTGGATCATATGTTGGCAGATTTTCGGGTTTTTTTTGGCCAAAATTGGATTAGGATCATTACTACAAACTGTTTTGACTGATAAAATTCGTTTTTTATGATAAGGTGATGATTATCCTCATCCAATTGGAGGATAATTGTTAATTTTAAGATAATTACTTGATTATGTGATAAATTAATTATTTATAGAATTTGATTTGAATTATTTTTCTATAGGTCAAATTTTGTGTTATAGATAAATTATATGATTAATTTAATTGTTTTCAAATTTGATCTAAGAGGTTTTGAAAGGTTTCAAAACATGATCTCAAGTTTTGGAATTTAAAATTTGATTCAAAAGTTTTGATTTTGAAATATTTAAATTCTAAACCCTAGAGTTTTAAAAGTTTAAAATTAAACCCTTATACTATTATAATATTAATCACTTAATACTTATATATATATATATATATGTATAAGACAATCATTCCTACCATTAGTAGGCCTCATTCACGAAGCTGGTCTATAAGGGGGGTATAAGGAAATTGCCTATAAAATGGCGATTGAATGGGTGTCCACTCTCACGCACCGCTTCCTTGACTAGTGGATGGTCGTTAGTCGAACGCGTAGGATAGGACATTAATTCTCATTACAAAGTATAATGATAATTATAAAAGTAACTAAATGTTTTTCATAAATTCCCAATCTTAACTACTTTAGGAAAAATGTGAAAATGGTGCTATTCCATGAAATTGCACTTTACACCTTGCCAAGTTGTTAGTGGAGCGTGTTTGGTTAACCGGCACACTAATTTGGGCTAACAAGGGTGGCGAAGGGTAGCTCGAGAATTATCATAGATCAATGGAGCGTGTGTGGCTAACCGGCATGTTGATTAGATGATGAATGACATCGAGAGTACCACACATATTTGCAGGGTTATTCACACCTTGTTTGTGATCCTCGGTATCCCAGTCACAAACTTGAAGGGCATAATCGATATTAAACATGCCATTGAAAGGTTCAATGAATCTTAAAGAACTAGGAATTTCATAAAACTTAATTCTTTTAAATTTTGGTTTTGGGTGGTGAAAATTGGTAAATCGTCATTTACATCCCTTCAAATAATTTGCAATTAGATTACGACATCCCTTTTCTAAGTTGTGAATTATTATGTTTGGGTCCTAGCCTTAATATTTCATTTGGGTGTTATATTAAGGAATTTCTATCTAATGAAACTTGTCTTTCTTTTTCAGATGTCAACCTCAAACAATGCTTCAAACTCAAACTCTTCCGGCTCTTTCTCCCTCATGAACTTATATGAGAGGGTCATTTTCGATGGGTCAAATTTCAACGATTGGATTCGAAACATTCGCATGGCCATTCGATACGAGGGAAAGGAATATGTCCTCGACAAAGAGCTAAAGGAGATTGATGAAGAAACTGCTACTCCTGAGCAATTGGCTGAGTATAAGGCTCATGAGAAGGATGCGGCAAAGGTGTCGTGTATCATGCTAGCCACTATGACTTCTGAGTTTCAGAAGTCCTACGAGGACTTTTGGCCTTTCAAGATGCACCAATACCTGATGGAAAGGTACCATCAGAGTGATCGACAAGAAAGGTATTAGATCATTGCCTCCATGATAAGAACAAAGATGAAGGATGGAGAGTCCATCACGGCCCACTTGCAAAAGATGCAAAGATATGTGGACCGCTTGCTAAATTTGAATGTCAATTTTGACAAAGAGTTGGCTATCGACATTATCCTACACTCTTTACCTCTTTGTTATGATCAGTTCAGGATGATGTATCATATGAACAAAGAGGAAGTCACTCTAAGCAAGCTTCAAGGCCTTCTGAGAACTGATGAAAGTAGTTTAAAAGGCAAGTCTGTTGTACCCACTCCTACTGCTGCTACCCCAGTCTTGGCAATTAGACATGGGAAAGGGAAGAAAAGGAAAGTTCCTTCAAAGAATCACAAGGTAAATTCTCATTATGGATCCTTTTCTAGTAGGTCCAAAGGTGGTTCTGCTTCTCCCTCATCCAATCCAAAGGAAGCAGAGTGATTCTATTGTCATGAAAAGGGGCACTGGAAACGAAGCTGCCCTAAATACTTACAGGACATTAAGGATGGGAAGATAAAACCCACCATCGCAGGTATTTACACTATTCAATCTAAAAACTCATCACATACTAGTTCTTGGGTCCTTGATACAGGATGTGGTTTTCACATTTGTTCTTAATTGCATGGTCTAAGAAGAAGTAGGGATATGGAGAATGGGAATATGAACTTGATCATGGGGAATAGGAAAGCGTCGCCTGTTACCAAGATTCCTAAATCCACAATAAAAAAGTGATGGGTTTTGAGCATAACATCATTCCTATGGTGTACATGCAACCCTAATGCTTTGTATCTACGTTTTCCTCAAGTTATACATGCAAACAATCTTCCAAAGCATAAACCCTAATCTAACATGTCTAAGAACAAAATTCATATGTAAATAAGGGTTTGGAATCTTACCTTACTTGTTATGTAGCAATAACAAGAACTCCTTGAATATCCTTGACCTCTGAAAGCTTAGTGCCCCAAGTGTTGCACCTTTAATGGAGTCACAAACACCACTAACAACAAGGAAGAACAAGAGAAAGAGGAGGAGGCTTCAAAAACGTCTAGGACTCTCTTAGAATTGCTTGGGATGTTTTTTGGGATCCTTTGGGGTTCCTTTTATAGTTGAGGCTTTTAGGGTTATCAACTTGGAAACCCTAGTTCCCTTGCTTAGGCCCTAAGCAACATATGGACTCCTTAATGGACAAGCCTTAGACGAAATCTTTATGGACTCTCATAGAGATTTCGTCCACCTCATACCAATAAGGTCCATGAGCCCAAACTATAAATATTACTGATTTATAATCAGTCCCCGTTAATTCAATTAATCTCTTTTGACAACAAAATTAATTCTAAATTAATTCTTGACCAATATTAATTAAATAATTTGATTTCTCCTTTAATATATTATTCTCATAATATATTAATAAATCATAATAAATCCTCTTTCTCCATAATTCATCCTATTAGTTGCTATGGTGAAGGCAACCTAAAAGGACCATGCTCATAATCGGGTCAAGTACATCCCAAAATAGTTATGGGCTTAGACACCTAATCCAACAATCTCTCACTTGGATAAGTCTAATAACTATTTTTCAAGTACGACTTCAAAACCTGATTAGCAATCGTAGCTTTCAAAAGCCGTTGTCGAACTCTGATCTTATCAGCAACGCATCCTTTAGATAAGGGATCATATATTCCTCTATTCTCAAGATATCGTATAGACATGAGACATGGATTATAATCACTCTCTCTGTCTATGTGTTGTTTCCCGATTTTCGATTTATGACAACTGACTAATTGAACAGATCAAATCAGTGCAGGCTTGGCCAAGCGCTTTGGGGTGTCATCACTAAATCATCGAGGGGCCCACATATATCGCTTTTATCCCACTTAGGGTAAAAGGAATGGATAAACTGCAACTCATATGCTTTCTCTATTTACTCATCAAATCACACACAACAATACGTTTTATAACACCAAGTTACTGGTGCGTTTACGCATTATCAATACGCAACCGACTTGTAGAATGCAACTCATATCTCTCTGTTTCAAGAATATAAGATATTATCGTCTCACTAATCACTCGTGATAAAATCCATGAAGTGATTCAAGTGAGCGTGAGTTTAATCCAATACTCTAATCTTATTACAGAAGTACTCATGAACTCTGCAACAGACTTGTGCTATGTCTAAACACTTTAGACAATCTACAGACAGATTCATGACAGTCTTGCCTCAATACTTACTTCCAACGTATGATCGACTGTGGATGTTTGAATAATCTTATTATTCGGGAAGTCAAAACATGCGAACTGAAACACAAGAATAATCGAATCCAATATGGTCTCAACCTTTTGAGTATAAATAAAACACCTTTTATTTAATCACCATATTGATTACACATTATTCATTGTATAATGTTTCGAGTAATCAACTTACTACTTGAATTGAAACAATAGTTATCCCATGCTCCAAGCATGCATACCATGTTTACCTATGGTCCTCACTTTGTGAAATAGATCAATTGAACACATTACCAACGATGATCATTTCATAACTCCTAATCCTTATTATAAGTGTAAGAATACCAAATTCTTGCCACTATCAGAATATGTTAGATTCTAACATTTTATGCAATGATCCTTTTGTAATTTCACAGCACCAAAGTTACCAAGACTTTGCCAATGAAAATACAAAGTGCTCTATTAGATATTGTTACAAGACAACTCCATAGACATGAAGTCTCACATTCAAAGTACATTCCTTTGAACATCCTTCTTGCATAAAAGTTTCTAATCTATATAGATTCTTAATATCCAACTCCCATTACGGAAACATTTCCATATTCGCCATATGACAACTTATTCTTAATAGATTCCTATCTATTCATAATAATGCCAATATGTTCCATTAAATACTTTAATTTCAACTGCTCACAAGCGACCAATCCTTAGGGAACCTCAGATTGTCCTTGACAGTTGTTTAATTATTTTAGTCAATTCCGGTTCTGGTCCTTTTTCCCTCTTAAACCCTAGGCATTTGGAAAATCAGAACTGTCGAATATTACAACATATGCAATCGATCCTATAACCAAAGCGTATAGAACACGATTCATAATGTCTTACATAAAGACACGATACTTTACCAGTCTCTTGCTATAATATTGCCATATATATAGAATTCCCTTATGTTGAATCTTTTCAACATAACATTCATATATGTTCTTTGACTAAATTTGATTAAAATTTCTCGATCTAAGCTTTTAGATTTGAAATGAAGTATAATATTTTTCTCCCTTAATTATAGCAGAACAACTTTTCAACCTCTGCAACTTTACGAATTGAAACTTTTGTTTTCTATAATTAATATTGTTAACTTGCAATACTTACCATAATGATCATGCTCCCACTAACATGATGATTATATCCTTACCAGCATAACACTTATGCTTCCACTAACTTTGACATGTATTCAGAAATCAGCTGGACTTCTAGAAATCAATACTTATTGAGTTTCATAACCAAAGTTCATATTTCTGATACCAGTTGCTTCAATAAGCCTTTACCTAAACTCATACACCTTTTAGAAAACTCACATGTGTGTCTAAACAATTTCAGAACTTATAGTAATAAGTCTTAAATGTTCAAACTATTTTCCATTTCTCACAATTCGAACTATGAAGAGGGATGCTATAATCATAATCGAATTCGAGAATGCAAATATTACAATTGTTATCTCCTTAAAATCTTCTTAGTGAAAGCGTTTCCTCACAATCATTTTCATGAATTGGAGAGAAACCTTATGACACTTAGATTTTATGGTGTACGTGTTCCTATCCATGTGAATTTGTCATAACCATAATCACAAGACAAGGTTTGTGACAAATCCAAACTCTTATGGACTGAACTTGTTCAATCTTAATTTCTTGCCATCTATTAGCATAAGGGCCTACCAATGCTTCCAGTTTGTTTAGCAGGTCACCCTCACATATCAATGAACTTTTACTAATCAAGGTGCTTTGCCTTTATGCATTCAAATGAGAACTCATAGAACTCACATGCATAGTCAACTCAACTGGAATGGCACAGAAATAAGAATATGTCAACATGATAGGTTATAAACCTCAAGTCGTGTGCTAGTGATTAACAATAGGTTTGCTCTTGATTAGTTCTTGAACCTTTTCAAGATCCTTAAGACTCCCACTGACTTCTTGACATATAAGATTCTTTTGTCAAGAAACATTCCTTAACAAACAAATATTCAAGAGTTAGTGTGGGTCCTTATCAAGGCAAACACTACACACAATTGGTCTTAGTTGGTCTTTGTCTCATCCAAGACATCACAACTTACCAATTTCAAACGCACAAGAGTAATAAACATTTCTTACTCCACATTTGTTTAGTGTTATAAACCTAATTATGTCACTCAAATCATAATTTTGGATTATGACTCTAAGACTCGATTTTGGAACGAAGTATGGCTCATTTTTCTTGATTTAACCATTTCAACAATTCCCGATTCCTCTTCTTAGCCATACTAGTGCACTAAGGTGTTCTTAGAGGATCAATTGTGACACGGTTTCATAATCATTAAGTCAATCATAAAACATGATACTTAAGTACTCTCCCTTCTTTTCAGATTGGAGACACTTTTATGTTTCTGCCTAATTGATTCTTCTTATTCGTTCTGCTATTCATTGAAACTTTTCCAATTACACTTAATCTTGTATGTATAACCATATTTACTACACTTTAGTAAATCATAACGAATATTCTTATCATTCTTTGTGGTGGACTTGACCAGTACACATCAATATGTACTAGTTTCCCTAGTCCTTCACTTGACTCACATATTTATGTGAACAAGGAATTAGTCTAAATTTGCCAAATATGAAGGTTATCATTCATCATACAATACCAGTTGCATGATTCTAAGTTTCTGTCTAATTGAAACTTGGGTGATGAGAATCATTCCTTATTTGGTAATTTTTTTTTACACTACCACAAATAACATAACTAAGAATCACATCCATTTTTCAATATTGCTAACAATAGAAACATACAAACATCAATTTTCACAAATGCCATTGCAAGGAAAATATAAATAAGACAAAAGCAAATTTTATTTTATTTATAAAAACGCGGAAAAACTTGTCCTTACAATGCAATTACAAATGAAAACTATGTAAATATTCCTAAGCAATCTATCATAACTCCTAAGTAGTAGCTAAAAATCCGATCATCGAGCCATGCGATCGAAATCCATCGCTTCGCGATCAGACTCAGCTCACTCTTCCTTTAAGCTTCCTTTCTTTTATTCGATCCTACAAAATATCAAAATGCAATCTTATTACATCATGTATTAAGAATCTACAAATAGGAACTTAATAGAGTTAGATAGTGGATTTTACCTGAAGAGAGTCATACATCTTGACTCTCCCATCTCTTATATCTCTCAGGTGGTTAGGGAAGCTTCGTAACCAATGCCCCTTCTCTTGGCAGTAGAAACACACAGACTCTTTGGGAATGGCACAAGGGACAATCTCAGAATTTGCCTTTCTCTTATGGTCGAACCTTTTGACCATGGCATATTTCTTTCCCTTAGGAGAAGAAATCATTTCTGGACTATTGTTGCCATTGCCTTTGTACATGGAAGTTTGGGAGGTTGATCCACATTTCAAATTTGCTTTACCAGTGCGCCAAATCATTGCTGATTCAGCATCAATAAGCAAAGAGGTAAGATCAATGAGGGTCACGTCGTGGTCTTTCATATAATAATCATCAATGAACTCACTATACGACTTAGGAAGTGATTGAAGAACCAAGTCAACAGCCAACTTCCTTGAGATTTCAACACCCAACATTCCCAACTTGTCAATGTGCAACTTCATCCCTAGGACGTGAGCATATATAGACTTTCCATCTTCGTGTTTGCTTGCCAAAAGGGCTTGAGTGACCTTGAAATTTTCAAGTCTTCGAACACGTGGGCCAGGGAGAATTATTGGAGGAGGTGGAGGAAGTGAAGCATGATTTCCATTTCCACGATCTAATTGTGGAACATCATCTTCGTGTGGAAAGCCTTTTCCAAAGGATTCGAGAAGACCATAGTTATTTGACATCTACAAAATGGGAGAAAATTCAAGTTAGTTGATAAGAGTCCTTGATATAGCACCCAAATGAAATATCAAGGCTAGGATCCAACACAATATTCTACAATTCGGAAGAGGGATGCCGTAATCCAATTGCAGAATATTTGAAGGTAGGAAAATGACGATTTACCAATTCCCACCATGAAAAACGAAAAAGTAGTTTAAGTTTTAAATGAATTGAAACTCCTAGTTCTTTTGAGATTCATTGAACCTTTCAATGGCATGTTTAATCTCGATTATGCCCTTGAAGTTTGTGACTGGGATGCCGAGGATCACAAATAAGGTGTGAATAACCATGCAAATTAGCTTGGTACTCTCGAAGACGTCCATCACCAAATCAATATGCTGGTTAACCACACACGCTCCATTGATCTATGATAATCTACGAGCTACCCATTGCCATCCTTCATTGATCCCATATTAGTGTGCCGGTTAACCACACACGCTCCACTAACGACCAATAAGGTGCAATGTGCAATTTCATGGATTAGCACCAAATTAACATTCTTCCTAAAGTAACTAAGATTTGGGAATTTATAAAGGTGTTTAGTTACTTCGTATTTCATTATACTTATAATGGAAGGTTGTTTCCTATCCTACCTGGTTCGGCTAACGACCCTCCACTAGTCAAGGGTGCGGTGGGTAAGAGTGGATACCCAATGACGATCATTTTACAGGCCGCTTCCTTAAACACCCCTTATAGACAAGCTTCGTGAATGAGGCCTACTAACGGTAAGACTGACTCTTTACTTATACATATATAATATATTAGACTTTTAATTTTACATATAGTATAAGGGTGTATTTTACAAATTTAAAATACTAGGTGGTTTAATCTATTAATAAATTATACTTTTAATTTGATTAATCTTAAACCATACTATTATGGATTTATTAATTATCTATTTTAATTAAACACTTAATTAATTTAATAAAACCATAAGTGTGTAATTTGAACTTATTCAAAATACTAGGGTTTTAGAATTTAATATTTCAAAATTAAAACTTTTAATTAAATTTCAAATTCCAAAACTTGAGGGCAAATTTTGAAACTTTTTCAAAATATCTTTTAGATCAAAATTAAAAAATAATTAAATATCATATAATTAATAATTATCACATAATTTGACCTAATCTATTTTACTTACAAGATAATTCAAATCAAAATACAAATAATTAATCTTTATCTTATAAAAGAAGTAATTATCTTAAATTGACAATTATCCATTAATTTGATTAGGATATCAATTACCATAATTAAAAAATCTGATTTTTATTTGGAAAAACAATTTATGGTAATTATCCAAATCAAATTAGGGCAAAAATTTCGAAATCTGCTGTCAGACTGTTTTCACGAGGTGAGTCTGGTCAGATTAGAAAATTCGCAATTTTTTCAGTTTTGAAAACTTAATTTTTGCATCATATAACAGAAAAACTACCCTAGGCTCTGATACCACTGATGAGTTTTGAGCATAACATCATTCTTATGGTGTACATGCAACCCTAATGCTTTGGATCTAGGTTTTCCTCAAGTTATACATGCAAACAATCTTCTAAAGCATAAACCCTAATCTAACATGTCTAAGAACAAAATTCATATGTAAATAAGGGTTTGGAATCTTACCTTACTTGTTATGTAGCAATAACAAGAACTCCTTGAATATCCTTGACCTCTGAAAGCTAAGTGCCCCAAGTGTTGCACCTCTAATGGAGTTACAAACACTAAGGATGAGCATAACCGGGTACCCGCCTATTTTAGCTGGAACCGGAACCGCTCCCGGAATCGGCGGTTCTGAAATTATTGGTATTGGAACCGAAACCGCCTACACCAGTTCCTAGAAATTTGGAACCGCTCCCAGAACCGCCAAGACCGGTTCCGGTTCCGGGTACCCGTCTTTTGAATATTTAATTTTTTTTATTTTATACATGCCATTGAAATTAACTTTTATAAGCAATAGGAGTTCAAGATATAAACTAAAACAATTAAAAAACATGATATTAAAACAGCAACAAGTGGAATTTAATAAGTCAACAACAAACTACAAAACAACAAAACATAAATAGTCTCAAAGCAGCAAAACAACACAAAACAGCAGCAGTGGTGTACCCGGTATCGGAACCGGAACCGGAGGTTATCCAACGGGTAGCGGTTTTGAAAAAATAAAAATTGGAACCGGAACCGCTTTAGGCGGTTCCGAAACTTTGGGAACCGGAACCGGAACCGCTTAAGGCAGTTCCGGTTCCAGAACCGGTGGTTCCGAGGCGGTTCCGGTTCCGAAAGCAGGTACCTGCTTTTTCTGCTCATCCCTAACAAACACCACTAGCAACAAGGAAGAACAAGAGAAAGAGGAGGAGGCTTCAAAAATGTCTAGGACTCTCTTAGAATGGCTTGGGACGTTTTTTGGGAGCCTTTGGGGTTCCTTTTATAGTTGAGGCTTCTAGGGTTATCAACTTGGAAACCCTAGTTCCCTTGCTTAGGCCCTAAGCAACATATGGACTCCTTAATGGACAAGCCTTGGACGAAATCTTTATGGACTCTCATAGAGATTTCGTCAACCTCATACCAATAAGGTCCATGAGCCCAAACTATAAATATTACTGATTTACATAATCAGTCCCCGTTAATTCAATTAATCTATTTTGACCACAAAATTAATTCTAAATTAATTCTTGACCAATATTAATTAAATAATATGATTTCTCCTTTAATATATTATTCTCATAATATATTAATAAATCATAATAAATCATCTTTCTCCATAATTCATCCTATTAGTTGCTATGGTGAAGGTAACCCAAAAGGACCATGCTCATAATCGGGTCAAGTACATACCAAAATAGTTATGAGCTTAGACACCTAATCCAACAAAAAGGCTCAACACTAACTAATCTTCCAAGGCCCACTTATGGCCCGATTTTCCAAATTGGGCTCAAACCCCTCTAATGGGCCTTACCCTAAAGCCCAATAATTTCTTTAGTACAAAAGCCTGCTTTCAGACGGCCCACAAAGGCCCAAAGCAAATAGATCCATGAAATGGACCAAACCGAGGCCCAAAGATGTGAAATCCATTCTGACTGAGTATGCAGGGCGTACTTAGCTGTACGCTGCGCGTACACACTTTATGGCTTGTACGCCCAACATACTCCTCTATTAAGCCAACTTTTTCCATTAAGCACTTAATGCTTAGCCTAAAGATCCAAACCACAGATCTGAGTCCTAATCAATGTCTAGACCCATAAAGTCACTGACTTGGTGACTTTGCATGCCACAAATGAACCCAAACTCAAAATATAACATTCTACTTCCATGAAAATGGCCCTAATTAATGCATTAATGGGTCTAGACCTCAAAATGGCAATTTTATGACTCAAGGACCAAAATAATGCCAGGAATGGCAACTCTAAGCTTCAGAAACGATATGAACTCATGAGATCTCATCAATGGGACCAAAATGAACCAAAAAATCACACATTCTAGATCTAAGACATCCATGATCAACTTCATAGGTTTTTACCTCAAACATGCTGGAAATGAAGCCCAAAATCCAGATCCATAAGCTCTTTCTTGATCCCCATCCTTGCACCAAACTCTATATTCTTGGAAATGGACCAAACACACCAAGAATGAACACAATGAGCTCAAAATACTATCATGAAGACTAATGGACGATTTATATGGTTTTGGGGACTTGGAGGCTGGTAAAGAGGCCTGCCCTAAGGAATAATTGTGTTTATATAGGGTACACTCTTTTAAAATTAGGGTTTTCCTCTAACCATCGTATGCCCCGCGTACACCTCGTACGCCTCGCGTACGAGGTTCCATACCCCCGATACAACCTTCGCAGTATGCTACGCGTACCCTGAACTACGACTTGCGTACCACCCTTCGCACCTGTACGCCCCGCGTACTTGCCAGGTAAGCCCCGCGTACTCGGACTTCCCTTCAAACCCTATACATTCCGAACACGATAACTTCTTCGATACATATCCGATTCCGACGATCCATATATCCATGAAAAGGTAACGAGAAGCTCTATGCTTTAATCAACTTGTACCCGCCTTACCATATCCCGAACAAACATCCATTTTCCATAGAAGCCCGAATTGACAAATTACTGAAAAACCCTTTAGCTCCAAAATGCAAACCAAATACCCAGATCATCCAATATACATCATCCACTTCCAAATGAGCCCAAAACTAACTTCTTCAAGGATCCTATGCCTGCTAATACCCAATCCTTGATTACCACCCCGAAATGGAAACGATCTGAAACAGGGTGTTACATATCAATATCGTGGGATTGAAATCCCTATGTATCTCACCAGGTTTCCCCAACCTGACCACTCAGCTCATATGCATCACATGTATCAAGACTTAAGCCATTGGAACTTGATTACGATGCTGAGCGATTAAGAGACAACCTGTAATAGTATTCAGGACCATCAGGTCTTTACGCTGTAACTTATGCATCTGTGTTGATTATGAAATCCTTAGGGTTTTAACATTTTGGAAACAAACATTTGTAATCAAAATGATAGTTTGTACTGGGATTTTCCGCAAAAATAAATAAATGATTTTAAAAGCGTAAAAATGTTTTAGTTGGTTATGAAAATTAGAGGATGACACATATCCTATTCAAGAATTGTAACGCCCCGATTCCCGAGTATCAATTTATGGTTATAAATTCTCATGATTTCAAGGTCTACTCGACGATTTGGTGGCCTGACTCGCCGAGTAGCAGCGGGTTGGTCCGCGAGTTTAAGTGACCTACTCGCCGAGTCCAAGAAAGGACTCGACGAGTAGGAGCTGGAGGATGAAACCCTAAATTCTGGGGTTTTGCACCCTATTTAAAGGATCATTTTACCCTTAGCCTTCCTTGCAGCCTCTAGAGAGTTCAGCAAAACCCTAATACGTGTGTGTGCTCCATTGTGTGTTTTAAGCTTTGGAAGAGGATTCTTGGTGAGACGAGCTTAGGGGAAACAAGTGGATTGAAGCAAGGAATTCGTGGGGATCAAGATCTACTTCAGTTGGCATCTTTTGCGAAGGTATTAAGCTGTTATCCCAACTTCATTTTCCTTTCTAGATCTCCTTGGATGAAATTAGGGCTCCTTGGTTTGGTTATGAAGCTATTTTTGGGTATGAGTCCAGATCTGAAGTTGTAACTTCAGATCTGAACTATCTTTGATTGGTGAGTCCATAAAGCTATCAACTTTGGCAAGTATGACCCCCCTCCTTAAGTGTAAAACCCCATTTCAAGCTTGGATTTGGCATTATGAGTCATTAGAGCCTTGCATGCACGTAAAGTTTGCAACTTTACGTGATAAGCATGCCTTGGGAAGTTGGATCTGCAGTATGGCGTCTTAGTATGGCTTAAAATGAGTCTGTATGGAAAAAAGTACTGAAGGGACTCGGCGAGTCGCATGGTCGACTCGGCGAGTCACATGAAGATAGGCATGAACTCGACGAGTTGGAAGAACAACTCGGCGAGTCCAATGAAGATTGTCGTAGACTCGACGAGTGTATGAACAACTCGGCGAGTCGGTTGAGGTTTCCCCAGTTTATGTATGCTCGTGTAACCGTCGAGTTGCAAGAAGGAAACTCGACGAGTGGCCTTAGGGTTTCGATCGTAAACCGAAGGAACTCGACGAGTCACTCCGGTGACTCGGCGAGTGGGCAAGCACTTCAAGGAACTCGGCGAGTAGCCGAGGGTACTCGGCGAGTTAGGGTCAACATGGACTATTGACCTTGACTGATGACTTTGACTTTGACCAGGGTATGATTAGTTGGCTTATGGGGTACCTTGAAAGGTTGGGAACTTATGGGTATTTATGATTGGAACATTGATGGTTATAGGTGTTGGAGTTTGGGGCAGTGATTCGGGAGCGTGTTTTCGTGGTTCAGTCCGACATTTCAAAGTGAGTTATCCTCACTATATCAACAGGGTCTAAGGCACCAATGCTGGCCCTTTATAGTTTGTATTTGGATTATTGCATGATATGCTTACTGATTTACATCCTGGTAGTTAGGATGGTGATATGATATGTTAGTGACATGTTAGGTTGATATCCTGGTTATAGGATTGTTGATATGTTTATCGAACTGTTAGATCGGCGTCCTGGTAATTAGGACGGTATTATGTTTAGTGACCTGGTTAGGGTCGGTATCCTGGTATATAGGATGATGCTATGTTAGTGACCGGTTAGGTCGGTATCCTGGTTAGGATGTTGCTATACTATATGATATGTTAGATCGGTTTGTCTGTCTATGGACTGTTGTGTGATTACCTGTTATATGTACACATGGTTATATGCTTAATGTTTGGGTTGAGGCGGTCCTGCTTCGTGCCGAAGGCCAGCATACCCTACGAGCGGTCCGGATAGACTGTAGGCCCGTATGGCGGTCCAGTCATACCGAAGGCTCGGGATAGATCCAGATAGACTGTAGGCCCGGTGTGGGCGGTCCAGTCATACTGTAGACTTAGAGAGTGGGCCGGGTGGACTGAAGGCCCGGTGCGGGCGGACCAGTCACACTGTATACTCGAGATGCATGGTTGTTCTGTATTTGTTGATATGTTATGATTATGGTTATATGAGGTTGGTATTTGGGGGTAACTCACTAAGCTTTCGGGCTTACAGTTTCAGTTTGTTATTTCAGGTTCAGCGGAGGGCCGTGGGTAGGCGAAGGCGTGACCGTACACTTCCTCGATTTACGATTATGATTTCTGGGAACACTGATGTATAAACTATTTTGAAAACAAATTGTAATAATTGAATGGTTTCAAATGAATCAAGAAGTTTTAAATTGGCTCAAATTTTTGGGATGTTACAAGAATTTTAATTGTTCGATGATATGGATAATAATAACTATTATCCCTTAAACGTCTAGCCCAAAATTGTGGGTGTTACACATATGGGCACCATCCCAAAGACTTGTTGAACTTCCATCTACCTATCCTAATGGGCCTAAAAGCTCACAACCAACTTCCCCTAGGATCCAACACATAACAAGCAAATAGATTAACCAACCTAAACATACATTTACACCTTTAACAGTAACTACTCCACTACCACACTGGACATATAACATCACACAGTATAGTGAGAAACTCACATGAGTCTAGAAGCATAGTCCCAACAACAACCTCTACAACGAAACAGCTAACACAACCACCTAATACCAAATCGAGGCCAAACCTCAGTCTAATATTTACATCTGAAAAAGTTTGAACAGAAGTAAAATTGGTCAAAGTCAGTGGTCAACGTGTCGAGACCTAGTTCCTGGTCGCATCACAATTACTAGGCGACAAAATAGTATCAGATATGGATATAGGCTCGTGTCGCGACCCTTCCATGGTCGATTCGTGCTTTCCGAGTCAGAGTTCTTATTCCATTAAGTGCTTAATCCAACAAGTCAAAAGCTAGCATTCTTATATCTGATCTAAACAGGGGTCTTAATAGATAAAATTGAACTTTATCCATTCACAAGTCCCAAACAAGTTATAACTCAAATCTCAGGTTTAAAAATGGTCCAAAAAGCTAACATTTTCTTGCATGAATCAAAAGAGGAAGTCCAAAATGTTCAAATAAACATAATGGGTCCATACATTAACCAAAACCATCTTTGGACCTATAGCTCTCTAAACTCCATAGAAATCATGACCAAAAGGGACTAAAAACCAATAAAATGCTAGATCTAATATCAATCATCCAAAAAGCTTGAGACTTGATAACTTATAGAGCTTGAGGAGGCCGCAAGAAAGTAGAAAATCTATGGAGTTTTCTTCTCTTGACACAAAATAACAACCAACTATTCAATCTCTCTCTAATGCCCCAAACACAAGGACATAAGTTAAGGCTAACATTTTAGAGGTAAAGGGTTTATAGGGTTGGAGGCTGAGCAATATGGGGAACTCTAGAAGTTAGTGTCATTAAATAGGGCTCAAGCCTGAGATTAAGGTTTTGCAGTTTCGAGTTGCGACCCATACATGCTCACGTCGGGACTTGTGACGTGGCACACGCCGTGACGCTCCATTGTTTGTGTCACGATTAGAGTTTTTCTAAAAACTCTCTTCTAGATTTTCCTAAAAAACAAATCCGAAAAGCATATGTTACACTTTCCAGCAAGAAAGCCATGACTAAGGATCATTGATTTCCATATGAAAAAAAAAAAACGTTGATGACAGATTTAAAGTACAAAGTTGAATTATAACTGATTACTTGGATCTAGTGTTCTTATTTTAAAAATAATACCCATAAGAATGATGTGTGATTGTTACTTCTCAAAACATGGAAGTATATCATACGTATATGAAAGCGGAGCTTCTAAACCAATATTTAAATGTATAAATCTACATGAAATTGCCTAATAGCTATGTTGCCCGAGGGAAAGAAGCAAAAATGTGTAAGGCCGTGAAGTCTATATATGATTTAAAGTAAGTTTTCGAACACTATTATCAAAAGTTTGCATATGCCATATTGGAGTATAATTGTACAAAGAAAATGTATGTGATGAAGTTGTTTCGTGTAAATGACATCTTAATTATAATATATATTCTAATGACATAGACGTGAAAACGTGATTAAGTGTTTGATGTAAATACGGATAAATTCCAATATTATTTTAGTGCTAGTTTGGATTAATCTAATTAATTAATCCATTTATTTAAATGTATGGCATGAGATTGACTAAAATGCAAGCCTGTTTGGTAGAACGTATCTAGAAAAAGGAGGAAAAAAGCAAGTAGCTGGTGAAACGGATCAATCGATGCCGCTAAGAAAATCCATTAGCTTCAATAATTTATGACCACATTATATTTTGAAATTAATATTTTCTTTAACCCAACATACGATTTGCAGAAATCTATTCCAAGACACTTTTTATAAAATTTCCCTTCATCTAACTTTTAAGAAATGTTTTTGTTTCTTTTTATTTTAATGACGCATGCATAGATGTAGCACACCCTATAGAGAATATGCACTACAAGAAATGCAGGCAATAGCGGCGACGTTTGTCGCCGCAAAAGGTATGGGCTGTCGCCGCTAATACCCAAGGAGCAAAGAGAAAGTGACAACGTTAAGTCACTAAAAGTATGTTGCTATTAATAACCTAATTAAGCTAAAATTGTAATGACCAACATTAAGTCACTAATAAAATTAAGCACTTTGATTTTAAAATTAACTTAATTTTATTTTATAATTAATTTAATATTTTCTTTTTTGTTATTAGTTTTTTTTAACATTAATTTAATTTGATTTTATAATTTATTTTATTTTATTTTAATATTAATATTAATTTGATTTTATAATTAATTTAATTTGATTTTATAATAAATTTAATTTGATTCTAAAGGTAACTTAATTTGATTTTCTAATTAATTTAATATTTTCTTTTTGTTATTAGTTTAATTTTTTAAACTAATTTTATTTTATTTTAATATTAATATTAACTTGATTTTAAAACTAATTGAATTTGATTTTACAATTAATTTATTATTTTTTTATTGATTTTTTTTAAAATTAATTTAATTTTATTCTATTATTAAATAAAAATTACTAAAAGTACGTTGCTATTAATAACCTAATTAAGCTAAAGTTGTAATGACCAACATTAAGTCACTAACAAAATTAAGCATTTTGAAACCATATACAATACATTACTAGAAGTAAGTTGCTATTAATAACATAATTAAGCCAAATATATACATCCAATTTGCATATTCCAATTTCATACAATTAAGCCAAATGTATACAATACATTTAATTCCAATTTTCATTTCATTTTAGAATACAATACAACTTGCATATTCCAATTTCATACAATTAAACATACAATTTCAAACAAATGTATACATCCAATTTCAAACAAATGCATACATCCAATTTCAATTTCATACAAATATATACATCTAAATACAAAATCAAACAAATGTATATATACATCCAATTTCAATTTCATGCCAAATTTCATTTTTAAGCCAATGTGGTATAAACATAAATCAGAAAAACATATACAAAATGCATAAACACTTCCTACAAATCTGAAAAAACATATACAATCCCACAAAATGCATGAACACTTCATAACATATACAATCCCACAAAATGCATAAACACTTCATATCTCAAAATACAAAGATAATCACTCAACAGAATTGAAGAATACTAACAATTTATCATCCAAATTAGCACCAAAACAGAAAAATAATAGAAAATAGGGAGGAATTCGACCTTCAATGTGGGCAATTTCAGAATTGAGCTGAAGGGTCGCCGGTATGGAGTGTCTAGGTCGCCGGTAATGGAGGATTGGGGGAAGGTGTGGCGGTCTTGTGGCAGCAGGAGCGGCTAGGGAATGTCGCCGGTTTCTACCCTCGTCCTTGTCGTCATAGTGAGAACGAAACAGAAACGAGAAAGAAACGAGAGAAAAGGAACAGAAAGAACGACACAGAAATGGAAGCTTTAGGGGGGTTATCTGTAACGGGCTTTAGCGGCGACAGACAATAGCAGCGATGCCAAGCTATTAGCTGCGACAATAGGGCAATAGCGGCGACACCTTGGAGGGAAAAGTCAGCGCGTTTTCGTGTTCCTCTTCGACCCTTCGATTGAAAACAAATCGGACGGATGGGGTTAATATGACGTGGATCGTTGTTAGTTGGCATTAGCGGCGACGCAGGGCAATAGCGGCGACATGTAACGCATCAATTACATGTCGCCGCTATTGCCCTGCGTCGCCGCTAATGCCAATATTTCTTGTAGTGATGTATTGGTTTGCATTAATGGTCATTTATATAAAGATGGACATATTTTGACAATTTTTTATAAAAAAAATCTAGAATTCAAAATTAACCTGAAACCATATACCATCATAAAAAATATTAATTTTAATTTTGTTTATATTGAAAATAAAATAAAAATATTGAAAATAATTTGTAAATTGAAAAAGAACAACAATAGGTGATGGTCATGGTTATGTCAAACCGCCTAAGTTTGACATTTTAATGTGTTTTACTATTTTATATAGGAACATTTACGATACATGGGATGAAGTATGTAGTTGACATTCAATTGATTAAACTCAATGTTTTAGTTGAGATTCAATTGATTAAACTCAATGTTTGGGGGAAGCCGCCCTTAAGTGCAATGGTAATTGTTAAATGAAAAAAAGTAAACTTTTTAAATATATATAACTATTACAAATAAATGACACTTTTAGAAAAGAAAAAATGTTTTAGTTAACTATTGTATTGTTAAATACAAGGTAGGAAAAAAATTATAAAATTATATAAAATTTTAAAAGATATGTGACAATTCATAAAAATTCGGATACATGAAAACTGACTCGAAAACCTTTGTTAGAGAAGTTTCTTTTAAAAAAAAAAAAATTAAAGTATAATGGATACGGATGGACAAAAAGTTATTTCCAAGTTTGATGCATATAATATAGAATAATGTTTTAAAAAAGATTTGAAACCGTAATTTAACGTATCGTTGGGCATGACTTATATAATTGAGGTTTATTTTATTAAGTAAATCAAATTGTGGTCACCTAAAATTGTTGTAAAGGCGAAAAAAAGCATTTGTCCCTTTGATTATTCCAAAAAGTAGAAGAAGCTTTCAACATACATCACAGCCACCCTCCTGTCATCCATACATAAGCAATCACATTTTCACCTTTCCTTTTCCCTCAAAACAATATATAATAAACATAAAACTAAAGACCACTAATATCATATTATGTTCATCCGTTATTTCTCACACACATAAATTAAATGGGAGCTATGTTTTGTTTTGGTCACCATTTTAGATGCAGTGTTAATTGGCGTAAATGTGAAGTAGAAAAAGGAAGAAACGTGCCCCCACGTTGCACATAGTTGAAAATAAACATAAAGATTGTATTTTATGTCTGGTATATTACAAGAAACTGTTTCACCAACAAAGAAATACACCAGACATTGAATGTTAAAAGAGAGAGATAAAGATAAACAACACGTAGGGTCAAACTAAACGAATTTCATGGTGTACTAGAATTACACAAACAAAAACACACAGAGTTGGTGTGAGTTAATGTGTGTGGGGGCTGAGCTTATCTTCCATGGTTATGAAAAATAAATGCGTTATTTTGAGTGAAGGGTCAGCAATCGCCTCCATCCTTCTTCTTAATACCGACAATTCTTGATGATTTCACATGGACGTCGACACCTCTTCTACTCTCAAACTACACATAATTAATTCATAACTCACAATGTTCGATTATTTCTCATCTTCTTAACCCTCTCTCTCTCTCTCTCTCTCTCTCTCTCTCTCTCTCATCACTTGAGGAAAACCATGGCGTCTGAAAAGGTACTTTCATCTTACTTTCTGCTTCTTTCTTATGTATGTGTACGGACTGGTTTGTTAGAATCTCGATCGTCGAAATGAATGAAATCATGATCATGTGTAACAGGTTACAGTAATGATACTGAGTGTTGATCTTAAATGCCCCTGCTGCTACAAGAAGGTCAAGAAAGTCCTCTGTAAATTCCCCCGTGAGTTAATTCCACCCTGCATCTCCTTAATTATAAACATCGATCATCTTGTTCGATTGCTTCATACCTTTTTGGGTCTCACAAGATTTCAAGGTCAAAGATGATCTTCATAATCTTGTTTGATTACAAATTGCGAGGCGTAATGTACAAGTTGGGTTACCTAAAGATGAGAACTGACTTTTTTTTCCTTGTTTTTTGGGATGATAGAAATAAGAGATCAAGTGTTTGATGAGGACAAAAATAAGGTTATGATCACAGTCGTATGCTGCAATCCTGAGAAGATCAGAGACAAGCTTTGTTGCAAAGGTGGGAAGGCAATCCAGAGTATTGAGATCGTCGAGAACAAACCGAAACCACCGGAAAAACCTAAGCCTGTCGATAAGCCGAAACCCCCAGAACCTGAGAAGCAGAAGGTGATCGAGAAAAAACCAGAGCCCAAGCCCACCCCAGTTGTAGTTCCGGTGCCGGCGCCGGCGCCGGTTGAAAAAACTAAAGTGGATCCTCCCAAACCTGATCCACCGAAAAAACCCGATCCTGCTCCAACTCCGAAGCCACCTGTTGTTATTCCACAGCCGGAGCCGGTGAAGATGCCTGAACCGATGCATGGATACCCGCAGCCCTTCTGTCCACCGCAGTTCCCTGTTTCAGTGTGTTGCCAGGAGTGCTATGAAGGCCGCGGTGGAGGGCCATGTCATTATGGATATGGAAGGCCCGTACCACCACCACCAGGCCCATGCTACGACGGTTATGGATACCAATACGGCGGAAACAGGCCGTGTTATGCGAGGTGTGATTATTTCAGTGAAGAAAACCCACAAGGATGTTCGGTAATGTAAAAAGCAAGTATATAATTAAAAAACTAATGGCGGCCATTTTTAGTCTTGATGACTCTATTATCATCAAGATCGTGAAAGATAAAAAGTCTCCTTTTCATGATGCTAATAATAAAGTTATAAAGGAGAGATAGAAAGAGAAATTGAGATAGTAAGTTTGTTTTTTTCGTTTATACATGATAACAAATGTGTACTTGTAAATATAATAAATGTTTTCAATGATCTCCAAAATGTTCTTGGAGAAGGTGTATATTATTAATATATACATCAATTTACTTTTGGTTATTCAATTGTTTTTTATTGAATTGTTGTTTTTAACTACAAATCTAATGTATTTTTAAATCTAGTATATTCTTAAATTACTCTTAATAAATTACAATTAATTTTATTTTATGTCTTAGACTTCAAGAAAGAAAAACAACATCTAATACCACAAGAAAGAAAAACAACATCTAATACCACTGTATTAATTATTCAAACTTTCTTTCATCGAATGTTTATAACAAAAATCTTGTTACAAAAAAAGTTGTCAAAGCCAATTAAGCAATGTACAATATGTAAGCTATATTTCATTAGTCTGATACATCGTTTACTGTCAAGGTGCCTGAATGATCAACATCCAAATCGTTAAATCCTTCCATCACATTCATGATTAGTTGTTCGCTTACCAAACCCATCTCTTTCAGCTTATAAACAACGTATTCTGCAGGACTACACAAGAAAATTTGTTCTTTTAATTAGTATATATATGTAAATCAAGAATCTAGTTATTATGTTTTGAGGAATAAACAAAACCAACTTTAATTACCTGACACGTTTATCATTGTCAAGATCAGCTTTCTCAATATCTTGAATTGTCAATTTCCTATGAAGTACCCAATCCACAAGTCGTCTTTGTCTACTTTCAGTCCATAGTTCAACCAAGTACACAAACATCTGTGCTAATGAGATGGTACTCGTTAAGATCCAGAAAACGGCAAACAATCGGCCTCCTGAGCTTGAAAAGCTCTTATCCCCATAACCCAGTGTGGTTATGGTAGCACAAACACAATAAAAAGCATCAAAGAAAGTCATATTTTCGAATATAGATAAGAACACAGTTCCAACGATTGCCAGGAAGGCAATGAGTATCAAGACTGTTAATAATTTATACTTGACTTTATATCTTTCTGCCTCATTCAGGATCTCATTCAGACCACATGCATCATGGATATGCATGGCTTTTACAACGATAATTTCCTCCTTTTCTACTATATAGTCTGCTGCTTTACTAAGAGCGAAGCCACCAAGACCCATTCCCATAAACACGAAAACACAAGCTAGAAGCTTTGCGAAATTGGTTTCTGGGACTAAATCCCCATACCCTACGGTTGTCATTGTCACAACGCAGAAATACATGGAATCAAGGATTCCATTGGTTTTCCTACCACTGATTTGATCTCGAACAAGGAAAAAACAGATGGTGCCTATGGCTAGGTAAATCGCCAAGAAGATTGCAACTTGTTTTAAGCTAAGTTGGACTCCTGAAATCGGTGGTGGGTTCACACTCGTTTGGTTTTGAGGTTGTTGTCGATGGCAGTTCTCTTTGGAGGGAAGAATTCGACCTTTTTGGTCGTGTTTCCTTCCTTTCAGTAGCGCATCCTTTAAACCATCTTCGGCCATTGTATGATAGATCGAGCCAAGGATAATTATCAAAATCTTGTGAAATGAATGTTTGTTTTTCTAAATCATCTTATGATCAAAATTGGGAAAGGCTTATCACGGATGCAAGAGGTATAATGCACAACGGAGAAGGCATGGAATGGAAGAAAGGGATGATTTGGTGCATATCAGAAATTGGTTTGTAGTCGTAAGGCTTCAATATGAAAAAAGGTTGCCTCATTCTCCATCTTGATACATTAAGATCCACCAATGTAGGGAGAAACTAGTTTGGTGGTTTTATTCAAAGTTGCTTCGTGTTTGACAAAGTATAGTATTTAAGTTTGCTCTCCAGTTTTGTAGTTGAGCACAATTACAAAATAGAATTTGCATTTTGCAGGGTAAATTAGACTTTTCGTCCTTCAGCTTTCTTGGAAATTACGGGTTTGGTCCCATAAAATTTTTTATACTTTTTCCTCACATTATTAACTTTGGTTACCCTTTTAACGGACTAATGTACGTTGGACTTTAATTAAAACTAGTAAAAATATTTGAGCTACGCCATGGGTTTGAACGAAGCGTGCTTACAAATATAAATGTACATTATAAAATAACAAACATTTTTTCTAAGACATCATACAAATTACAAACGTTTAACATCCATATGCAAATCACAAAAAACAGTTAAAAGAAAAGATAAACAATAAAGACCTAACATGAAATAACCATAAGAAATTGACGATTAATAAGTTTACCAATATGGATGACATATATTATGTAATAAGTAACCAAAAGAAAATAATAAAATTTGCATAGATGGACTTCGACGCATGCTTTTGTCCACTAAAGGATTAATATTTGTTTTTAACTAAAAGGCAATATGAAAAGATATGCGTACATACCGAATAAAAAAGGATGCTCACCATGTTCAAAGTCGATGGTAGAAACAACTTACATCAAAACCTTACCGATGGATTTCTATCATCAACAACCTGCATATGTATAAAAAACAAAATTAAGCCATAAAAAAATATTCATATCAATTTCCCAAAGAAAATAAAAAACCAATACACTCTCTTCTACATATTGTATTTGTTTTAATCTTTGTGTGGCCCATTGTATTTAGCCCACAATGTTTTAGCATAGCCCAATTCTTGTATCATGTATATATTTGGTAATGGAATATAATTATCGTTCATGGGAAAATATTGTGCCTAACATGGTATCAGACTAATTTCTCTAAACCCTAGTCGATCCTCAGGGCAACGTCTTCTTTTCTTCTCATCTCGATTTCTATCTCTTCTCCATCATGACTGTCTCAGATGTAGGCTCTTCCAAAACCAAACCTACTCATAAAATCTTTGGCATCACAAACATAAAAGTCATATGTCCCTCTTCTACTTGATCTTGATCGCATGAATTATGATTCATGGAAAAAATTATTCAAGACCCATTGCATTGGGTATTCCGTCTATGGTCATCTTGATGGTTCGTCTCTCAAAGCCAATGAACCCCAGTGGGAAGAAGTCGATAATATTGTCAAACAATGGATGCATGGCACTCTCACTCAGCCTCTCCTCCAAACCATTCTCAAACCTGATGCAGCCGAAGTCTGGAAGTCTATTGAAGCTCTTTTCCTTGAAAACAAAGAATCCAAGGCCATGGAACTTGATGATGAACTATGTTCCATTACAACTGGTGACTCAACGATCGTTCAACATCGGAGCCCCGGTTCCAGAACGTAATCTTGTTATCTATGCCATTAATGGCCTCTCTCCAAAGTTTGCTCATGTGGTTACCACCATTCGACATTAGAAACCATTCCCAACTTTTCTTGAAATGCGGTCGATGCTAACGCTTGAAGAATGTTCCATGATTAAGGAACGAAATCGTGTGGTACAAGCTATTCATCAAGATCATGCTTCAGTGTGACATCCCCTAATTTCTTGGCCAGAAAAGACCGATTTAATTTATGCTTTTTAAAATAAAATCAGAGAAATCTTTTTAAAAGATGTTGCGGAATAGGTCCCCAAAATAAAACATGATAAAAGTTTATCAAATCCCTTCTTTAAGAAGGTATATATTTTCCATATATATCAAAACCTCGGGATGTCATATTCCGATACAGATAAAAAGCATAAACAAGACATTATAAGCCTTTCAACAGTTATTTACAACTACTGGCCTATAATCCAAAAATCTCTCATCGTCCTCCGACTATGCTCAGGGTCCACTACCTGTAATCATAAAAAGCTGAGTGGGTCAGGCTTGGGAGCCTGGTGAGCATATAGGGTTTTCAACCCACAATAATAATAACTTATTAAGTTCACCAATCAACAATAACCCTGATTACTCATTCCCGTTGTCCTCACTTTACGTCCCTAAACACCTAACACAAGGGACTTAACCTAAGGAATATCATCGGGTTGGACACTACTGCTAAGGGGACTCCTCAACCATACATGTCCTAAAGGCAACCATGAGGGGGATTGGAGTACGCCAGCAAATATTTAGTTCACCAACACCTACAAGTTGCGAACTTGCTAGTGTGCCACTGGACTGTCTAGAAAAGTCCGTGGTCGTCATCTATACTCCGTTAGACGACTTCGCCAAGAACAACACCAACAACACCAACACTGACACCGACACCGACACCGACACCGAGGCCTCTCACCATTTTAACACACACCGACTATTTCGTCTACCCATGTTCTACCCAACATATTTGTAGATAAAATACATATACAGTTTAAAACTTGTATAAAACATCTGTTCAACAGTCACCTCAAATAAACAATTAATATATTTACACATAACACGTATTTTAAGGTAAATACTTCATATCTATGTGTAAAGTGAAAATAACTACACACTCACATGTTTTGATGAAAATCGGGCAGCAATTCGTTTCCTAAAACGATCGTTTCTAATAAAACCGGGAGTTTT
The DNA here is from genome assembly GCF_052849685.1 of Lactuca virosa. Lineage (NCBI taxonomy): Eukaryota > Viridiplantae > Streptophyta > Magnoliopsida > Asterales > Asteraceae > Lactuca > Lactuca virosa. The sequence continues at coordinate 24,566,951 of NC_136432.1, forward strand.
ATTGAGAAACCGGGCTCTGCGAAGGTCGGGCTTCGAAACCGAAAAGATAAATTTTTCGGGCTTCTCGGGCACTTCGTGGCGTATTCTGGGGCTTATAATTGATACCGGGGCTTTGGGGGAAGTTAGAATGAAAGAAATATGGGTTTAGGGGCTAAAATTGACAAGTTTTCAAAATACCCCCGGGAGGTCTCGCACCCTCCTATTTATAGGGGCCGAAGCTCCTGATCCGACGGCTGAGAAGCCTCCAGGTGGTGAAGATCCGAGGCTCGCAGGGGAGGGCTCGCACGTGGGCTGCGCGTGCGAAGGTTTGCTGGCAGCTTCTTACTGGACCGAGGTCTAGGTCCGAAGTAGGGGGTGTCTGTGGCAGTCTGCGAGGGTTCGGACACGCACCAAGGGCACGCGTCGGATTCTTAGTGGACCGCGGCTTCGGACTCAGAAGGATCGCGACACGTCTTCGGATGACTCAGCAGATTTCGCCACGTAGCTCGCATGACTCACTGATTTCGGACACGTGGCACGTTTTAAGCGAGGGTGACGTGGCAAAAACGTGACTATGCGAATTTTCTCGATTTTTATGCAAAAACTTCTAAAATCCATAACTTTCGCATACGAGCTCCGTTTTGACGTTCTTTATATGCACGCGTAGGTAAAATTACGCTCTACAACTTCCGTTTAGACTTCGTCGGCTAATTTTGACTTTAATTTTTATATTATTATTTTTAACACAACGGGACAGGAAATCCGTTAAAAATTCATAACTTCTTCATCCGACGTCCGTTTTCGTCAGACTTTTTACCGTTGTGCTACTATTTACGAGACCTTCGATTCTCGTTTAGGTTGTGTCGGCTAAAAATCACTCGATCTAAAATTCGAGTTTTTAGCTGTCTACTGCTAAGCCGAAACTTCGAAAAATCATAACTTCCTCTCGGTTTAACGAACATTACAAGTTTCGTTTAGATCACTAAGGCTAAAAAGTAGTTTATCAAAAACTCATTTTTTACGACATTCAGCACCGTGCTGGTTTTGTCGTGAAACTTCGACAGGTCATAACTTCTTCGTTATAACTCGGATTTCGGCGTTCTTTATATATCCGTAATCCTTGTCACGACCACTACAACTTTCTTAATAAATATCGGCTTTATATAATATTTATTTTCGACGCTCATTTTTATTCTTAATTAATTAACTCCTAGTAATTAAACATAAAACACATAAAACACATAATATTCACATAATTCCTTTTCATTTCTTCAAAATGAGTCACAAAGGTTAACCTAGACTATCACCCCAATATTAATGCCTAGCATAGAAACACGGGCATTACATTCAGCCCCTACTATCCTATATACCACGCATGAAAACATGAATCATGAAAATCGGCCTCCAAACATTCACCGAGGAACTCTCTTCATTGGCAGGGGTGGTGGTTGGAACTCCAGAGGCGGCGGCAGAGGCGGTCGTCCAGGCAGAGGAGGCAACAGAGGTAGAACAGGTGGTATCGGCGGGAATTTTGGCTCGCCTGCTCTCGTTGGCAACATCGGTTGAGGGATTTATGTCACACCCCCGGCCAAGGCGGCAGAACACGTAGGGCTGTATGACTAAGTTCATGGATCACAGGTAAACTAAATATATAACACAAGTACAACAATAAACAATATAACATTCATGTTTCATCTTGATATTTGAATACAAGGTTTTTACAAATAATAATAATACATGAATTGCCTTAACAGATAAGCATATAATACAACAGCAAGTAAACTAAGTCACCTGTAATCCAATCCTTATTGAATGTTTGTTTAGTAGTTTTCTTGAGAATACATGTAGTTTTGAGAGTCAACACAAAGTTGGTGAGTGTTACAGGTTTTCTGCTAACATCAGTAATACTTTTAATAAGTCTAAAAATTATTTTCTTTGTATGCATAAAAATAGTTAAAACAATGTTTGCAATGAGTCTTTAAAAGCCAAAATGTATTTTTGAATAAGTAAATCCATACTTTAAACCGTGTTTGTAATGAATCTTTGAATATCCTTTAAAACCAAACTGTTATGTTACATAAGTTATTCCATACTTAAAATAGTTTTGAAAGCAACCAAGCCCATGGTTGATAGTGAGAGAGAGAGAGAGAGATAGATAGATAGATAGAGATATTTTAGTTAATGTTTATAGTGAGTCATATAACCGAGCTACATGACTTGAGTGTACCCCTACAACGCTTCATTGGACGTTGTAGTAAAAATTGTAGACAACTATCACACCCGCTTTGATTGATCGGTCTAGTGGCAACCGCAGGTGGGGATGTCAACCCCCCCCCCCCCCCCCCGGAATAATTAAAATATTAAAAATGGGCCGTAAGCACTCACCCTTGAAGCGTGAGTTCGAGTTGTTTGAAGTTTGTTAATTTTTGGGAAGCTTGACATGAAAAACAACAAATCCACCAATCTTAAACTTTGAAATACTCTCGAGACCATTTTGTAACGAATACAAACTATTGGGGGTTGTTTGGTAATTTAATTAACCTAAATAGGACTGATTTGGTTAAAATAATTCAAGGAGGGACTGATTTTGTAACTTGAACAAACTATAGAGGCTGGTATGTAACTTCTTGAATAAATGGGATTGTTTTGGCTGATAATTTTCAAGGTATGGGTTGTTTTTGAATAAATATGATTATTAGGTAGGGATTAGGATTGATTTTGAATAAAGATTTAATAGTGGGGATATTTTGGTCCTTTCACAAGCTAAATTAAATTAGGGCTTTTAAGCCCCCGTTTCTTTGTTTGATCGGGAAAAAGAAATGGAATGCTACAATTGAAAGTCGACATGAAGAACACAGATGAATGGCAAACGTTAACGAACAATCGATGGGTCGAAAGGGAGCACGAAGGTTCGTCGCTCGACTCGCAATCGGTGGTGGCCTCCGGGGTTCGAGTAGACCGAAGAAAGAGAAGGATCGGAGCAGCGAGGCGGCTGTGACTTCGGACGAGAAGGAAGAGACGAAGCAGCAGGGCTGCTCGTCTTCTATCCTGGAAGTAGTTGCGAAGGGGAAAGAGGACCGAAGGGGGTCTGGGAGGCGTCGCGAGCATCAGCAGCGACAATGACTGGGTGTTTGGTGGGTTTGCTCGACGGGAGGGGAAGAGGAGGGTGCGAGGGTTCGGTCCTCGGTCTCGGTGGTGCTGCGATGAGGCTCGTTGAGACCGGTGGTTTCGAGTTTTCAGTCGTATGGGTGGTGGAGGGGAGTTTGATCGTGGCTGTTTGTTGATTCAGGAAAGGCAACAACTATCAACACAGGTAAGGGTCCCTCTTTCTTTCTTCTTCTTTGGTTCGTTTTTAATAGATATCGATGGAAGAAACCAAATGGATGTTTGGGTTTGTTTGTAACAGGGGAAGAGGGAAGGATTGGGGTGTTGCTTCCGTTTGGTAACAGGTTCTTTCCCTTTTTGTTTTTGTTTTTGTTTGAATGTTTGATAGAAATCAAAGGAAGGAATTTGTGTTTGGTTTGATGTTTAATAGGAAAAGATGAAGGAAGAACATATGGAAGTTGTTCTTTATGGTTGCTCACGAACAGAAGAAGAAGAACAGAGAAGGTATGGAGTGTTGATTCATTAATCAGTTTTTAAAAGGAAACACACGTTTCCATTGTGTGTAAGGTTGGTTTTGGTTTTATTGTTTGAATGTTCATAGATGCATATGGAAATCAAAGGCCAGATAGAGATAAAAGAAGGGGTAGAGTGTTAGGGATTTTTGGTTAACTTGTAGTGTTCATTTTGGTCAAATATATATATTTTTTGCATTGTACTAGTTATAATCATATGTATAAGTATTTGGATAATTTGGATAATAAGGTCTATATCATCCATGTATTTGAGTATGTATTGATGTACATTTTTAATTGTGTATGTATTTTATGCATTAGATTCTTTACATTGTGTGCATTTGGATAATTTGGATAATAAGGTCTATATCGTCCATGTATTTGAGTATGTATTGATGTACATTTTTATTTGGGTATGTATTTTATGCATTAGATTCTTTACATTGCGTGTATTATTGGTTGTTTTCCATTTATATACAGATGTATATTTAAGGCTTTTACAACCATTTCTTGATAATTATAATCTATTTTCATTTGTCATGAATTTGGTATATAACTTGTATTAGGGGTGAACATTTGGACTGGAACGGAATGGCTCTTGGACCGGACCGGTTTCGAAGAATATTGTGGACCGGACCCGACATACTTGTCGGGTCCAGGTCCAGATATGGGTTTTCCGGTTTTTGGACCCGTTTGGACCGGTACAACTTTACATCCATACGATACAACTTGTTAAAACACATTTTTTGGTTTGATACAACTCATTAAAACAAATATGATGTTGGGTTTGATATGTTACAACTCGTTAAAATGAATACTTTTTTTGGGTTTAATACGTTACAACTCATAAAAATTAATACGTTTCGTTTATTGTGCCTTTTGGACCGGTCAAACTTTGATTATTTATATTTTATACCAATTGTTTGAAGGATTGTAACTCATTTCATATAACACAAAAAACAAGAAAATTATAGTCTAAAATCATCTACAAACTGTAAATTACACGTTGGAAAAAAACGCATATCAATCCGACTTAAAACAAATGATATATGTTTGTTTAAAGAATTTCACAGAATAAAAAAGTTTAAATTTTTTGCTGAAAAACTGAAAATTTTCAGCTTTGATATATGATATTTGAAGAATTATAACTCATTGAATCATAGTTTTAAATCATCTACAAACTCTAAATTAGACGTTAGAAAAAACAGCATGTCAATCCAACTTAAAACGAATGAGATTTACTTGTTTAAAAATTTTCACAGAATACAAACGTTTAAATTTCTTGTTGAAAAGTTGAAATGTTTCAGCTTTGATATTTCATCTTTGAAGCTTTGTAACTCATCGAATATAATACCAAAACAACAAAATTATAGTCTGAAATCATCTACAAACTCTAAATTACACGCTAGAAAAAAACAGCATGTCAATCCGACTTAAAACGAACGAGATATATTTATTTAAAGAATTTCACAAAAACAGAAGTTTAAATTTATTGCTGAAAAGCTGAAATATTTCAGCTTTGATATCTCATTTTTGAAGGATTTTAACTCGTCAAATATAACACCAAAAACAATAAAATTATAGTCTAAAATCATCTACAAACTCTAAATTACTCGTTAGAAAAAACTGCATATCAATCCGACTTAAAACGAATGATATATACTTGTTTAAAGAATTTTACAAAATACAATTTTTTTAAAAAAAATAAATCGGTCCAAAACCGGTTTTACCCGGAACCGGCCGGACCGGACTGGTAAAAAACCGAACCGGTTTTGCTCAAATCCTAGAACTGAGAACCGGCTCGGGGGTCCAAAAAAAAACGGTCTGGTCCGATCCGCAGGTCCAAATGCTCACCCCTAACTTGTATAATACATGTATATAAATTTAAACTCATACGTTAGGAATGTAAAATTTATTAATGTGTTTAACCTTGGTATCTTAAATTAAAAATTGACATACATCTAATATATATTTATGAAAATTTAATCCACCACGTATAATTAATTATGACATATGTCACATACTCATATATATATATATATATATATATATATATATATATATATATATATATATATATATATATGTATATAGTGTTGTTATGTAACTTTAATTATATGACACATATGCTATGCATTGTGTTTACATGACTGATTTGGATCTTTCGAAGTCGCATACAACACCAAAAATATATATGCATATATAGTGACCTTGTGATTATACAACGTATAAACATTTTTCACAATAATAACTACTATATATATATATATATATATATATATATATATATATATATATATATATATATATATATATATATATATATATATATATATATATATATATACCGTGAAGTATACATCGATTCTCGTGCCCTCGCACGGATTATATAAATTTTCTAAAAGTGTCTGCTTAAGGTTCAGGTCGTGGTGATTCCAAAAATACAGACGAAATTGAATTCTGTTATACTGATCTCCGTGAAATGACGTTTAAAGTTTCGCGTTTAATTAAACTGAAAACGTCTGATTTTTTACTTTTATAAATATTTTTACTAAAATATTCTTATTATGAAATTAGATAATAAACTATGTACTGAGTCGAAAAATGCTTTCAAAATTTCCATTTGAGGTGTGCAAGTCTCTCAATGGATAGAAACGGTTTTAACAATTTTAAAAAACTCAGTATTATACCGGTTTTGGATTCTTAAAACGGTCGTATCTTTTGCATACGAACTCCGTTTTGGACGTTCTTTATATTTTCGGAAACAGGGAAACACGTACTACGAGACTAGAGTGTTTGTATTTCTCAAAACTGATTAATATGAAATTTCAGTTTTTCAGACGCGTTAATTAAGGTTGTCGTTTGAGCTGTTTGTTTCATTTGTAAATTTACATATTCGAAAGTAAGATATCATCTGTTGTCTTATAATAGTTGAAATAACTCATTTATTTTACATTAAATGCACTAAAACTCAATGAGTCAATTCACCAACAGACTTACTGTGAACTTGACCGTTCACAGTCTTTGACCTAAATTTCAGGATGTTACATTACCTCCCTGTTTAGGGAACTTGGTCCCAAAATTATTATGTTCTAGAATATTTTGTTCCACTATCATTTTGTTCTACTAGTATTTCATTACAGTAGTGGAGGGAGTACCGCTGAAAAATTACGGATACTTTTGTTTCATTTGATCCTCACGTTTCCAAGTAAACTCCGACTCTCTACAAGAGTTCCATTTGGAATTTACTATAGTTATTCGACTTTGCTTGAGGCTTTTGATTTCTCGATCCATGATGTTCAATGGTTCCTTCACGAAATGAAGTTTAGTTTTGACCTGGATCTCATTGAGAGGAAAGACAAGGTTCTCATTGGAGAGACACTCCTTAAGATTTAACATGTGGAAGGTACAATAAATTTTGATGAGTTCTTGAGGTAACTTGATTTTGTAAGCCACCAGAACAACCCTTGCTAGGATTTCACAAGGTCTGATGTAACGGGTTTTTTTTACCTTGCTTTCCAAATCGAATGACACATTTCCATAGTGTGACCTTTAGTAGGACACGATCTCTTATTTTGAATTCTAAGGATTTGCGTCTTAAGTCAACATGGATTTTCTGACGACTACGTGCGAGAATTAATATTTCCTTTATCTAAGCGATCTTCTGTGTTGTTTCATGAATAATCTCAGGTCTAGTGAGTAGAGCATCTACAACATTCCTTTGGGCTAACTAGGTATCTCCGACTTCTGCCCAACATAACGGAGTACGACACTTACGTCCGTATAAGGCCTCGAATGGAGCGGCCTTTGTACTAGTGTGATTACTATTATTATATGGAAACTCAACTAGTGGTGAGTGCATATTCCATGAATTTTTGAAGTATATCACCCAAGCACGGGGCATGTATTCTAAAGTTTGTATCGTTCCTTCATTCCGGCCATCCGTTTGAGGATGCTAGGTTGTATTCATATCGAGTTTGGTTCCTAGGAACCTTTGCAATGATTGTCAAAATATGGAAGTGAATCTGCTATCTCGGTCCGAGATTATAGTTATTGGAACATAATGCAGTATGACTATCTCTTAAAGATAGGTCCTGGTAAGTTTCTCCATCTTATCAATTTCCTTGATGGTTAGGAAATGGGTAGACTTGGTTAAACGGTCAACCATTAACCAACTGGTGTCATAACCGCATGAAGTTCTTGGGAACTTCGTTATGAAGTTCCCCCGGTTATTTGTTCCAACTTTCGTTCTGGGATTGGTGGTTGTTGTAGTAGTCTTGATGGCTTCTGGTACCCTTGGCCTGGTGGAGCGCCTAACAATGAGCGACCGAACATCAATGTTGTTGGGCTTTTACATCCTCCCACATGTTTTGGGCTAACTCCCAGCATAGCAGGCCTTATAATCCTCAGCAACCTACATGGCAAAATTTTAATCAGCCCAATTCGACCTCAACCTATCCTCAACAAGCTTTTATGGCCAACCCACATTTTAATCAGCCCAATCCATGGAAGAATTTTTTCTCAGATCAATCAACCGCTCTTCCACAAGAGTTTTCTACCATGAATCTTCAAGAACCCAGAAATGTTGATTGGTATATGGATACCGAGGCAACTGCCCACCTTCACGCCGACAAAGGTATTCTCAAGTCCTTGACAAATAAGTGTTCTATTTTTTCTATTTTAGTTGGCAATGGATCTCGTATTCCCGTTACCCAATCGGGTAACTCCTCTATTAGCCTTAACCATTTTCGTACCTTAGCTCTTAACAATGTTCTTGTCACTCCCTAAATAATTAAAAACCTTATTTTTGTTCGTCAATTCACTCGTGATAACAAATGTAGTGTTGAATTTGACGAGTTTGGTTTTTCTGTGAAGGATTTTCTCACCAAACAAGTCCTCCTTTGATGTGATAGCCAAGGCAATTTATATCCCCTTACAAGTCCACCTCCTCAAGTGCTTCTTGGTGTCAGCTCATCCACGTGGCACCAACGTCTTGGTCATCCCGTCCATCAAGTTTTCCAATATTTACTTTCCAATAAGTCTATCACATGTAATAATAAGAAGTCTTCTAGTTTGTGTCATGCTTGTCAACTCAGCAATCATGTTCGTTTATCTTTTTCACTGTCGACTAATGATGCTACATTTCCATTTCAAGTTATTCATTCGGATGTTTGGACTTTTCCTTTATTAAGTTATAGTGGAATTCAATATTATGTCATTTTTCTTGATCAATTTTCTCATTTTGTGTGAGTGTATCCTCTACGTAACAAATCCGAAGTTTTTTCTAAATTCATTCACTTTCGTGCTTACATCAAAAATCAATTTCATGATGACATACAAACCTTTCAATGCGACAATGGCAAAGAATTTGATAATTCTCAATTTCATAAATTATGTGACATCAATGGCATCCATATGCACTTCTCTTGTCCTTACACCTCTAAACAGAACGGGAAATCTGAAAGAATGCTTCGAACTATAAATAACATCATACGTACTTTCCTTTTCCATGCTCACCTCCCTCCAACCTATTAGGTTGAAGCTTTACACATGGCCTCTCATCTTTTGAACATCCTTCCATCCACCACCTTACAGAATGACACACCATACCACAAAATTTTCAACAAACATCCATCCTACTCCCACCTTCGTATTTTCGGATGCCTTCGCTACCTACACATAAACAACACTCACAAACTTCATCCTCGTTCGGTTCCTTGCATCTTTCTTGGATATCCCACCAACCACAAAGGTTTTCGTTGTCTTAACCTCCATACAAATCAAATTATCATCTCTCATTATGTTACATTTGGTGAAACAATCTTTCCATTTAGATCTATGACTCCAACTCATTCTCCTGACTATGACTTCCTCAAGTTGGATGAAACTCGTAATATCTTTAATGACCCTAGTCACCCAGATCAACCTCTCGGTCCTCTTTCATATCCTTCCTCTCCCGCCGGTGCCACCATTCCTGTCGACACCTCTACCACTAATCCCACGACCGTCCAATCTCCCTCAGACGCCCATTTTGTTTTCGACTCTAGCACCGAACATACTCCTTCCATAGGTGTCTCATCCTCAACCGAAGGTCCTTCAGAGTTTCATCCTTTGGTTCATAAAGCTGCCCAAAACAATGCTTCCGCTCCCTCTCGTTCTCACTCCATGGCTACTCGTTCTCGCCATGGAATTGTCAAACCCATCACCAAACTCAATCTTCATACTAGGTCTCATTTCGACCCCTCACCTATTCCTTGAACCTATTCCCAAGTCTTCCAAGATCCTAACTGGCTGACTGCTATGACAAAAGAATTTAATGCACTTATTTTTAATTAGACTTGGGTACTTATACCTCGGCCTCCTAATGCTAATGTGGTTAATTGTATTTGGTTGTTCAAAAAGAAATTTAATGAAAATGGATCTTTAGCACGGTATAAGGCTCGTTTGGTTAGCCAACAGTCGCAATCAACACCCCGACATCGACTGTGATGAGACCTTTAGTCTGGTTGTCAAGTCGGCTACTATCAGCACTGTTCTTAGCCTGGCTATTTTGACACCATTGGCCAGTTCATCAATTAGATGTCAAAAATTCCTTCCTTCATGTTCATCTTCAGGAGACTGTCTACATGCATCAACCTCCAGGGTTTCGTGACACGTCACATCCCTATCATGTCTGTTTACTTAAAACGTTGATCTATGGACTCAAACAGGCACCGCGGGCTTGGTATCACCGCTTTGCTCAGTTCATCACATGCCTCGGTTTTTCTTAACAGTCACTTCCGATTCTTCTTTATTTTTTTATAGACTGGGTGATCAGCTTACATATCTTCTTTTATATGTCGATGATATTGTTATGACAGCCTCATCTACGGGTCTCCTTCAACATATCATTACTACTTTACACTTAGAGTTTGCCATGTCATATTTGGGTTCTCTAAATTATTTTTTGGGCATTGCCGTCTCACGAGATCGTCAATGAATGTTTTTATCTCAACGAAAATATGCTACTGAGATACTAGAGCGTGCTCACATGCTTAATTGCAAGTCGGCCCGTACTCCTGCAGATACATCCGCTAAACTTGACGGAACTGGCCCACCAGTTGCTGATCCGACATACAACCGCAGTCTCGTAGGAGCACTTCAATATCTGACTTTCACTCGCCCTGCAGTTCAACAAGTTTGTTTATTTATGCATGATCCTCGGGAACCTCACTTTCAGCTCTTAAACACATTCTAAGGTATATTCGTGACACTCTTGATCAAGCTTTACAGTTATATGAATCTCCTTCTCGAGGTTTGGTTGCCTATTCTAATGAAGATTGAGTCGGTTGCCCCACAACTAGACGATCCACATCTGGATACTGCGTTTTTCTTGGACCTAATCTTCTCTCTTGGTCGTCTAAGAGAAAGGGTATGACTTCTCGGTCCAGTGCCGAAGCTGAGTACAGAGGTGTTGCTAATGCAGTTGCTAAGACTAGCTGGCTTCGAAATCTATTATGTGAACTTTTATATCCTCCTCTCCCTGCCACTCTTGTTTACTATGATAATGTGAGTGTTGTCTATCTCTCTACGAATCTTGTTTAACATCAACGTACAAAGCACATTGAGATAGACATTTATTTTTTTCGAGACAAAATTGCTTTGGGACAGGTTCCCATTCTTCATGTGCAATCTTGCTATCAGTATGCACATATTTTCACCAAAGGGCTTCCATCCTCGTTATTTCTTGACTTCAGATCCTGTCTGAACTTCCTCATATACTCTTATACATATTGTATTTGTTTTAGTCTTTGTGTGGCCCATTGTATTTAGCCCATAATGTTTTAGCATTGCCCAATTCTCTTATCATGTATATATTTAGTGATGAAATACAATTATCGTTCATGGGAAAATATTATGCCTAACAACACCAATATATCAATAAAAATAGAAATGAAGGAATAGTCGAGAGAGAACTTTGTATAAATATAAAAAATGAGTAAGAAAAGAATTGGAGAAAAAAACAACTTAAAAGATGACTTTATGCGATTGTATCAGCCAATTCATTTACTTGTTGCTACTCTTGGAAGAATATTAGATCTTTCAAAGGAGGGAATCTACGTGTTGAAAGATTGTGCAATGTTTGTTATGGATGAGATATAACATTATGATTTCTTTAATTACACAATTTCCTATATACTCTGTATCTCGTGCCCTAGGAGAAGTGCAAATTTGACTTTGTGTATTTAAATTTAGTGCTTGTGTGGCATATTTGATTGCCATTCTACATAATTAAAATACGTCAAAATCCTACAAATTCCATTTCCAGCTAAACAAACACATCACATATTATGATTTGTTGACATTACATCACAGTTGGAAGATTCCATTTCTTCCAAAAACAGTCTAGTAACCACATTCGCCCTAATATTTTCAGGATGTATGACAACGAAGAATATTATAGTGTACATGTTATTTCAGGTCTTATGCATGCTACAAAAGATAATTCTAAATCTGTAATCATATCATATCATTTTACTTTTTGTTTTATTTTTCTGTTTAAGCTTGATGTTGATTTTAATTTTGTTTGTCACTCATTACTTATTTTTTTAAACCCAACATTAGATATTAATCACTGACATTTGTTCCCGGTCTGATAAGCTTTTGTCACCAAAGTTCAAGCCTTTAGTAATACCTATAAATCGTCAACTTTTAATGTTTTCAGCAACATTGCATGTGATACTTAAGGATTTCAAAGATACATACTATGACATACTCTAACTTTTAGAACAAATTAAAACTTTTCTTTACGCTTTAAAAATCATTTATTTATATTTGTGGAAATTCTCAGTACAAAATATCATTTTGATTACAAATGTTTGTTTCCAAAATGGTAAAATCCTAAGGATGTCATAATCAATATAGATAAATAAGTTACAACGTAAAAACCTATTGGTCCTGAGTACTATTGCAGGTTGTCTCTTAATCACTCCACATCTTAATCAAGTTCCAATAGCGTAAGTCTTGATTCCTATGATGCACATAAACTGAGTGAGTCAGGTTGGAAAACCCGGTGAGATACACATGGATTTAAATCCCACAATATTGATATGATAATATTCCTTATTTATCAGCCCTGAAAACCAACTGTACCATACAATATCCATATAGGCTTACATTTCCTATGTATCCATTCCCACTGATCCTCACACGATTATCAGCGAGAAATTATCTCGCTTGATGAACCGTTAAAAGGTTTGAGTACACAACTAGGGGCTACCTTAGTGGTTGTAAGTCATAAAGGAATATGAACCATCATAGTATTTGATGAATATGGTATCTCATTTCATCTACGTCTGTGACTAGCAACGTAATTCACAAGACTGTCTAGAATGATCAAGTGTTGTCACATACTCTGAGAGGTGACCAGACACAACGTTACAATTGCCTGATCTGGACCCATTATTTCTGGTCATCCAAGGGGAATACTATAATGTACTCCCATACAAATCTACCGCACATCGACACCTGAAAGTGTCACGAAACAAAACCATACTCTATGTTCCTATCTTACACACATTCTCCTAATGAGACTATCCAATATCAAACTTAATTGAACTAGGTATCTTCCATGAGTCTAAGTTTATCCTTAGACTAGATTACAATGCATGTAACCAACTTCTAATACCAACTCTATTCTTGGGCTACACTAACCTATCTTTAGTGTGTATATATATATATATATATATATATATATATATATATATATATATATATATATATATATATATATACATACATATAATCTAGTGAATAAGCATATACGACTTCCAACAGATATTTAATTGTATTAAATCATGTTCATGAAAGGGTCTATGCACTCACATGATAAAAATGGATGCCTAAAAACTTGGGAAGAACTTCGCATTGGTACTTTATCTTTTCCTTTGACGTGACCTAGGTATGAATACTACTACGTCTTAGTCTAATTATTCCCTGGTGAATAATGGTAATCTAGTGTAATGCCCGTGTTTCTAGGCTAGACATTAATGATGGTGTAACAGTCTAGGTTAACCTTTGTAACTCGTTTTGAAATAATAAGAATGTATTATTTGAGTATTATGTGTTTATTGCTTAATTGTGTGATTTAAATGAATTAAGAACAAGAATAAGCGTAATAATAAAATATTAGATAAGCCTAATATCTATGAAGGAAGTCGTAGTGGTCGTGACTAGGATTCTGGAAATATAAAGAATGCCGAAATCCGAGTTATTACGAAGAAGTTATCACCTGTCGAAGTTTCGCGACAGAACCGGTACGACACTGCATGACGTAAACAGTGAATTTATGATAGAGCGATATTTAGCCTTAGTGATCTAAACGAAAGTCGTAGAATACGTTAAACCGAGAGCGTGCATAAAAAGAACGTCTAAATCTGACTTCGTATGAGGAAGTTATGATTTTTCGAAGTTTCGACTTAGCGGTATGTAGCCCAAAGTTCGAATATGAGATCGAGTGGTTTCTAGCTGAAACAATCTAAATGAGAATCGAAGATCTCGTCGATAGTAGTCAAACGGTAAAAAGACAGACGAAAACGGACGTTAGATGAAGGAGTTGTGAATTTCTAACGAAGTTTTTCTGTCCCGGCCTACTAAAAATAATATAATAAAAAATAAATTCAAAATTAGCCGACGGAGTCCTAACGAGAGTTGTAGAGAATAATCTCACCTACGCGTGGATATAAAGAACGTCGAAAACGTAGCTCGTATGCGAAAGATATGAATTTCTGAAGTTCGGGGCACGAACTTCAACCCCTATGTCAGAGCTCACGACGTGAACACAATGTTCACGACGTGAGCAGGTGATGGACTTCCTCCAGGGAAAATGGCCATGACAAACGCAATGACCTATCGAGTTCACGACGTGAGCACTTGTGAAAGCAAGGCCAACCGAGTTTTGTTGCTCAATTTCTTTCCTCTCACCCATATTACCTCGTTTTACGTGCAAGTTATACCCCCGAAGCCGTGGTATCATCCCGATACCTGAAGCGAATCCCGAAGCACCAAAGATCCGAGAAGAAAAGAGTTTCCGAGCCGAAGCTCTGCCCGCGAGAAGCCCGGTGTGTGAAGAGATCACAGTTTCACCGAAGAATTCCACTTTAAGAGTCGTAGTGCTGTCCGAGCATCATCTTATCAAGTGAGTGCATAGTCTCTTTCATATACACGATTTTAATACAAGTATTGATGAATGTATTAGATATATGATATGAGTAAGTGTGTAGTTGCCTTCTAGAATACACATATATGAATTATACTCTATATGAAATACGTGCTATGTGATTATATACTATTTGTTATGTGGTATGAGTATTGAATGAATATGTTATACAGGTTTTTAAGCTGTATATAAACAAGTATATTTTATCTACAAACATGTTGGGTAGAACATGGGTAGATAGTGATGTGTGATGAAATAAAAATGATGAGAGGCCTCGATGTTGTTGTTGATCTAGTCATCTAGCGGAGTATGGATGACGGCCACGGACTCTTTCTAGACTGTCCAGTGGAACACTGGCAGGTTCATAACCTGTAGGTGTTGTGAACGATGTGTTCACCGGTGTACTCTATCCCCCTCATGGTTGCCTTTAGGATATCTATTGTTGAGGAAACCCCTTTGCGGTAATGTCCATCCCGATGAAAAATCCTGTACTAGGTCCCTTGTGATAGTTGTTGTTTTAGGGACGTAAAGTGAGGATAACGGGAATGGGTAATCGGGTTATTGTTGGTTGGTGAAATTAAAATAATTATTTATTATGGGTTGAAAACCCTATATGCTCACCAGGCTCCCAAGCCTGACCCACTCAGTTTTATTTGTATTACAGGTAGTGGCGCGAGAGCATAAGATGGATGAATCATCAAGTTATTTTGTTTATAGGCCTGTAGTTGTTTATAACTGTTGTAAGGCCTATAAGGTGCCGTTTATGCTTTTGGTCTGTATCAGAACATGACATCCCGAGTTTTGTTATATATGAAAATACATTTCTTTAAAGAAATGCTTTGATAAACCTTATTTTATCATGTATTGTTTTGGGGACAAATTCCGCAACTCTTTTAAATCAATGGATTTACTCTAAAATTATTTTAAAAGCATAAGTGAAACCGGTCTTTTCTGGCCGTGAATTTGGGGATGTCACAGTTGGTACCAGATCATTAGTTTAAGCGAACTAGGAATTTGTAGGATTTCTAGACTTAAACTTAGAATGCTAAGTGAAGATTGTGGGGTGAGTGTCTATTGTACTTTAGACACGAGCACTAGTTTATTTTAGGAAAGTTGCCTAAAATGCTTTTATGTTCTAAATGTGATATGTTTGCCATATACAATACTATTTGTTCGGATCTACGGTTTGTTGCCAACCGGATCTGGAAACCTTATGTGTTTAGGGTTCTAAGCATAGGACTACGGTATTAGAGCTAGCATGTAAACGTTTCGGAGTGATTTGGATAATTTATTTATCTATCGAGAATAAGGATCTAAATTCACCTTATTCGGTGTATAGATCAACAATGGCAAGAGCAAGAAGCGGAGTTGGAAACGTGAACGAAAACAGGAATCAACCACATGTAATCGAGCAAATACCTGTTGTAGCAGCAGCACCTGAGCCAATGACAATGGATGGTGTACAATTGATGATTTAGACGATGTTGGATCGTCAGATGGAAGAAACTAGACGTCTGCTTCAGCAGAATCGTGAAGAACCTTCGATGTCGATCGTACAACCCGAATTAAGTGAAGGGCAGTTGGAAGGAGGAAACTTCAGTGGGATTATTGGTCAAGCCAACCCACCGATTGTTAGACAAAACAACCTGGATGGTGGAAATGATGGACGAGGATGCAAGTATAAAGATTTCATGGCATCCAAACCACCATCTCTATCCGGAAGCCCGACGCTGGTAGAAGTTATAAACTGGATCTCCGAAATGGAGACAATGTTTGAAAGTTACGAATGCAGCAACAAGCAGAAGACCTCTCTTGCGATCCCTTTGTTAAAATTTGGTGTATTGAGTTGGTGGAAGCTATTAGCCGACTCGATGCCCAAGGGAGAAGCTAGCAAGATGTCTTGGGAAGACTTTGTGGAACAACTGAAACTGCAATACTGCTCAGAGCAGGACCTTCTGGAAATCAATAATGAGTTTCAGAATTTGAAGAAGGGAAAAATGATCGTTACTGAATACGCTGCAAGTTTCACAGAAAAGATGAAGCTTACCCCATACCTAGTTCCAACAGAACTCTCAAAGGTCAATAAGTTTTCCCTTGGATTACCAGTGGACTTTGGTCCAATGGTTAAGCAAGCAACCACATTGAAAGCCGCCATCTGGGCTGCTAGAAATGTTGAGACCCATATCAGGGAGAAGGGTCTGGAGAGGTTAGAGGTCGGTGAGAAGAGGAAGTTCGACGGACCCTCAGGGTCCAACAAAAAGTGTAAATTCTCGAAGTCTAGTTCGAGAGGAGGTGGAGGAGGCGAAGCGAAATGGTGCGACAAATGCAAGAAGAAGCATCTTGGGAAAAGTGGCGGGGAAGCCACATGCTTCAAATGTGGAAAGCCAGGGCACTATGCCAACGAATGCACCCTTACCAAGAAAGTCTGCTATGGGTGTGGTGAGGAGGGGCACATCTCGAGGGATTGTCCGAAAAAGAAGGAGGCAGCAAAACCCAACATTCCACCAAAGCCGAAGGCGAGAGCCTTTCAGATGACACTGGAAGCTGCTAAAGAAGCTGATGTCGCTTCAGGTACCTTTCTCGTAAACGAATTGTCTGCCTAAATTTTATTTGATTTTGGAGCCAACTACTCCTTTATTTCGCATGAATTTGGTTGAAAACTAGCTTTGCCTGTTGATAGACTAGATAATGCTTTATTAGTCGAAGTTGGTAATGGCAAGTTTATACCTGTTAGCCATCGTATGAAAAACGTCTCAGTTGATTTGAATGGGAATACGTTCCACAAGGAATTATTGCCTAGTGAGTTAAATGGTTTCGACATCGTGCTGGGAATGGATTGGCTTAGCGCCAATGATGCCGAAATACTATGCAAGAAGAAGATTATAAAAGTAAACCCGTCAGGGAAAGAGTCATTGATGGTGTATGGGGACAAACGCATAGTGAATTCTGGGATTATTTCTCTAATGAAAGCCAGAAAGTGTTTGGCCAAAGGATGTACATCGTATTTGGCATTCGTGATTGATGTAAAGAAGGAGAAAAAGTAGATGCGGAGCATTCATGTCGTGTGTGATTATCTGGAAGTATTTCCCGATGATCTTCCTGGATTACCGCCTGATCGACAAGTAGAATTTCGTATTGACTTGTTACCAGGAACGACGCCAATAGCAAAAGCACCTTACCGACTAGCGCCAACGGACATGAAGGAGCTGATGATGCAACTTTAGGATTTATTGGACAAAGGTTTCATTAGACCTAGTTCATCACCCTGGGGAGCTCCGGTGTTATTCGTAAAGAAAAAGGACGAGAGTATGAGGATGTGCATTGATTACAGAAAGCTAAATAAGGCAATGATAAAGAATAGATATCCATTGCCAAGGATTGATGACCTGTTCGATCAGCTACAAGGTTCAAGCTATTTCTCGAAGATCGATCTTAGGTCAGGATATCATCAGCTGAAGGTGAGAGAGCTAGATATCGAGAAGACTGCATTCAGAACACGATATGGACACTACGAGTTCTTGGTTATGTCGTTTGGACTAACCAATGCTCCCGCAGCATTCATGGATTTAATGAACATGGTTTCTAATCCGTTCCTTGATAAATCTGTGATAGTGTTCATAGATGACATTCTGATCTATTCAAAAAGCCAAGAGGAGCATGGCAGACACTTGCGAGAAGTATTGGAAGTCTTGAAGAAGGAGAAGCTGTATGCCAAGTTCTCCAAATGTGATTTTTGGATTCGAGAAGTCCAATTCTTGGGTCACGTGGTCAACCAAGAAGGGATAATGGTTGATCCAGCAAAGATTGAAGCTGTGATGAAGTGGGAACAACCGAAAAGTCCCACGGAGATCCGAAGCTTTTTGGGATTAGCTGGATATTACCGAAGGTTCATCCAATGCTTTTCTTCGATCGCTGCTCCATTAACAACTTTGACTCACAAAGGAGCTACTTATGCTTGGAGTGATAAGCACAAAGAAGCATTCGAGTTGCTAAAGAGGAAGCTATGTGAGGCACCGATTCTTTCTCTACCCGACAGAGTTGAGGACTTCGTTGTCTATAGCGATGCGTCTGGTGTTGGGTTGGGTTGTGTTTTGACCTAAAGAGAAAAGTTGATAGCATATGCGTCTCGACAGCTGAAAGAGCATGAAAAGAACTACCCCACTCATGATTTGGAGTTGGCAGCGGTAGTATTTGCTCTAAATATATGGAGGAATTACCTCTATGGCTCGAAGTGCAAACTTTTCACTGATCATAAGAGTCTCCAATATCTCTTTAGTCAGAAGGAATTAAATATGAGGCAACGACGCTGGCTGGAGATACTCAAGGACTACGACTGTGAGATACTTTACCACCCCGGTAAAGCAAATGTTGTTGTTGATGCTCTCAGTCGGAAAGTCAATCTTGAAAGAAAAAGGCTAAGGGCATTGAGAATAGAAGTTGTCTCGACAATTGTGGAGAGTATAAAGAAAGATCAAGAAGAAGCTTCAGAAAAGAATGACCGAAAGGAGGAACGTTTGGGCAAAACGTTAGTGTTCGGTACAAACAGTCACGGACTGAAGGTATTCCAAGATCGGATTTGGATACCTAAGTCAGGAGGAGTAAGAGATCTTCTGATGGAAGAAGCTCACAAAACCATGTACTCGATACATCCCGGTAGCACTAAAATGTATAGGGACCTAAAACCCTATTACTGGTGGCCGACGATGAAGCTCAATATTGCAAAGTATGTGGTCGAGTGTGTGACATGTGCGAGAGTTAAGGCACAACATCAGAAACCATATGGGAGTTTAGAACCTTTACCTGTACCGATGGGTAAGTGGGAAGACATTGCCATGGATTTTGCCACTAAATTGCCCAGAACAAAGAATGGTCACGACATGATTTGGGTGGTCGTTGATCGCTTCACTAAGAGTGTGCACTTCATAGCAGCCAATGAGAAATGGTCTATGGATAAGCTTGTGAATTCTTACGTGAAAGAAATTGTGAGGCTTCACGGTGTTCCGTTAATGATTGTATCGGACCGTGACAGCCGTTTCACCTCAAGGTTTTGGAGAAGTCTACAAGAGGAAATGGGTACCAAGTTGTGTTTGAGTACAGCTTACCATCCACAGACTGATGGGCAAAGCGAACGAACGATACAAACGCTTGAAGATATGCTGAGAGCATGTACCCTGGAATTCCAAGGTAACTGGGATGAACATTTACCTTTGGTAGAATTTTCCTACAATAATAGTTTCCACTCGAGCATAAAGATGGCACCTTATCAAGCTTTGTACGGACAAAAGTGTCGTACGCCGTCTTGTTGGCTTGAGGCAACAGTTTATGGGACCTGAGATAGTCCATCAAACTGCTGAAAAGTTGAAAATAATTAGGGAGAGAATGTTAGCAGTTCAGGATCGTCAAAAGAACTATGCTGACAACAAGCAAAGACCGATGACTTTTGAAGTTGGAGATTCGGTATTGCTTAAAGTCTCACCGTGGAAGGGACTTATACGGTTTGGAAAAAGGGTAAAGTTAAGTCCAAGGTTTATTGGACCGTTTAAAGTTCTTCAGAAGATTGGGAACCAAGCTTACAAGCTCGAATTACCCGAAGAACTGAATGGAATTCATAACACTTTCCATGTGTGTTATTTGAGGAAGTTCACGGGAGAAGTTCCCGATATAATTCCAATTTCTGAGTTAAGAATTGATGAGAATAAAAAGTTAATTGAAGAACCAGAGGAAATTGTTGACCGAAAGACTAAGAAGTTACGACGTAAGATAGTCAAATTAGTGCTTGTCCGTTGGAAACATACGAATGGGCCAAATCTCACCTGGGAGACGGAGAGTGACATGACGTAAATAGTGAATTTACGATAGAGCGATATTTAGCCTTAGTGATCTAAACGAAAGTCGTAGAAAACGTTAAACCGAGAGCGTGCATAAAAAGAACGTCTAAATCTGACTTCGTATGAGGAAGTTATGATTTTTCGAAGTTTCGACTTAGCGATATGCAGCCCAAAGTTCGAATATGAGATCGAGTGGTTTCTAGCCGAAACAATCTAAACGAGAATCGAAGATCTCGTCGATAGTAGTCCAACAGTAAAAAGACAGACGAAAACGGACGTCAGATGAAGGAGTTGTGAATTTCTAACAGAGTTTTCCTGTCCCGGCCTACTAAAAATAATATAATAAAAAATGAATTCAAAATTAGCCGACAGAGTCTTAACAAAAGTTATAGAGAATAATCTCACCTGCGCGTGGATATAAAGAATGTAGAAAACGGAGCTCGTATGAGAAAGATATGAATTTCTGAAGTTCGGGGCACGAACTTCAACCTCTGTGTCAGAGCTCACGACGTGAGCACAGTGTTCACGACGTGAGCAGGTGATGGATATCCTCCAGGGCAAGTGGCCATGATGAACGCAATGACCTATCGAGCTCACGACGTGAGCACTTGTGGCTCACGACATAAGTATAGAATTTCAGCCTCCTATAAATAGAAAGAAAGGTCAGCCGAGTTTTGTTGCTCAATTTCTTTCCTCTCATCCATATTACCTCGTTTTACGTGAAAGTTATACCCCCGAAGCCCCGGTATCATCCCGAGACCCGAAGTGAGTCCCGAAGCACCGAAGATCCCGAGAAGAAAAGAGTTTCCGAGCCGAAGCTCTGCTCGCGAGAAGCCCAGTGTGTGAAGAGATCACAGTTTCACCGAAGAATTCCACTTTAAGAGCCGTAGTGCTGTCCGAGCATCATCTTATCAAGTGAGTGCATAGTCTCTTTCATATACATGATTTTAATACAAGTATTGATGAATGTATTAGATATATGATATGAGTAAGTGTTTAGTTTCCTTCTATAATACACATATATGAATTATACTCTATGAAATATGTGTTGTGTGACTATATACTATTTGTTATGTGGTATGAATATTGAATGAATATGTTATACAGGTTTTTAAGCTGTATATAAACAAGTATATTTTATCTACAAATATGTGGGGTAGAACATGGGTAGATAGTGATGTGTGATGAAATAAAAATGATGAGAGGCCTCGATGTTGTTGTTGATCTAGTCATCTAGCGGAGTATGGATGACGACCACAGACTCTTTCTAGACTGTCCAATGGAACGCTGGCAGGTTCATAACCTATAGGTGTTGTAAACGATGTGTTCACCGGTGTACTCTATCCCCCTCATGGTTGCCTTTAGGACATCTATTGTTGAGGAAACCCCTTTGCAGTAATGTCCATTCCGATGAAAAATCCTAGACTAGGTCCCTTGTGATAGTTGTTGTTTTAGGGACGTAAAGTGAGGATAACGGGAATGGGTAATCGGGTTATTGTTGGTTGGTGAAATTAAAATAATTATTTATTGTGGGTTGAAAACCCTATATGCTCACCAGGCTCCCAAGCCTGACCCACTCAGTTTTATTTGTATTACAGGTAGTGGCGTGAGAGCATAAGATGGATGAATCATCAAGTTATTTTGTTTATAGGCCTGTAGTTGTTTATAACTGCTGTAAGGCCTATAATGTGTCGTTTATGCTTTTGGTCTGTATTGGAACATGACATCCCGAGTTTTGTTATATATGAAAATACATTTCTTTAAAGAAATGCTTTGATAAACCTTATTTTATCATGTATTGTTTTGGGGACAAATTCCGCAACTCTTTTAAATCAATGGATTTACTCTGAAATTATTTTAAAAGCATAAATGAAACCGGTCTTTTCTGGCTGTGAATTTGGGGATGTCACATCTAGATTCCTCACTAATCCCAATGTCTACATCAAGATCTACCAAGTAAGGAATAACCCGGTAGGATCATATCGGAGGTAGGGTCCGTTTGGTATACAGAGTATACTGTTTGGAAATCCCATTTTAAACACCTCACTAAATTCAGCCTAGACATCATCTTCGTAAGTAGATCAATTAGTATAATGACTTGGAATCACTGATAAATCTTATTTATAGGTTTATAATAACGACTTATGATTATAAATATAAGTTACACTGAAAGCAAAAGAGTGTAGCTTAACTTATAGAGGGTTTAGCGAAACCTGGGAAATTATACAAACAGAATCCCGACCCGAAAGCTCCTATTTGTTGGACTCCTAAATATGCTAGTGCCCCGCTAAATCACCCAAGAATCTCAATAAAATCGGACCTAAAGAATTCTGAAGGTTTGAGAGAGATTTATGAAGTTTTGGGTGTGAAATGAATGAAAATCGGAAGGGGTATTTATAGCCTACTGGGAGGCGCCCCGTGCACAGACAAGAGGCGCGCCACACCCTCTTTTCCTGCTGACCCCTCTCAGCTTGTGTCATGTGTCGCACTCAAAACATTCCACATCACCCCTTCTAGAAGTATGCCATGTGTCCTATTTTTGTGGGACCACGTGTTTGTTATCCCCATTTTTACGGTCATTTTAAAACTTTTTATTTATGCTTATTTAAAAACATTTGTTATTGCGAAATTGGTCCTAATATATCCTTGACTTGATATAATATCAAAATCAAGGAATTTCAGAAGATTTTATATTTTAAAAGCCCGAGATGTCATAACTGATACAAAACATAAGCATAAACAGTCATTGCATTAATTTACACTACTGATCTACATCTCCTTTAGTTTCTCAGCATAATATACCTTCATATCGTTACTTGTGATACAACGTTTAAATTCCGACTTACTATGAAGAGTTATGCTTCTTCGAAGTATCGCGATTAAACCGACACAGCTCTCTGTGTCGAAGAAAGTGAATTTTGGATAAATTACTTTTTAGCCTAAGTGATCTAAACGAAAGTTGTATTAGTAGTTAAACCAAGAGTGTACATATTTAGAATGTCTAAATCTGACTTCATGAGAAGTTATGATTTTTAGAAACTTCAGTGCAACAGTGTGCACACAGAAATCGAATTCCGGAACAATAGGTTATTAGACAATATAATCTAACAAGAGTTAAAGATCTCATTAATAGGAGTCCGTCGAAATAGAGAACATCGAGAACGGAGTCCGTAAATAGGAGTTATGATTTCTGCAGCAATCTCTGCAGCCTAAGCCTATCAAAAATATAAATTTTTGATAGAGTGAGAATTAGTTGTTAGGATCTAAAGGAAATTTGTAGATCTCATCGAGAGCTTTCCGGGGATATAAAGAACATTGAAAACAAAATAAGTATGAAGAAGTTACACCATTTTGAAAATATGGAAAATCGTGGGCGCGAAGTGTGTAGTGCGCGCGTTGGCGTGGCACCACGAGGGAGAGCCACGTGGCATTGTTGGGGTAGCCTCTTTCTTCCGAGACATAGTGACATGGCACCATGATATTTGGACACATGGCATCATCGGGACGTGAAACGTGGCAAGGTTCTAGAAGCACCGTTGTGAACCATCGATATCACGACATGTGGCAGAAGCCCATAGGAGCCAGCAGCACCCTAGGGCGCGGCGCGCTTTTGCCTTTTTTGCCTATAAATACTCCTTGTCGTATAACCTTTCATTCCCACACCCCTACAACCTTTTCTCTCTGAGTTCACTGCACTTTTAGCCCATTTTCCTTAGACTTATTTGTTCCGGAGAAGCCCTACGACACCTGAGGTATTCAACTAAGTAGTTGCCATCAAGTAGGAGCCCTACGAGTGTGATTCCTGGGCAATAGACAGGAAGAATCTCTATAAGTTAAGATACACTAGTAATGCTTTCAGTGTAACTTATATTTATAGTCATAAGTCGTTATTATGAACTTATAAATAAGAACTATCAGTAATTCCAAGCTATAATACTGATTGATCTACTTACGGGAGAGGTGGCTAGAATGGTCACGTTGGCTTGGTTGTTGGATTTCAGAAAGGCTATATGCCGAAATGGTCCTGCCTCCCAACTGTCCTCTCTGGCTTATCCTTATTTGATAGACCTATGTGTATTCGTTGGGATCAGTGATAGGTCTGGCTCATATTACCAGATTCTCCCTAGTAATTGATAAGCTCTAACATTATAGGTTGATATCTATTAGACACATGCTCGTCAATTGAATTACCCGGATAGCCATTAATCATCTGAGAACTATCAAGGTGAGTTCATCTAACTATATTGTATACTCCAGTATGTATCCACCGTATGTTAGGATATAGTTGCTTGTAGTATGCACTTAAGCAATTAGGCTAGATAGTTGCTTGTAATGTTGGAATATTACTTACTATATATGTTAATATATTATGTGGGAGTTGAGGGCATACCAGCTTCGTGATGAAGGCCAATAGACTCGGGCGGACTAGCTTTATGCTAAAGGCCAAGGTGCGGACAAACTATATGTTGTAGTCAAAATGGGGCGGACCAGCTTTATGTTGAAGGCTAAGGGGAGGACCAGTTATATGTTGAAGACCATTATGTGCATGCATTGTGTATATATTGTCGTATGGAATATTTTAGAAGAATTCACTAAGCCCTGACTTACAGTTGTTGAATAACTATTTTACAGGTTGTTCATCTGACCGTGGAAAAGCTCACGTGTGACTGTATTTTCATCGAAGCATCAATAAAGTTTATAATACTCTTTTATAATAAACTATGTAATAATGATTGTAAAGTGTTGTAAGACATATTTTTGTTGGGTTAATCAGATTTTTATGAGTGCATGGGTATTTTGGGAAAACCCTTTTTATTTTAAGTATTTGATTTAGATTAGGAAGTGGTCTGCTTGCTTAACAAGTATTACGTATTGGTTTAGGTTACTGCTTTCATTAGTATAAATAAGGACATGTATTCGTTAGTTTAGATAGAGATTTATAGCAATAAAATTCTTTGTTTGGTCTTGGGCATCAAGGTATTACCAGTTTAATACCTCACTCTTGGTATCAGAGCCTAGAGCCTAGGGCTTGTTAAGGCGTAGGGGCAGACGCTACGGGAACCGAGTTAGGTTTAAGGGGGTGTGGATTGTTTTTGAGCGCGAGCTGAAGCATCTCAACAGCAGCCCCGATTTTTCTTGATCGGGCTTGTTCTAAGATAGAGAGAACTAACCGGAGGCGCGGAATAAACGGACGGGAAAACGTCAAAGTGGGTGACTTTGATTCGGTTCGTTTTGCGGGTGACAGAAGACGGTAAAGGTGTTCATGACCTTGTCTTGTTGTTCGGTGGAAAAGTGCTCTCGGAACAAGTTTGATTAGGTCGGGGTTGTCAAAAAGGAGAATAAGACGTTGATCAATTGAAATCAAAAGGTAGAAAATATCAAAGGGTTGTGTTTGCATTAATCGGACAACAATGATTAGCGAGAAAGAAATTTCGACTTGTTCGTGATAAGGGGATACTGACGTAGGTGCGTGAAAAGCGGGCAGGAAGGATCCGTCAAAGCAGGTCGCTTTGGATTCAGTTCGTTTGGCAGATTGAAAGAAAACGGTGGAGCGGGTGGCTTTGTTTTCTTTGTCGGTGGAGATGCCTCTGTGAAGAACGGTAATCGAAACAAAGGAAGAGATTGAAGAAACAACACGGTGTGGACTTTATAGCGGTGGAAGTTCAAATCAGATGGATTTGGATATGGCCGGGGAGTGGTCGTGAATCCGAGAAAAATCTAGATGGTAATGAATATATCCAACGTGATGTCATGTTACATGTTACGTGTGTTATGAAAAATCAAAAGGGTATGGAGGACTTTGGACGTGACCGAGATGGAGGTCGGGTGTCCGGGAAAAGTCGGGATGGTTCGGGAAGACGGTGATTCAACACTATTGTGAACGAGAGGTATGACCAATCCGATTAAAGGGTGGTTGTTAGGTTAATCGGATTTTTATGAGTGAACGGGTATTTTGGAAAAACCCTTTTTATTTTAAGTATTAGATTTAGATTAGGAAGTTGTCTGCTTGCTTAACAAGTATTACGTATTAGTTTAGGTTACTGCTTTCATTAGTATAAATAAAGACATATATCCGTTAGTTTAGATAGAGATTTATAGCAATAAAATCATTTGTTTGGTCTTGGGCAGCAAGGTATTACCACTTTAATACCTCACAATTTTAATAAATAAAGCGAAAAATTTTCCTTGAATTTCAGGACGTAAGAGTACTTGAATTTCAGGAAGAGAGAGAGAGAGAGAGAGAGAGAGAGAGAGAGAGAGAGAGAGAGAGAGAGAGAGAGAGAGAGAGAGAGAGAGAGAGATTTGCTTTTGCAAACAAATTACACATTGATCAAATGTTGTTCAGCTTCAACCCTTAGTTCCTCTCTCATCTTCCGAATAAACTCCTCTATCTTCTTATTCAACTCTTCTGTATCCATATTCATCGCTGCATGTTCTTCTTCAACGCGTGAAGAACCACCTAAAATCCCTTCTTCCATAAAAACCTCTCCATCAGCTTCATCTTCCATTGCAACCTCACTTTCCTTCTCACTGTTTTCTGTATTTTCCTCATGTTCTTCCTTCGATTCTTGATCATCTAATCTACCGTATTCACATTCTTGGAGGTCTCCTTCAACAACTGCTGCAACATTTATTTCATCTAGCGAGTAAAGTAGCTTTTCATGGTGTAAGTTTTCCTTCAGACCCGAGTGCAGATTTTTCTTGGTGATGAAAGTGAGAATAGTAGTGCAAAGGATGAACAAATACTTCTTCTCAAAGGTGTGGGTGAATAATGGCAATAGAAATGCAGACATGGGGTAGTGATAGCTGTTGTAGGAGGTGAATGTGAGGAGGAATGACAAGAGGATCACCATTGGAAGGAGAAGGTGTAACTTTAACGTGATGTTGTTGGAGAGACTGCTATACTTGTTGTAGAATCTTTGAGCACCTTCTTGTTCTTTTCCATCCATCATTGTGTTTGCAAAGGTGTGGAGGGGAAAGCCAATATCTATCTTCTACCGAATTATGATGAATTCCTTATTCCTCTACCTATTTAAAGAAAAAATTTGTTTCAAATACTCCCTCTTACTTTCTGGTTTTGCACATCATCCATCTGTATATAATATTTGAATTCTAGTCGCTCAGTACCGATGTACCGAACTGAGCCAAGCTTTTTTCGAAATTTATTACCTTTTAAATCTTTGAATGTGGTTATGTGATTATTTTTATCAAAAGAAAATTTAGTTTTATTTAATTGGTGTTATATTTATTTATCATTTAGGGTAGTTCTGCTCCAATGAGAATTGTGAAGGGAGAGAAGTGAAAATTCTGATACAACTATACGATACAAATATGGTGAGGTGGGTGCAGGCCTGTAGGGTGAGATGACCAATATGCCCACCAATTATGAAGTGATCAAGTCAAACTTACAAATACCATTTCAATTATTGCTTCAAGAAATTTCTAGCTTTTAATCGTAAGTGGGTATAATCATGTGCCAAAACTCATATTTAAAATAATATACAGTAGGTTAGAATAATATTGTGGAATTAACGAAATAAACATTATGTTCGAAAATTACATCTAAGATTAACTTAATTTTGTTT
Source organism: Lactuca virosa (assembly GCF_052849685.1). Taxonomy (NCBI): domain Eukaryota; kingdom Viridiplantae; phylum Streptophyta; class Magnoliopsida; order Asterales; family Asteraceae; genus Lactuca; species Lactuca virosa. The sequence continues at coordinate 24,595,158 of NC_136432.1, forward strand.
TGAGCTAGTCTCAAGTTTTATCAAATGTTATAGTTTGGATTCGGATTTTGATATAAACACTTCGGATAAAGTAACAAAAACATACAAGAACATATTTGAAATCCTAAAAACTGACCCAAATTTAAAAGAAAAAATATTTTTTAATTTACTGAAATCTAACAAAAGTTTAGATTATCATACAAAAATGAAGTAGATTATCATCGGATGCTGTCGTTTACTTGAAAACCTAGTATTGTAATAATTATGAATTGTATAAAGAATTTTCGATATAAGTATCGGGTGAAATTGAAATAAATAAATAAATAAAATAAAATAAAAATCTACCCATTATATTTCCACCAAACCTTAGCAGTTTTTCTACTAAGGACCCCCTCCCCCCTAAATCCCAGAATATACTGGCGAGTGTCATTTTTAGTAAAATTGTCCAAGATACAGAAGTGCATTTCCACATGACGGCTCGGCAAAAGCAGTGTGGACCTTAGACCCGATGACGTTTTGATTTTTGGATGGGTTGGAGGGAAACACGCATGTGTGAACCTTACGGGGGTATCCCCTCTCGTAGACTTGACGGCTGAGGGTTTCATGGTGGGACATGCTGCATTAAAAGTTGCTACATGCAAGGTCACCAAACATGAGAAACCATGTATGGAAAATCAACATGTGTTCATACCATTTGCATTTGATACATTTGGTTTTCTTGCGCTGGATACGGTGGAGCTTCTTAGTACAGTACAACGGATCATGCATAACAATGTTATATCTCCTAGATCTATGGATATAGTCTTCAAAAGAATTGGCTTTACCATACAAAAAAGTTTAGCGGCGCAACTTGTTGCTCGTTTGCTTTCTCATTCGTTGTACGATGATAACTAGGATGTAATGAAAATATTATAATCATTTTGGGAAATCAGGAAAAGTTGTGGTTATTTTTACTACAATAAATGAAGATCCATTTTGTCACATGTCAATCTCTCATGAGTTTTGACATTTGTCATTTTGTAATATTTTTGAAATAAATAATGTCCACATGTCAAATTTTAGGTTTTTTCAAATTTTAAAATTAAAAAGTCACATAATACTTATATACTTATATATGTAAAGTATTAAATGTAATAAATGTATTAAATGTGATAGTAAATGGTAATTAATACATTTTTTTATTATTTATTTCAAAATTTTATTTAAAAAATACTTATTGTTTACACTTTGATATTTAATTTTTTTTAATCAACTCGTATAGTACACGAGTTTTACACCTAGTATCTTATATTCTCGGTAGTCATATGGCCATTTTTATAATTATCTCTATTTTATATATTAGGTTATAAAGATTTTTTATATAAAGATAATAAGAAAAAGTAATTATTTAATCATACAAATATTAAAAAATATTTGTATATAGTAGATGATGTATAACAGGAAAATAATGGATTGTTGGAAGTAGCATGGCAATCTAAATTAGGAATGATAAAATCATTAACTTGTTTTAAATTCTACAATAGCAACTTGGTTTATGCCGTGAATTTGTTGTTGGATATAGTTACGTACCGGTGTTGGAGTTTCAATTGGTAATTTACCTATTTATCTCAGTTGGTTTCAAGTTTCGGCAATTTATACCATATTATTTTTATTCATCTGAAGGCATGAAATTATTTCTCACTTGGGGTCTAAGTTTTGGCAATTTTGACAATTTTACCCATGAGCGATAGAACATATTAAAGAGAATGAAATCAAGAAGCAGGAACCGAGAGGAATCAAAGTATAATGATTAAACATACCTATCATAGCATTTTAGTTTGATAAGTATTCTAATCTATAGCATTGTACTTTTGTTTCTTTCTATTATAGAAATGAATCTTGAAAAACTTATCTAATTATAGTAATGTTATAAAAGTAGTCATCTGTGACATCCCCTAATTTCTCGGCCAGAAAAGACCGATTTAATTTATGCTTTTTAAAAAAAAAAATCAGAGAAATCTTTTTAAAAAATATTGCGGAATTGGTCCCCAAAACAAAATATGATAAAAGTTTATCAAAACCTTTCTTTAAGAAATATGTCATTTCATTTCATATCAAAACCTGGGGATGTCATGTTCCGATACAGATCAAAAGCATAAACAAGACATTATAAGTCTTTCAACAGTTATTTACAACTACTGACTTATAATCCAAAAATCTCTCATCGTCCTCCGACTATGCTCGGGGTCCACTACCTGTAACATAAAAAGCTGAGTGGGTCAGGCTTGGGAGCCTGGTGAGCATATAGGGTTTTCAACCCACAATAATAATAAACTTATTAAGTTCATCAATCAACAATAACCCTGATTACCCGTTCCCGTTATCCTCACTTTACGTCCCAAAACACTTATCACAAGGGACCTAGCCTAAAGAATATCATCGGAATGGACACTACTGCTAAGGGGTTTCCTCAGCCATACATGTCCTAAAGGCAACCATGAGGGGGATGGAGTACAACGAATGAACACCCAAGTTCATTAACACCTACAGGTTGCGGGTCTATCAGCCTTCCACTGGACTGTCTAGAAAAGTCCGTGGTCGTCATCCAAACTCCGCTAGATGACTGGATCACAATCACATCGAGGCCTCTCATCATTTTATCTCATCACACATCAACTATCTACCCATGTTTTTCCCAACATATTTGTAGATAAAAATACATATACAGTTTAAAACTTGTATAAAACATCTATTCAACAGTCACCTCAATTAAACAATTAATATAATTACACGTAGCACGTATTTTATAGAAAATACTTCATATCTAGGTGTAAGATGAAGGTGACTATACACTCACCTGATTTACTGAAAATCGGGCAGCAATTCATTTCCTAAAACGTTCGTTTCTAATAAAACCGGAAGTTTTATTCAAAAACCGGGCTCTGCAAAGGTTGGGCTTCGAAACCGAAAAGATAAATTTTCCGGGCTTCTCGGGCACTTCGTGGTGTATTCTTGGGGTTATACTTAATATCAGGGCTTTGGGGGATGTTAGAATGAAGGAAATATGGAAAAAGGGGTGAAAGATGGTGATTTTCCAAAAGTATCCGAGAAGGCTCGCAAGTCTTCTATTTATAGGAGGTCCGAAGTCGGCTTAGAAGAGAGGAGTCAGCAGCGAGGACACGCGGCAACAGCAGGGCGAGGGTGCGCAGGTGGCTCGCACGTGGGCTGCGCATGCGAGGGGCTCGGTGTCGCCTCCTGATTGGACCGAGGTCTAGTCCGAGACTTCGGACGTGGCACCATATGCGAGACTCGGACACACCATAAGGGACACGCGTCGGACTCCTAGTGAACCACTTCGGATGGCTCTCCGGTTCGGATGACTCAGCAGAATTTCGGACTCGTGGCATGTTTTAAGCGAGGGTGACGTGGCCGAAGTCCACGTATGCGAAATTTCCCGGTTTTGACAATATTTCTCGATTTTCGCGCCAAAACGTCTAAAATCCATAACTTTCGCATACGAGCTCCGTTTTTGACGTTTTTTATATGCACGCGTATGTAAAATTACGCTCTACAACTTTCGTTTAGACTTCGTCGGCTAATTTTGATTTTAATTTTTATATTATTATTTTTAACAGACCGGGACAGGAAATCTGTTAAAAATTCATAACTTCTTCATCCGACGTCCGTTTTCGTCTGTCTTTTTACCGTTGTGCTACTATTGACGAGACCTTCGATTCTCGTTTAGGTCGTGTCGGCTAAAAAGCACTCGATCTAAAATTCGAGTTTTTAGTTGTCTACTGCTAAGCTGAAACTTCGAAAAATCATAACTTCGTCATACGAAGTCAGATTTGGGCGTTCTTTTTATACCTACTCTCGGTTTAACGAACACTACGACTTTCCTTTAGATTACTAAGGCTAAAAAGTAGTTTATCAAAAACTCACTTTTTACGACATTCGGCACCGTGCCGGTTTTGTCGCGAAACTTCGACATGTCATAACTTCTTCGTTATAACTCGGATTTTGGTATTCTTTATATATCCGTAATCCTTGTCACGACCACTACAACTTTCTTAATAGATATCGGCTTTATCTAATATTTATTTTTGTCGCTCATTTTTATTCTTAATTAATTAAACCCTAATAATTAAGCATAAAACACATAATATTCACATAATTCCTTTTCATTTCTTCAAAATGAGTTACAAAGGTTAACCTAGACTATTACGTCAATATTAATGCCTAGTCTAGAAACACGGGCGTTACAATTGTCTCCCCCTTAGGATGATTCCGTCCCCGGAATCACACATCAGCAAACAAATGCGGGTAGCGACTCATCATGTCACTCTCCGTTTCCCAGGTGAGATTTGGCCCATTCGTATGTTTTCAACGCACAAGCACTAAATCGACCATCTTGCGTCGCAACTTCTTAGTCTTACGGCCAACGATTGCCTCAGGTTCTTCAATCAACCTCTTGTTTTCATCCAACCTTAATTCAGAAATGGGAATTATGTCGGGCACATCTCCCGTGAACTTTCTCAAATAACACACATGAAAGGTGTTATGAATACCCTCCAGTTCTTCCGGTAATTCTAGCTTGTAAGCTTGATTCCCGATCCTCTGAAGAACTTTAAATGGTCCAATAAACCTTGGACTCAACTTTCCCCTTTTACCAAATCTTATAAGTCCCTTCCACGGCGAGACTTTAAGTAAAACCGAATCTCCAACTTCGAAGGATATCGGTTGTCTTTTCTTGTCAGCATAACTCTTTTGCCGATCTTGAGCTGCTAACATCCTTTTCCTAATCACCTTCAACTTTTCAGCAGTCTGATGGACTACTTCAGGTCCCATAAACTGCTTTTCCCCAACTTCCAGCCAACATGACGGCGTTCGACACTTTTCTCCATACAAAGCGTGATAAGGTTCCATCTTGATGCTTGAGTGGAAACTATTATTATAGGAAAATTCTACTAGAGGTAAGTGTTCATCCCAGTTACCTTGGAATTCTAGGGTACATGCTCTTAGCATATCCTCCAATGTTTGAATCGTTCGTTCGCTCTGACCATCGGTTTGTGGATGGTAAGCTGTACTCAAACACAACTTGGTACCCAATTCCTCTTGTAGACTCCTCCAAAACCTTGAGGTAAAACGGCTGTCACGATCGGATACAATCGTTAACGGAACACCGTGAAGCCTCACAATTTCCTTCACATAAGAATTCGCAAGTTTATCCATAGACCAGTTCTCGTTAGCGGCTATGAAATACGCACTATTAGTGAAGCGATCAACGACCACCCAAATCATGTCGTGACCGTTCCTTGTTTTGGGCAGTTTAGTCACAAAATCCATGGTAATGTCCTCCCATTTACCCATGGGTACAGGTAAAGGTTCTAAACTCCCATACGGTTTCTGATGTTGTGCCTTAACCTTAGCACAAGTTACACACTCGGCCACATACTTAGCAACATCGAGTTTCATCGTGGGCCACCAGTAATAGGGTTTTAGATCCCTATACATTTTCGTACTGCCGGGATGAATCGAGTACATGGTTTTGTGAGCTTCTTCCATCAGAAGATCTCTTACTCCTCCCGTCTTAGGTACCCAAATCCTATCTTTGAATACCTTCAGTCCTTGACCGTTTGTATCAAACACCAACGTTTTGCCCAAACGTTCCTCCTTCCGGTCATTTTTCTCTAAAGCTTCCTCCTGAGCTTTCTTTATACTTTCCACAATTGTAGAGACAACTTCAATTCTCAACGCTCTTGGCCTTTTCTTTTCAAGATTCACCTTCCGACTGAGAGCATCAGCAACAACATTCGCTTTACCAAGGTGGTAAAGTATCTCACAGTCGTAGTCCTTGAGTAACTCTAGCCAGCGTCGTTGCCTCATGTTCAATTCTTTCTGATTAAAGAGATATTGAAGACTCTTATGATCAGTGAAAAGTTTGCATTTAGTACCATAAAGATAGTGCCTCCATATATTTAAGGCGAATACTACCGCTGCTAACTCCAGATCATGAGTGGGGTAGTTCTTTTCATGCTCTTTCAATTGCCTCGATGCATACGCTATCACTTTATCCCTTTGGGTCAGAACACAACCTAACCCAACTCCAGAGGCATCACTATAAACTGCGAAGTCATCAACTCCTTCAGGTAACGAAAGAATCGGTGCTTCACACAATCTCTTCTTCAACTTCTTAAAGGCTTCATTATGCTTCTCATTCCAAGCATAAGTAGCTCCTTTGTGGGTCAAAGCTGTTAATGGAGTAGCAATCGAAGAAAAGCCTTGGATAAATCGACGATAATATCCGGCTAATCCTAAAAAGCTTCGAATCTCCTTAGGACTTTTTGGTTGTTCCCACTTCATCACAGCTTCAATCTTTGCTGGGTCAACCATTATTCCTTCTTGGTTAACCACATGACCTAAAATTGGACTTCTTGAATCCAAAATTCACATTTGGAGAACTTTGCATACAGCTCCTCCTTTTTCAGAACTTCTAGCACCTCACGCAAATGCTTTTCATGCTCCTGCTTGCTTTTCGAATAGATCAAGATATCGTCTATGAATACTATCACGGATTTATCAAGGTATGGTTTACAAACCCTGTTCATCAAATCCATGAAAGCTGTTGGGGCATTGGTTAGTCCGAACGACATAACCAAAAATTCATAGTGTCCATATCTTGTTCTGAACGCAGTTTTTTCGATATCCTGCTCCCTCACCTTTAGTTGATGGTATCCTGACCTAAGATCGATCTTTGAGAAATAGCTCGAACCTTGCAACTGATCGAACATGTCATCGATCCTCGGCAACAGGTACTTGTTCTTTATCGTCGCTTTATTCAGCTCTCTGTAATCGATGCACATTCTCATGCTCCCGTCTTTCTTCTTTAAAAACAACACAGGGGCTCCCCAGGGTGATGAACTAGGTCGAATGAAACCTTTGTCCAATAACTCCTGAAGTTGTGTCATAAGTTCTTTCATCTCTGTTGGTGCTAATCGATACGGTGCTTTTGCTATCGGTGTCGTTCCTGGTAACAAGTCGATACGAAATTCTACTTGTCGATCAGGGGGCAATCCGGGAAGATCTTCGGGAAAGACTTCCGGATAATCACACACCACCAGAATATTCTGCACCTCCTTCTTTTCCTTCTTAGCATCGATCACGAACGCTAGATATGATGTACATCCCTTGGCCAAACACTTTCTGGCTTTCATTAGGGAAATGATTCCAGAGTTTACTCTGCATTTGTCTCCATACACCATAAACGACTCTTTCCCTGGCGGGTTTACTTTTACTATCTTCTTCCTACACAATATTTCGGCATCATTGGCGCTAAGCCAATCCATTCCTAAAACTATGTCGAATCCATTTAACTCGATAGGCAATAATTCCTTGTGGAACTTATTCCCATCCATGTCAATGATTATGTTTTTCATACGATGGCTAACAGGTACAAACTTGCCACTAGCAATCTCGACTATTATAACATTAACTAGTCTATCTACAGGCAAAGCTAGTTTTCTACCAAATTCATGCGAAATAAAGGAGTAATTGGCTCCAGAATCAAACAAAATTTGGGCAGGCAATTCGTTTACGAGAAAGGTACCTGAAGCGACATCGGCTTCTTCTTTCGCAGCTTCGAGTGTCATCTGAAAGGCTCTCGCCTTTGGCTTTGGTGGAAGATTGGGCTTTGCTGCATCCTTCCTCTTTGGACAGTCTTTAAAAACATGCCCTTCTTCATGGCACTCAAAACAGACCCTCTTGTCGGATGGACACACGTTGGCATAATGCCCAGTCTTTCCACATTTATAGCAAGTCACCTCCTCACTACATTTCCCAGAGTGCTTTTTCTTGCACTTCTCACACCATTTCACTTCGCCTCCTCCTCCTCCAAATTTTCTCGAACCAGTCTTCGAGAACTTGTTCTTTTTATTGGAACCTGAAGTTCCTTCAAACTTTCTCTTTTCGCCAACTTCTGCCCTCTCCAAACCCTTCTCTCTGATCTGAATCTCAACATTCTTAGCAGCCCAGATGGCGGCTTTCAAAGTGGTTGTTTGCTTAACCATCGGACCAAAGTCCGCTGGTAATCCGAGGGCAAACTTGTTGACCTTAGAGAGTTCAGTTGGAACTAGATAAGGAACAAGCTTCACCTGTTCCGTAAAACTAGCAGCATATTCAGTAACGCTCATCTTTCCCTTCTTTAAATTCTGGAACTCATTATTAATTTCCAGAAGATCCTGCGCAGAGCAGTATTGCAATTTCAGTTGTACCACAAAGTCTTCCCACGACATCTTGCTAGCTTCTCCCTTGGGCATCGAGTCAGCTAGTAACTTCCACCAGCTCAACACACCAGACTTTAACAGAGGAATTGCAAGTGTGGTCTTTTGTTTGTTGCTGCACTCACAAATTTCAAACATCGTCTCTATTTCGGAGATCCAATTCATGACTTCCACCGGTGTCGGACTTCCAGATAGACACGGCGGTTTAGATGCTATGAAATCTTTGTATTTGCATCCGCGTCCATCAACTCCTCCATCCTGGTTGTTTTGTCTAACTATCGGTGGGTTGGCTTGACCAAGAGTCCCACTGTAGTTCCCTCCTACTGATTGCCCTTCATTCAACTCGGGCTGTTCAACAGGTATCGTAGTTTCTTCCCTATTCTGTTGTTGTAATCGCCTTGTCTCCTCTATCTGGCGATCTAACATCATCTGCATCATTGCTTGTACCCCAGCCATTGTCATTGGCTCAGGTGCAACTCCTACAACAGGTACTTGCTCAACTACTTGAGGTTGAGGTTGTTGATCCCTGTTTCCGTTTGCATTTGCAACTACACTGCGAGTTCTTGCCATTACAATCTATATACCGAATAAGGCGAATTTAGGTCTTTATCCTCGATGGGTATTTAAATTCCCTTATCACTCTGAAACGTTTACATGTTAGTTCTAATCTCGTAATCATACGCTTAGAATCCTACACACATAAGGTTTGCAGATCCGGTCGGCAACAGACCATAGATCTGAACAAATAATGGCATATATGTCAAACATATAACATTTAGCACATAAAAGCATTTTAGGCATCTTTCCTAAAATAAACTAGTGCTCGTGTCTAAAATATGGTAGACACTCATCTCACAATCATCACTTAGCATTCTAAGTTTAAGTCTAGAAATCCTACAATTTCTTAGTTCGCTTAAACTGATGCTCTGATACCAACTGTGACATCCCCTAATTTCTCGGCCAGAAAAGACCGATTTAATTTATGCTTTTTAAAATAAAATCAGAGAAATCTTTTTAAAAAATGTTGCGGAATTGGTCCCCAAAACAAAATATGATAAAAGTTTATCAAAACCTTTCTTTAAGAAATATATAATTTCATTTCATATCAAAACCTCGGGATGTCATGTTCCGATACAGATCAAAAGCATAAACAAGACATTATAAGCCTTTCAACAGTTATTTACAACTACTGGCCTAAAATCCAAAAATCTCTCATCGTCCTCCGACTATGCTCGGGGTCCACTACCTGTAACATAAAAAGCTGAGTGGGTCAGGCTTGGGAGCCTGGTGAGCATATAGGGTTTTCAACCCACAATAATAATAAACTTATTACGTTCATCGATCAACAATAACCCTGATTACCCGTTCCCGTTATCCTCACTTTACGTCCCTAAATACTTATCACAAGGGACCTAGCCTAAAGAATATCATCGGGATGGACACTACTTCTAAGGGGTTTCCTCAGCCATACATGTCCTAAAGGAAACCATGAGGGGGATGGAGTACAACGAATGAACACCCAAGTTCATTAACACCTACAGGTTGCGGGCCTGCCAGCGTTCCACTGGACTGTCAAGAAAAGTCCGTGGTCGTCATCCAAACTCCGCTAGATGACTGGATCACAATCACATCGAGGCCTCTCATCATTTTATCTCATCACACATCAACTATCTACCCATGTTTTTCCCAACATATTTGTAGATAAAAATACATATACAGTTTAAAACTTGTATAAAACATCTATTCAACAGTCACCTCAATTAAACAATTAATATAATTACATGTAGCACGTATTTTATAGAAAATACTTCATATCTAGATGTAAGATGAAGGTGACTATACACTCACCTGATTTACTGAAAATCGGGCAGCAATTCGTTTCCTAAAACGTTCGTTTCTAATAAAATCGGGAGTTTTATTCAGAAACCGGGCTCTGCAAAGGTTGGGCTTCGAAACCGAAAAGATAAATTTTCCGGCCTTCTCGGGCACTTCGTGGCGTATTCCTGGGGTTATACTTAATATCGGGGCTTTGGGGGATGTTAGAATGAAGGAAATATGGAAAAAGGGGTGAAAGATGGTGATTTTCCAAAAGTATCCGAGAAGGCTCGCAAGCCTTCTATTTATAGGAGGTCCGAAGTCGGCTTAGAAGAGAGGAGTGAGCAGCGAGGACACGCGGCAGCAGCAAGGCAAGGGTGCGCAGGTGGCTCGCACGTGGACTGCGCATGCGAGGGGCTCGGTGTCGCCTCCTGATTGGACCGAGGTCTAGTCCGAGACTTCCGACGTGGCACCATATGCGAGACTCGGACACGCCATAAGGGACACGCGTCGGACTCCTAGTGGACCACTTCGGATGTCTCTCCGTTCGGATGACTCATTAGAATTTCGGACACGTGGCATGTTTTAAGCGAGGGTGACGTGGCCGAAGTCCACGTATGCGAAATTTCCCGGTTTTGACAATATTTCTCGATTTTCACGCCAAAACTTCTAAAATCCATAACTTTCGCATACGAGCTTCGTTTTTGACGTTCTTTATATGCACGCGTAGGTAAAATTACGCTCTACAACTTTCGTTTAGACTTCGTCGGCTAAATTTGATTTTAATTTTTATATTATTATTTTTAACAGACCGGGACAGGAAATCCGTTAAAAATTCATAACTTCTTCATCCGACGTCCGTTTTCGTCTGTCTTTTTACCGTTGTGCTACTATTGACGAGACCTTCGATTCTCGTTTAGGTCGTGTCGGCTAAAAATCACTCGATCTAAAATTCGAGTTTTTAGCTGTTTACTGCTAAGCTGAAACTTCGAAAAATCATAACTTCCTCATACGAAGTCAGATTTGGGCGTTCTTTTTATACCTAATCTCGGTTTAACGAACACTACAACTTTCGTTTAGATCACTAAGGTTAAAAAGTATTTTATCAAAAACTCACTTTTTACGACATTCGGCATCGTGTCGGTTTTGTCGCGAAACTTCGACAGGTCATAACTTCTTCGTTATAACTCGAATTTTGGTATGCTTTATATATCCGTAATCGTTGTCACGACCACTACAACTTTCTTAATAGATATCGGCTTTATCTAATATTTATTTTTGACGCTCATTTTTATTTTTAATTAATTAAATCCTAATAATTCAGCATAAAACACATAATATTCACATAATTCCTTTTCATTTCTTCAAAATGAGTTACAAAGGTTAACCTAGACTATAACGTCAATATTAATGCCTAGTCTAGAAACACGGACGTTACATCATCTACATTACACACATGTGTAAGGTAATGCACTTTTATACATTTAACCAATAAAAGTAGATTGTTATTATTTTTGCAATTAACAATTTTTTGTTTATTGTAAAAGCATATTTATCTCATATAACATCTTAATTTCATTTCTATTTCTCTAAACTTTTTAAGTTTACTTCATTTTTTTCTTATTAAACCATTGCACTTTAAAACTACAATGGAATAATTTTATTGTTATTTTTTATTTAACTTTAATTTATATTTCTATTTCTATAATTTTATTCTTATTTTTTACTAATCAAAGCATTGCTTTTGAAAGTTAGCAATAATTGGTGGATGTTTTCAAAGTATACCCAATGACAACATTGTATTTTCAAAGTACAATGTTTTAATGAGAAAAAATAAACACCAAGCATATGTAGATGAGGAAAAAAAAGAAAGTAACGATACCTTTAAGTATGGATACTTAATTGCATACCTTCTTATTAGAAACTTTCATTAAACGCCAAACATACGTAGATGAAGATAAAAAGGAAGTAAATATGCATAACCTTCTCAAACTTTCTTTCAATAAACAATCTAGATTACTTCCAGGAATACAAATTCTCATGCGTGAAACACAACAAACTCAAAAGATTAAGCTAGGAAGCTCATTTGATCATCCACTTGAAATAATAAAAGTAATCAGTATTTCAGTTACAATTTACCTAAGGTTACATTTCACATATAAATTGATTACCAACAAAATGAAACGAAAAAGGGGTTTAATAAGCATCTGTTGAATGCCAAAAGAATTTGGTTGTCAAAAATCCTTTTGGAATTGCCCTTGAATAATCACACACATACAAAACTATAAGATTATCAGTACAAGGGTATATATGGTATTTCACAAGGATTATAAATACAAAGAGTCGTATCTAAAGAGCCCAAAAATTGAAACATGAAGAGTCCTTACACACCGGGTCTATAATAATTGGCAATAAGAGCTTACATTTTGACTAAATTTCCAATAGCAAAAGACCAATTATATAAGTGGTGCTAGTTATTTAATAGCAATAACAAAACACCATTAACATTACAATCTGAAAATAAGAAGTTTCCTGAAAGCATATAAAACCCTAAACCAAAAGAAATATATACGAAGTAAAAAACCAGAACAAACAAGTATAAAAATTAACTACAATAACTATTTTTTCTATAAAATATATTGGAATAAAGCCAAAACTGACAAAAATGGAGATACAAACTCAATGATTCAGATTTTATAGAGAAGTACTACGAAACGATAGATGCTCGTTGTATATAAGACTTACTTTTGAGAAAAACATGTCGAAAACATAGATGGGGACCAGGGGTTTCGAAGATGGTGATCGCCATGTCAAAATCGTTCCATAAGATCGAACACATAGTGAAGCAATAGATGTCCATTGGTATGACTTGTTGAAACAATGTTCAATTAGGATCGATAGATTCTATGCAGACAAACAATTAAGAACGTAATTATGAACACAAGAATGGCTTTGAATGTGTCGTATGATTAATGCTTTAACACCTCAGAAGAGCTCGATTAAGAACTTCGACTGTAGAGGTGTTTAGGGTTACAAAACAATAAACGATAATTAACACCAACGTATCTAATGCATACATGCATGCACTATTTATAGTATAACCCTATTAGATAATCACAAATGGACATGCCCAATCCAGATACAAAACACAAGCCCATGACACAACACAATAAGACCCAACAATCTCCCCCTTTGCATCAATGGAGCCGAAAGCTCACTTCGGTTGAGCTGCAGAAGACTTCTTGATTGTCTTGAACACCTTCGGTATAATGGCCAATAGATGATGACGAAACGTTATGTACCACCGAAGCATGTCTGTGAAGTTCTTCTTGTCTGCTTCTGAGTTCTGCTTGCACCGATCAATAATGTTGATAAGGTGCTCCAAGCAGTCTGTTGAAAACAGATGTTTATCAACAAAAGCGAATTGAAATCTGTGGGCTTCGCCTTTTGTAAACATCACAGTAAGATGTGTAGAATCGATTTGGCCCATCTTCATTTTGTTCACATCTCCTGGTTTTGGTGTTGGCTTGATAGTCGGTTTCTTGTTCATTACTTTCGCTATCTCCTGATCCATAGCAGCAACCTCATGGATGTAAGAGGCCAACATCCTTTTCAAATGATCCAGTATCGGCTCATATTCCTTCGGATTGGTGAGCAGAATGTTAAAAAATAGGATCCAGTCATGAGGATTTAAATTCGGAAGGTCTGCCAGGGAAATAATCAACACCGAGTTTGCTGATCATCGTGTGATTTTGAAATTAACATTTATAAACTTCCCAGCAGGCGAAGGTTGGAGTACCTTGACAGTAACAATCTTCTGTGCGCTCCAAGTCAGGTACTGCGGTTGACCATACTTCAGATAAAAGTCGATAAGATCACGATCAACTTTCGGATGAGGGAAAGGAACTTCAGCAGTCGAATCGAAACAATGAAACGTGAATGCCTTTTGTGTTATCGGCATGTCGAATTGTGAGTCCTTAGAATTGTCACAATCAAACGAAGCGACAGGTTCCAACCAGTAAACGCTTGGAAACTCTATAGCCTGATTGATAAGTGTCTCTTTTGTCCACAGGGGAAACAAGGCCTTCTTGAAGTTTAAGGCTTCTTCTTCTTCCTTGTTCCTCTTTTCCCTCTCCTCAGCCTCCTTCGCAACCTTTAAGGTTTCATCCAATTCTCTGTCCCTCCTCTTTCGTTCAAGGGCCTCAGCAATAGTCTCATCTTCTTCGTCATCACTCTCATCATCAATCCCCTTCTTCTTAGTTTGAGAACCAGAACCCGAAGCTTCATTACCCTTCGGTTCAGTTGTAACTTTGACTTTCGGTTGAGCAGATTTTGTTTCGGTTTTTACTTTCACCTTTGGTTGAGCACCTTCTCCCCCTTGTTTTGGAGGTATGAATCTCTCCGAAACACCCTTCATCTCGTGTAACAATGAAAGGGCAGGAAGAAATTTTGATGTTAGATGATTTATGATAGTGAGAGTAAGGATAGGATCATGAGCAACAAGAAGATTGGTCAGCATATCCTTGACATCCCCAACACAGCTTCGAAAAACAGCTCTTTCAGTCTTCAACAAAGAAATTTCCTTTTCAGCTTGAGCGAGCTGCACCTTCTGGACTTCAATAGTCGAGGCTTGGCGGGCAAGATCTTCCTTCAGAGCACTCTCCTTCGCTAAATCAGCGTGAAGGGATTCAAGCCGAGAATTCACAGAACTGATAAGTGAAGTGTTCTCTGCTTGTATTGAAGAACGAACAGCCTCAAACTTCGTTTGCTCCTCTTGAATGGACTTGGAGAAGGAATCCACAGAGGCAGTCACCTTAGCTGCATTGGTGTCAGCATGCCCTTTGAGTGACTCAAGAAAGATTTTAGTACTATGAACAATTTCAGCAACGTCAGTAGTGGCCTTCCTGCAAGAAGAAGTAGACTCATTAACAGCCTTTGTCGATTTGTCAATGGACTCAGTGTATTGCTCAAGAGCAGTATCCATGAAAGCTTTGATCACAACATCATTGTAGGACTTGTTAGCATCAAGCAATTTATCCAGTTTCTCATCAATGCTCTGCAATTGTTGACTCGTGACTGGAGCTTCATCATCATCTGAAGGAAGCCTATAGGGACTGTAGTATGTTGAATCGAACTCATCATTAGCACCACCGAGAGTGGCACCGGAATCGGTTGAAGGTGAGGGTGAAAGTGGTTTGGAAGTAACTGGTGGTTCGGTTTCAGTAGTCGCCCCCGTATCAGATACGTTGACTCTTACTGTCGGTTCTGGGATAGTAGTGGAAGTTGATTGGGAAATAATAGGAGGTGGTAAGGGAGTTGTAGAAATAGGAATAGAAGTAACTGGTGGAGGTGGTGGTATAGAAGTTGTTGGTTGAGAAGTGATAGGTGGTGGAACAGAAGCAACCGAAATTGGAACTGTCTGTTTCGGTGATGGAGGTGGTTTTGGAATGTTGTTATGAAGAGGTTCAGTTTCAGTGGGTGATCAAGGAGGAGTGTTACCTCTCGGTGATTCATGATGAATTTCCTCTTCTTCATCCTCCTCATCGTTTTCTGAACTGGAAGGAGAGGGACTCTTGGATTTCTTCGCCATCTTCTTAATCTTCTTTGGCTGAGAAGATCCCCTTTCTTAGACTTACGCTTCCTTGACTTGGCAGTCTTAGACTTATCGCCCTCAGCTGTTCCTTTCTTGGTAGTAACCCTTTTTCCTCGGTTTCCTGGCTTCTCCACAGCATCCAAGGCAGTCTGCTGTTCAGGAGATAAGACTCTCGGTTCCTTGGGAGGAATCTTGCGATAATCAGCCATAACATGACTCTCGGCTGTGACACACCGGTACATTGTCTCAGGTATAGAGCCAATGTGAGGGAACTTTGAAGGATCAGCAATGATGATTTTCTTGGTGTGAAACGTAGCCACAGACGCGACTAGGGCATCCTTCATTATCGGAATCTGCAAAGAATTAATCGCCCTTCGGGTGATGAGAGTCCAGAATCGTCCACACGAGATTTCAGAATGCCTCGTTGAAGTGTTGAGGCTTTGCACCACTTGTGACCAGATAATCGACCCATAGTCGAGATTGATACCATTGTAAAGACCGTATAGAATGGTTAGAAAACCCTTGCTGGTGCCATCAGACCCATCACTCATCTCCGCCAAACTCTTGATGAGTAGAGTTAGCAATCCATTCCATTGGGGCGGTAAGCAGGACTTCTTAACCTTCGTAACCATGGTAAGTACGTCAGTGTAGCCCATCTCGTAGAGCATCGAGAACAGTTGAGTAGTGGTGATGAAGTCTGGTGAGATTACAGACGAATCTACAGCAAGTTGCAACTGTGAACAAAATCTCACTTTTGAAATAGAAGCCTTATGAGAATGGATTTGGAAGTAGATTCTCTCCTTGTTCTTGTCATATGAGGCAGTAGTATAAACCTGTGATAGGAGTGACATAGGGACGGCTTCCACCTGTGTTAGGGCTAAAACCAGGGGTGAATACTTCAAACACTCAACCACTTGGAGCATATACGAATCATACAGAAAAGGATTGAGTTCAATGATCATATTCTGATTTGGCTTGATCGAGAGCAATGTGGACGAAGCAGTTTGATCGTGAGCCGATGAAGAAGTCGCTATTGTTGATGGAAGGAAGAATATGAACAGTTGTGAATCGCCGTGTATATAGAGAGGGTTTGTTGCAGGTAAAAGAGACAAATGTAATTAGAAATCCTTTATATACCGTTGCCAGGAGAGAGAAAGAATTGCCATGATAATGATGAGATCACTAAAATGTCGCCTGAAAAAGCGCGATGTGACAGGTTGGTTTCTCCCAGGTATACGTTAGCACACGTGGGTTTAGGGATCGTTCAAATTCACGCGCCCAAAAGCTTATCCTCAATTCGTCGTTTGAAATTCAGCTTCACTCCAAATTTAGGATAACCCCTGTTGCTCCACAAGATAAACAAAAATTGAACCAGCAGCAACCAGAATGTTGGAAAATAAAAAATTTCGTGCAATAGGGTGACAAAAGATAAAGAAGTAAAGCAAAATGTGTATTGGATGTGAGTGATGTCTATTAGAAGACATAAAAGCAGGTGATTCCGGGCAAGAATCGCTTCCTTCAAAGTCAAAAGTGACTTGAAGTGCTTGTGTGGTCTCTCGAGAAAATACGATCAAATGTTTGTAGAGAAACATTGAAAGGCTTCTTTTAATTTAAAGGCTAAGGGTAGCTTATCTTCAACCGAACATCGATTCTTAACATAAGACCGAACATTGGAAGAAGTACTTGTGAGACCGTTGTGGTCTGTTGAACAAATAGGTTGGAGATTATTTATAGTGACTAAAGAAGTAATAGAAATCTCAAAAACAAAAACAAACTAGATCTTTTTGGGAAGAAAAGCCTTGGTGTTAGACAATTTCATAAAAGACCAAAAAAAAATAAAAATGAGATTTCATTAGGTAACCAGTAAGATCTTGAATATAATAATTCACCGTCAATTCATTGTTGGTGTTGGATTATGGGTTTCACTCAGCATGTGGTGTACGTATCTAAGATCACAAACACAAATTTTATGCAACCATAAACCTCAGTGGTAAAGACCGAGAGTCTCAAGGGTTACAGTGGTGAACCGAAAGTTGATGGAGAATAGAAGGAGGATGGTTTAAAGAACCGAAAGTACCTCTGCTATATAAACATGACAAAGCAGAAAACTCTTAACTTATTTGAGAAGAGTAAGGTAGCTTTTGACTTGAGTTGAATGTAACAGCCTGATTGGGAAGAAACGATAGGTATACATCAAATCATTAAGGCCTTGCTCTTAGTCATAGAGGCTTTGGTCAACATGCAGCAGCATGCTTCTAGGGACCCTCAACTAGTTCAAATGGAAATAATCATACCTGCCTTAGCTCCAAATTCTGTTGTACTGACATACTAGGGACCTAATTAGAAAAACAAGCAAACAAACACACCACACAAACAAACAAACCAAACAAACCAAACAAAACAAACTTAAAAAAAATATTTTTGGAGTTTTGAGATTTAAAAAAAAAATAAAAACAGAAAAAGAAAATATTTTTGTATTTTTGAAGTTTTCTGAAAAAATAAAAAAAAGAAAGACAGAATTAAAGAAACTCGAAGCACACAAAAAAAATAAGAAAAATAGAGTTGAAAACGATAAACAAAATGTACAACCGAAACCTTATCTTAAAAGAATGAAGCGAAATAAGCCGAGCGTTCGGTTCATTTCGGTTCCTTAAAATTCCAGAGCCGAAATAGACCGAGCGTTCGGTTCATTTCGGTTCCCGAAAATTATGGAGCCGAAATAGACAGAGCGTTCGGTTCATTTCGGTTCCCGAAAAATCTGGAACCGAAATAGACCGAGCGTTCGCTCTATTTCGCTTGTCTAATTTTTTTTTTAGTTAGAGATTTGAGGATTCGGTACCGACTCTGCTTCCATCATTCCCAGGCCTTGTAAAATTTTATTGAAGCTCGCTTCAGGTAAGGCTTTAGTGAATATGTCAGCCAGTTGATCAGAGGACCGAACAAAATGTACTTCCACGTTCCCATCTTCTACATGGTCCTTGATGAAATGATATCTAAGTGAAATATGCTTAGTCTTTGAGTGTTGCACCGGATTGTGACATACTCTTATTGCACTTTCTGAGTCACAATAGAGAGGAATCTTCTTCATACTCAGCCCATAATCTCTTAGTTGACTTTGAATCCATATTACTTGAGAGGTACAAGATGCTGCAACTATATACTCAGCTTCGGCTGTTGAAAGTGACACACAGGTTTGCTTCTTGGACTGCCAGCTAACAAGTTTACCGTCAAGGAATTGGCATCCACCTGTAGTGCTCTTTCGGTCTAGACCACATCCTCCAAGATCAGCATCAGAAAAAGCTTGAATGAAGAATCCAGATTTAGCAGGGTACCAGAGACCGAGAGATGAGGTTCGCTTCAGGTAACGAAAAATATTTTTCACCGCCACCATGTGAGGTTCTCTTGGATTAGCTTGAAACCTGGCACAATAACAAACAGAAAACATAATGTCCGGTCTACTAGCTGTTAGATACATAAGAGACCCTATCATTTGTCGATATAGTGTTATGTCAACAACAGGTTTTTCCAGAGAAGGTGTTAACTTAGTGCCAAACGCCATAGGAACCTTCACTTTTGAATCTCCCGTCATACCAAATTTTGTCAGCAAGTTCTTTGTGTATGCCTCCTAGTTGATAAAGATACCTTCTGGTCCCTGTCTAATATTCAAACCAAGGAAAAAATTAATCGGACCCATTGCGCTCATTTCAAATTTAGTCTCCATCAACTTCCTGAATTCAGCCATTAAGCTAGGATTCGTGGAGCCGAAGATGATGTCATCGACATAAATCTGAACTATCGTTAGATGTTCGCCTTCTTTCTTTCGGAAGAAGGTTGGGTCAACCGAACCTTGCTTAAATTTCGACATTTTCAGAAAGCGAGTTAAAGTTTCATACCAGTCCCTTGGTGCTTGCTTTAAACCATATACAGCTTTATCCAGCACATAGCAATGATCAGGGAATTTCTCGTTCACGAACCCGGGAGATTGCTCAACATACACTGTTTCTTCTAGTTCTCCATTCAAGAAAGCGCATTTTACATCCATTTGGAAAACTTCGAAGTTTTTATGAGCAGCATATGCCAGAAAGATTCTAACTGATTCCAACCTAGCTACTGGAGCGAAGGTTTCCTCATAATCTATCCCTTCCTCTTGGCAATATCCTTTTACTACCAACCGAGCCTTGTTTCTAATAAATTCCCCTCTTTGTCCATTTTATTCCTGAAGACCCATTTCAAGCCAACCACCGAAGCATCCTTTGGTGTGGGAATCAGCCTCCAAACTCGATTTCCTTCGAACTCATGAAGCTCATCTTGCATTGCTTGAACCCAATCAGAATGATCAAGTGCAACATTAACTGTTTTTGGTTCGACTTTAGAGACAAACGAATTAAACATACATAATTCAACTTTAGAGAATAATGCAGTTTGTTTCGCTTTCAATTGAGAACGAGTGAGAACTTTCTCAGATGATTCACCAATGATTTGTGCTTTGGGATGATCCTTGGTCCATTTCACTAATGGAGGATAATTTGGGTCATAGGCTGGATCCAACTCTGTATTTACTTCTTCTTCAAGTTCTGATTGATCACCTTCGTCAGTTGTATTCTCTTTCTCCCCCTCGACTGGCGAAGTGTAACCTGTGTAAGGATCAGAGTTGTCATCCTTTGTGGAAGTCGGATTCTCCCCCTCGATTGGACTATTATTGGGTGGGTTTGGAGCTGTATGCTCCTCCTCGCCTGGACCTTTATGAGTTGGGGATGGAATAGGATTCTCCCCCTCGAAAGACATTTCGGTTATCTTTGGTGCTGATGAACTATCCCCCTTGAATATTAAGCCGTTGTTTGGAGAGTCAGTGGAGGGTTGACCACCTGTCGGTTTAGGAGGTTCACTTTCCATTTCTTTGGCAGCTTCATCTATGATCTTTTTGAGATTGTCGATTTTGTTGTCTGCTGCTTTCGCCTCTGAGTGTGCTGCTTTCTCTGGTTCATCAAATAACCGAATGTACTCATCAAACAAGTTGGATATTGGAACCGAGACCTGTCCTGATTCAGGAAATATTTCCTCTAAGGCACTTTCGCTCCTTTGAACTTTCTTCATGTAATTATCGTCAAAGGTTACGTAATATGTTTCTTCAATTCGTTTGGAGCGTTTATTCAAAACTCTTTATGCTTTTGAAGTGAGTGAATAACCAAGAAAAATACCCTCATCTGCTTTGACGTCAAACTTGTTTCGGTTCTCTTTTGAATTAAAGATGAAACACCTTGAACCAAACACGTGGAAAAATTTGACGTTGGGATTTTGATTGTTCAAGATCTCATATGGAGTGATTGAGAATCTTTTGTTGAGCAAGGATCGGTTCTGAGTGTAGCACGCGGTTGCAACTGCATCAGCCCAAAAGTATAGTGGAAGAGAAGCAAAGCTGAGCATGGTTCTGGCTGCTTCACATAAAGAACGGTTTCGTCTTTCAACAATCCCATTCTGTTGTGGAGTATAAGGGGATGAAAAGTTGTGAGATATCCCCTTGTCAGCTAAAAAATCCTCAAAGTCTTTATTCTTGAATTCCAGCCCATTATCGCTCCTGATATTCCTCACTAGCTTTCGCAGCTGTACTTCCACTTGCTTGATGAATGTCTTCAGCTTCGGAGTGTCATCTGATTTCTGTTTAAGAAAGAAAACCCAAGTGAAGCGTGAAAAATCATCTACTATGACAAGAATGAACTTACTACCACCAATGCTTTCGATAGCCGAAGGTCCACATAAATCAATGTGCAGAAGTTCAAGAGCTTCAACAATCTTTGTATTGATTCGTGTAGGATGTCTCTTTCTGCTTTGTTTACCCATCTCACATGCTGCACACAAATGTTCCTTGTCAAACTTGAGAAGAAGAAGGCCTCGAACGTGATCACCAAGCACCAAATTATTAATGTCTTTGAAGTTCAGGTGCGATAAACGTCGATGCCACAACCAGCTTTCATCAGTGTTTGCCTTTGATAGCAGACATATTGCTGGTTTTCCTCGAATTGGGTTGGGATTTAAAGGATACATCTCTCCCTTGCGTTCAGACTTCAACAGAACCTTTTTGGATTGCTTCTCAATTATTTCTGAGCCCTCATCATCAAATGAAACCTTCAGACCTGTTCCCACAACTAATTGTGACACACTGATGAGGTTATGCTGCAATCCTTCCACATACGCTACTTTTCGAATCGAGAAGTCTCCGTTGGTTATCATACCATATCCTTTGATTGTTCCATACGAGTTATTGCCATACTTCACACATCCACCATCCTTTAGGGACCGAAACTCCCTCAGCTCTTCCTTCCTTCCTGTCATGTGACGCGAGCAGCCACTTTCTATATACCATTCATCATCGAACTGCTCGTCACGTATCACCTGCAAATTCAAGCAGATTTAGGAACCCAAAGTCTCTTGGGTCCTGGTGAGTTTTTCACAGAAAAAGGAATTGCAGTAGAAATATCAACCAAATAAGTTCGTTTTACTAGAGTTGATTGATCTTTTCTTTTGATGGTGTACACCTTGATTTTGGTTTTATCTTGTTTAATTTTTGGTGTTTTTGATGGTGTGTTGTTAGATGGTTTTGGTGTTCTCTTTTGAATCCTAGGGTTAGCTGACTTTTTCTTATTATTGAAATTAGAATCAGAATCAAGCTTTCCCTTTCCTTTGATGTCCTTCACTGAATTTGATTTGCTTTGTGAGTTGGAAGGACCGAAACTAGACTTGGGACCGAAACTTGACTTTCGGTTCTGAGTGCCGTTGTTGGGACCGAAAGTAGGCGTTTGGTTGTTGGTCTTGACGTTTGGACCGAAACTAGACATTCGGTTCTGCGCGCTAGTTATGGGACCGAAAGTAGATGTTCGGTTTTGAGATTTGGAATAGTAGGAATTTGGACTGAAATTTTCTTTTCCATTTAGCTTTTCCTTTCCTTTGTCAATTGATTCTTTCTTAGGAGGTACGTAGTTGGGATTTTGAGATTGCCAATGACGTTTTCGCTCATTCAGATTCTTCATGTATCTTTGATTTCTTTGGCATTTTTGTTCAGCTAACTCCTTATGAGATTTGTGGATATTGAAGCTAGCCTTTGGCTTCTCCTTTTGAGTTTTGGTTGTCTTAGTTGGAACAATCGGTTCTTTCATTGGTTCTTCCGGGATTTCTTTTGTTCCACTTGTGCTTGGTTTGTCGAAACTCGAGGGTTTGTTGATGGGTTCAGCAACATATCTTCATTTAACCCTCCATGAAGTTTGCTCAGATAAGCCTATGGTTTCATCTGCGTTGTCGATAGGGGCTGACCAGAAGTAATCGTCACACCCTTCAGCATTGTCTTTGTCGACCAAGATTTTTAACTCTGCTGTTTGTTTTGCAGTGACACCGGTAACTGCATAGACCTGATTCGGCACAGTTTGAACCTTTTGATAAACCATAGATTTTTCTTTGAGTTTCTGTGGCTTGTCTTTTGACAGGCGAGTGAATTCAACTGAATTTTCAGATATGAGGGGTTTCTCATTTTCAGTTTCGCTCTTCATAAACTCAGAGCAATCAACTACGTCTTCTACTGAGATTTCGCTCATCTCACTTTCCTCATCAAATTCAGACGTATTTTCTAAGTTCATTTTATTTTCTGAAATTAATTTGGCGTTTGACGAGTCAAATGATTGAATAGTTTCGGACTTAATTTTTAACATATCATTTTCATCTAAAAGATTTTTAAGCATACATTTATGTTCCTTAGAGTCAATGAAGGTCTCTATCTTGTCCAGTCCAATTTTGTAAGAGATGTATGTCTCTTCTGAGGACACTATTGATTCACACTCAGCAATGACCTCATCCTCCTTAAATTCAAGGAAGGGTAAGATCATCTTATGAATCTTCTTCCCTATCTCACAACTTAAATGCAATTGAGCAATATTGGTATATAAGCGCTTAGAAATTAAACAAAAAACATTCCTTTGTTTTAAAAACTTTAAATTGTCTCTTTGCAAATAAATACTTTCATCCCTAGCCCTATTTAATTCCGCCTCCTTCAGCTCAATCCACATCCTTCTCTCCTCACTTTTTGAAGATACCCTGCTGAGTTGGTCAGTTAGGTTAGAATTTGCTAAGCGAGTTTGCATGAGACTACCACTTAAGTTAGAAAATTTAAATTTTAATTCATTTAATTCTTCTTCAAAATCTGTTACTGGAATTTTAAGTGATTCAAGGATTGATTGTACCTTTTTGATCAGCCGATCACAGTCGTTGAGCTTCTCTCTCACGGGCTTGGCTGCAAAGCATTTGTCCTCAGTTAGGTTCGGCTCCTTACTTGCACTTTCGGTTGATGCACCAGCTGTGACCATCAAACATCTTCCAGCCGAACCTACATCCTTTACCACATAAGCTCTTCCATGAATGGGCTTTCTCACCTCTTCATCTTCAGAATCGGTTGACCAAACTTCAACGCCACCGAACTCATCTTCATCTGCATTCTCCTGCACAATCAAGGCATTCATAGAACTGTTAGTTGCCTTCTTTTTCTTGATCTCTTCCAACTTGCACATGTAGTACGCCTCATCGTCTTCACCATCTCTTTTCTCAGCCATTTTCCTCAGCATGCAATCTTTGGCAAAGTGGTTCTTGCCGTGACAGTAATTGCAGTCGAACCCAAAGTCTCCTGCAAGCTTGCTCTCCTTCTTGTCTTCATCTTTTTGAGAAGAATTTTTTGTTTCATCCTTCACCTTCTCAGAACTGTAACTTCCCTGCCAGTTTCGGTTCTTGTTGACAGGAAATTTTCTTCGTGCAAACTTCTTTGGATTGGTGACCATCATAGCATACTCCTCGCTTGTAAGGTCACTCTCAGACATATCCGACTCTTCTTCTTCTTCTGCAATGCTTTTCATGGGACTTAAGTATTCCCACAAGTTTCGCTAGTGAGTAAGATTTAAACTGTTCATGTGCTTTCACTGTTGAAACCACAGCCATCCATTCTGGTCTCAGACCGTTCATGAAGGTTACCTTTTGCTCGATCAACTTTCTTTCTATTCCATGCTTGATCATCTTACTTAGGAGATGATTGAACCGATCGAAAGTTTGTATCAGTTTTTCTTCTGGTTTCTGTTCGAAAACTCCAAATTCTGACAATAGCAAGGTTTGAATGGAGTGTTCTAGATCTTCATCGGTTGAATAAAGTTCTTTCAACCTATCCCAGATTTCTTTGGCCGTCGAGCATGAACCAACTAACCGAAAAGTGTCAGATTGCAAGGCGAATCTGATCATTCTCATGGCCTTCACATTACACAGCAACTTATCCTTCTCATCTTGTGGCATCTTGTCTACATCCGCCACCAGCTTGTTATATTCCTTTTGGGACTTAACTGTCGTGTTCGTTCCTTAGTGAACAAACGGCCCGAGCGTGATAGCTTCCCAGATAAGATAGCCATTGTCTTCAGATCCAACCACATAATCTTCAAAGTGATGCGCCCATACTTCATAGTCTTGAGTGTAAAGAATGGGAATCCTGGTAGTGGATCCAATGCTGTTTCAGATGTTGATGGGATTTGTTTGCGAATCTTCGTGAGACATGGTGAGCTGCTAGAATCAGACCTGTAAACTTGAGATTAGGGTTTTATCAGAAACAGAGTTGTCGTCGATAAGAAGAAGACGACTTCTATTTATACGATAAAAGCGGAAACCCTAAAGAATTCTGAATACAGAAGGAATGTGTATTGATCACACAGTCTCCTGCTCTGATACCAATTGTTGAAACAATGTTCAATTAGGATCGATAGATTCTATGCAGACAAATAATTAAGAACGTAATTATGAACACAAGAATGGCTTTGAATGTGTCGTATGATTAATGCTTTAACACCTCAGAAGAGCTCGATTAAGAACTTCGACTGTAGAGGTGTTTAGGGTTACAAAACAATAAACGATAATTAACACCAACGTATCTAATGCATACATGCATGCACTATTTATAGTATAACCCTATTAGATAATCACGGATGGATAGGCCCAATCCAGATACAAAACACAAGCCCATGACGCAACACAATAAGACCCAACATGACTAAAGTTGGGTAATTGGGAATCCATTGGTATCGTCATGTCCAAAGAATACACCATCATATCTGATAATCTTGAACAAAATGCTACTTTTACCTTCAAACCGTAAGCGTTAGGATGTGCAGCAGTGGTGGTGATGATGGTGCAGTGGTGGCAATGCTAGGGTCTAGGGCACGATGAGAGTTAGCAGAAAGAGTACGAAAGAGAACGTTAGATTTGATTGGAGATATAGATGAAGTTGGGAGTTGTAGGAAAGTTGGGTTGATGATAACCTGGTGAAGATCACCGCTAGTCGTGTCTATTTGGATAAAAGAATATAGAATCCTGATTTTCAAGAAGGATTATTGATGAAGAGGTAGGCGAGAAAGAGAGTAAAAGGTTTATGAGTTGATGAAAAGTGACAAAGAGAATGTATAAAAGATGTACATGTGGCTTATATAAGTTTTGTTTATTAGAATAGATAGAATAGATACTAGACATTTATATTTAAAAGGTTATTTGGGTATATGATATTCGTATTTGCAACTCAAAAGGATAAAGATACAAATATATATATATATATATATATATATATATATATATATATATATATATATATATATATATATATATATATAAAGATGTACTAGATTATGTATAGGTTTAAATTCAAATGAAAACTCAAATACGATTTAGAACCTAAAAAGAAAATTTGATAGAATTTTTTAATCAAAACACCACAAATTTATACATATGTAAACATCTAGTTCAATCATGAAAACAAAGATGTGTAATAATTTTGGAATGTGTATACGTGCATTGGCAAATCAAGATCAGAAAACCATGTTATTTTTCATTTAAATGCAATCGAAAAATATTAGTAATGGATAACATCATATGATTTCAAAATAAAGAACTATTAAACTATTAATAATGAAACTATTAAGCTAAAGAGATATTAAATTATTAAAAGCGGAACGTAGGAAGGCATAAATATAAAATTATAAAACTAACAATTGGACAAGAACGTGTAATGATCCAAATTTTCTACTGTTTTCGATGTTAGCATTATGTTAAATTTTCTTAAAATTAAATTGATCTTTTTCTTGGTTAATTTGATGCTTGGGAACAAAATGAACCTTGAACCTATACATGGGTCTAATGGGCATTTTGACATACTTTCAGGGCATAAAGTTGAAGTTATGGACTATCTAAGGGGCCTTAACCCTAATGGCCGAACTTCCTACCTTATATTGTAACACCCCCGCTCTTTGCAGGTAAATTCCTTTCTCTATTTATTAAGTGTAAGTGTCGAATTTTGATCTACACAGGGCGTAAATAGCCTTCTACGCGCTACATAAAAGGAAACTTGGAGATGTGAATTTAATGATCTACGCAGGGCGTAGATCTTAGTATGCAGGACGTACTCGGCCAGAGCCTAAACCCTAATTTCAAAGTTTTGAGACCTATTTAAGGACTTAAACTTTCATGAAATCCTTAAATCCTCAGCCTACATCCTCCCAACTGACCCCCTTCCAAACCCTAATCTTCATTTGTGAGTTTGGAGCTTTTTGAGTGTTTGGTGTTCATATTTGAAGGAAGCATTGCATTGGAGAGCACTTAGGAAGCTTTAAGCCTTGTGGATCTAGAACTTAGATCTTATGAACATTCTCCAAGAGGTATAAAACTCAGAACTTGATGAATGTTTTTATATGATCTTGTTAGTCCCTAGATTTATGTCATTTTGTCCTATATTTTTGGTCTATTTGGGTATGAGTAATTCCCAGCCATATGAGTGGTCATTTCAGACATTTTTATGAGCCTGGATTCATAAAAATGAAATCTTGGTCCCTTCCTTCCATCCATGCATGAGATATGGAGCTTGTAATTGTGTAATAAGTTAGGGTTTTAGATTTGAACTATTTGTATCCATGAAAAGGCATAAAGTTGGAGACTTTATGATTTAGAATGCTCATTAGGGTTAGAACTGAGTTTTGAGTGAAACGTATTAAGGAAATAAGTCCATTATGAGAGTTTTGTAACCTTAGGAATTGCGCAGCGCGTAATCTAGGCTACGCCCAACTTAGCTTGGTGGAGTCCAATTTTCTGGATAAGGCTCTATGCCATGCATAGAGCTGGCGAGTTCTAACTGTTAACTTTTTGACCCATTGACTTTTGGTCAACTGTTAGGGTAGATCTTGGGAAGGGCAAAATGATCTTTTTCTCTTAGAGAAGTTAGTCTTAGTCTAAGGAATTGTTGGTTTAAGGTTTTTACCTCAGTTTTGACTTAAGGCTTTTTGGTGAATTGATAGTGTGCGGAGTTCGGGAGTCAGAAGCTATAGTTCGTGTTTTCTCTGACAGCTGATTGAGGTGAGTTCTTCCTCACTGTACTCGGGGGTCAAAGGCACCAATGTCAGCCCTCTTGATTTTATATGTATTTTGGTATTTAGAATGTGGTATGATGTAGATATTAGACAGTTGGTAGATCTGTATGATCACCTATTTTGCTGGTTATTATTTGTTATTTGATTATGTGTATATGTCAACATATTGTGATCGTTGGGTTAAGGCGGTCCTGCTTTGTACTAAAGGCCAAGATATACGGGGCGGTCTAGATAGGTTGTAGGCCATGCGAGGTGGTACAATCAGACCGTAGGCCTTTAGAGCAGTCCAAATAGGTTGTAGGCCTTACGAGGTGGTCTAATCAGGCTGAAGGCTTATATATGCATGTTGTTATCTGTTTTCTTGGGTGTGGTATGTTGGGGAAACTTACTAAGCTTTGAATTATAGTTTGATTTTATGGTTTTAAGTTTTTTAGATGATAGGGGTAAGGTGAAGGCGTAAGTGTGCACGTCATCCTCGAATATTCTGTTAATAAAATGGTTTTGGGATACATTGATTCATGACTATGGCTTTTGGAACACATGTTGTGTATGACTTATGGATTATTATATGGTTTAAAAAATGAGAATTTTTACTATGATTTTTGGAATGTTACAAGTTGGTATTAGAGCTCCGGTTTGATAGAATTGGATGAACACTTGTGATATTCCAGACTCAAACTAAGGATCTACAAAATGTTTTCTCAAAAATTAAATAAACTCTAAAAAGACCAACAGAACAGGATGCGATGTGTATAATCAGCTAAAGCCAAGGAAAATGTTCCCCAAGATACCCACACTTGTTCTGTGAATTTGTGATATGATAGAACTGTATGCTAGTTTGTAGGCTAGGAATCTACTGGAATTTCATGATAGAATTTCCTGATTTATGATGTTTGATAGCCTAGGAAAATTTCTTGTTATGCTTGATGGAACTAACATTATTACAGTGGTTGCTTAGACCATCTCCAACCCATCTCCATTTTTCCCCCATAAATGGAGTAAAAAATGGAGTAAATAGTGTTTCATCTCCAACCCTACCCCATTTTTTACCCCAAAAAGTATATTCCTAAAATATTCCATTTTTATAACTTATATATATTGTCAAATACACCCCTATACTAATTAAACTCTATATTTATGATTAATTAATATAAATTAGTATATAACATTATATTATAAATATTAAATATTGCATTTAAATTTTAATTTGTAGATAAAATAAACTAGAAATGTATAAAATAAAAATAAGAGGGACTAAAATTGGCAACCAAACTTCACCTCCATTTTTGGAGATATGAATAGTATTCCCCCATATATGGGGGAATACTATTCATATCTCCAAAAATGGAGGTGAAAATGGGGTAGGGTTGGAGAAGAATGGGGGAAGAAATGGAGTTTGGGGGTGGGTTGGAGTTGCCCTTAGTATGTGCATCATAGTTATACATAACTAAGATTTTATAGTATGAGAATATTTGATTTAGCCTTATTTCCTGTTCCTTGTCTGGTTGTGGGCTTAGGGTACGATCAAGTATTTGACTATCTATCGAATCTAGTGTTATGTATGATTAGCATGCACGAGCGGTTGCAAGGTTAGTGGAAGTTTCATGAGTGAGTATAGATTGTAGTGGGCCAGCGTGAGGAAGGATTATCCACTCTTGAGAGAGTGTGTATAGGATGAATGCAGATCCTAGATGTTGGGTCATGTGGTCGGGTGGTCCGTGACGACCCCCTGAGACAAATACAGGTAGTTGTGGAAGGTAGTATGGGCCCGTACTACTGGAAGCACATGTCGCGCACACGTAGCAAGGAAGTCACCAACACTGAGGGTTTAGTAATTCTGTAATGTTGTAATAGTATGAATTATGGCTTTTCTGATGTATTCCAGTTTGTTTTTCAGTAAGCCGATCACTAGAGGTACTGGATCAGGAGTTAGCGTGTAGGAGTCGAAATTTGTTGTAAGGTGTCGAAAGTGTAATAGAGTTCGTTATGTGATGTAATGTTATTTACAAAGGCATAGTTGTTTTGAAACTTAACTGTCGATTCCTTTGTATTTTTTGTATGCTTTCTTTTCCTATAAATAGGGAAGGTACAGTAGATAGACTACAACTTTTGCATCAATTTTGTCTAAACTCTCTCTGTATTGGAAAGCATAATATGAGCTTAAACAAGACTTTATTTACTGAGTGTTCTGAATTTGTGTGTTTTTCTATCTCGTTTCACTTCTCGATTAAATCACAACTACATGGCGGCCCGGAGAGGCCACATTTGTTTGATGATGAGATTCGCGAGATGATCACCACCCAGGTGATCATGGATGTTATGAAGGAGATCCCTGAGTGCTATGCTGCCATCGCTGAGGCTATTGCTGTTGCAGCCATCGCCGCTTTTGCGACTGCGGGAGTTCATGGGAGAGGGTCTTTTCATGTGACAACCCGAAACTTTGTCCGTTTCCGTTACGCGAGTTTCGTTAATAAAATTTCGAATTTGTTAACTTTTCCGTCAAACTTTTGGTTTAGAAAACCCGTTTACGACCGTAAACCTGTTTACGGTCAGTAACGAGTGGACCCCCCACAACAAACCTATAAATACGACACCCCCATCTTCATTAGAACATTTCTGGACAAAAACTCTCTCCTTCTCTCTCTAAGAATCTTAACCGTAAACACTCAAAACGCCTTCAAGCTTCGGAAAACATCGAGAAACCACGTTTGGAGTCACTTGGAAACGCCTGGAAATGATTATCTCTTCGAAAACAGCAAGCAGAACCATTTTCTTGAGTTTACGGTCCACCTTCAAGAACCGTAAACCCTGTTCTGGAGTTTACGGTCCAACCTTCAGAAACCGTAAACTTTGTTCTTGAGTTTACGGTCCGAGTCTTCAAGAACCGTAAACTCTGTTCTTGAGTTTACGGCCGTAAACTCACCGAGCATTCAGAAACCGTAAACTACTCTTCGACCGTAAACACCTTTTTAGTGGTGTTTTTGACTGAAAACTCACCTTCTTCGATTCGATCAAGTCTCGGTAACATTCCTTAACCGATTTCAAGTGTACCTCTAACACGTTATCTAACGAAATCGCTAATTTAGATACATATACGTATTTATTTGATATTAGGATTCCGTTAAGTGTCGCGTGCAACAACTCGAGGATCTTCATTTCAGTCAACAAGTTCACAACAAGAACGGTGAGTTCATACCCCTACATTTTTCCATATTTTCAATGTTTTCAGGGGGGGAATACAAGCTAAACATAAATGTTTTCAAAACTTATGCAAATCTCATATTTTAACCCTTTTGTGCTGTGTTGAGCATAAGGGACGTTTTCACAACAATTTGCATAGTTTTCCGGACACGCTATTCACTATTCATGCAAACTATAATCGGTATAGTTTGGGATTTTTTTTCTAAAAATATAACAAGTACAGAAACTTTCACTGTTAAACATATGCACTGAGACAGAAACCATTTACAGTTTACATCACCACTTTATCATGGTATTCATAACTGTAATCATCATTATATACGGTATACATATGGATTTTCACTACGGTAGAACGCTACTACACTACATGTAAACTAGATTGTACGATACTGTGAGGCGCTACTTCACTAATGTACCCTTAGGTGTACAGGGATAAATCCTACCACTGTATAACCAGAGTCTCCTGGAGGGAGAGCGTGAGATTTGTGAATAGATCTATTCGGGACTGACAATCCCACATCTGGACTGCTAGCTACAGTTAGACGGGCACGCCTGAGATGTACAAATGTCATTTAACTCGACGCCTGAAGAACGTTGGAAAGGTCTCTAGTCATATCAAGCATGGTTATACGACTCACATTATGTATAAATCACCTTTAGTTTACAACTTAACACTCTTCAACAGTTCTATTTTTACTAAATATAACTTATACACACTACGTATTCTGGCTAAAGCCAGGGTTTCTCAAACAGAACCGATTATGCAATGGGTTCACATATAAAATACTTACACTTCATGATTAGTTTTAGCTAGTCACACGAGGTAGTATTTTCGCATATCACTACAGTTTTCAGTAACGAACATTCATGGTTTTATACGAACTCGATAACGCTACCCTTTCTCACTAAAGAAAATATCGGATTTTCTTGGAAACATACAAGACATTCATGGTTCATTACAAAACTAATACACTACGTTTTCACTAAAGAAAATATCGGATTTTCTTGAAGCTATACAAACACTTCTGTTAAAAACTACTGCTTATGAACTCACCAGCGTTATGCTGATATTTTCAAACTGCTTGTATTCTCAGGAAATCAGTAGATAGGTACTTGCTGGATTTTGAGGAACTGAAGCATTAAGAGTTTTTAAGTTTTTAAGTTTTTACTATACAAAGCTACTGAATGTAATTCAAACAACGTTTCAAACTGATGTAAACATTTTTATTTTAGTATGCACTGTACTGGTTGTGTTGCTATGATTGCTATTATTCATGAGTTGTGATGCTACACATGACGTCCTCCGCCCCGGAACGTTTCCGCCTTTCTGGTTTCGGGGTGTGACAGATTGGTATCAGAGCCAGGTTTATAGCGAGCTAGTATACCGAACCTTACGTGGTATACAACTATAAACACTAAGGGGCCTAAGTGCTCTACGCTAAAAGTATACTTTCAAAATATAAAGTATTTTTATAAAAAGTATACGAGCATGCATACATAACAAAAATTCGTGTAGTTAGTAGAACAGAACAAAAGTATTTGGATGCTGGAACGTTGCGTTTAAACCTGGGCAGTTATGTAATCATGTCTAGGGTGAATATAGCCTGATCAACTATATTCAGTCGAGACATGACCAACATGTGCTTGGGAGTGACTGTGGTGCTACAGCAGGCCTAAAACTTACCAAATATCATCTCACATAAAATACTATAGGAGTATTTTTGCTAGAACCAAACTCAGTATACATATTCACTCTAAGTATTGCTACCTCTCCTTCATTAAGCGATAACTTACTTGTATTAGTAACCTTTCTGTGTTTATCGCTCGGTAAAATACTTTCATTATCAGAATGAGATATATTTTGTTTTATATCTCGAGGACTTACCATCCTCTTCTCCCTGATTATTTCTAGAACAAGATGCCTCCCCGACCAAGACCCATCAGAAGGAACGACAACACTCCGCCACCACCACCACCCCCACAGTTCGACCCCGTCATGTTTCAGGCAGCAGTTACAGCCGCCGTGACTGCAGCAATGGCTCAAGTTAATGCTAGTGGGGCTGGAGGTTGAACCGACCCACAGAGACAAGATGGAAGTCAGAGACATCAAAAAGAGTGTTCCTACAACGACTTCATGACTGCGAAGCCCAAGTCCTTCGACGGAAATGGAGGTGTCATCGCCCTGACTCGATGGTTCGAGAAGATCGAATCCATCTTCGAAATTTGCGTGTGTTCTGAAGCAAACAAGATGAAGTTCGCCGCCTGCACCTTCATCGACAGAGCCTTGACCTGGTGGAATGGTCGAGTCAAAACCCTAACCCTGCC
The DNA here is from genome assembly GCF_052849685.1 of Lactuca virosa. NCBI lineage: Eukaryota > Viridiplantae > Streptophyta > Magnoliopsida > Asterales > Asteraceae > Lactuca > Lactuca virosa. The sequence continues at coordinate 24,628,748 of NC_136432.1, forward strand.
AGTGGTTAATGCCATGGGTTGGGAAAGATTGAAGAAGCTCATGCTCGCTGAGTGCTGCCCGAGGGGCGAAGTGCAAAAGTTGGAGCACGAACTTTGGAACTTGAAGATGAAGGGTTCTGACATTGCTGCTTACACTGCTAGATTCTGTGATCTGGCACTTCTCTGTCCGGGAATGGTCACCCCGGAAAGCAAGAAAATCGAGAGGTACATCTGGGGACTGACGCAACCCACCAAAGGAAATGTCTTGGCTGCTCGACCAACCACATTTGAAAGCGCCAAGGATCTGGCACAGACTCTGATCGATCATGGAATCGATCTAGATGAAGTGGCAGCTGTCTCTGAACCACAAAAGGAAAGCGGTGGGAAGAAGAAGAAGTTTGGAAACAAACGAAAGGGCCAGTCTTCGCAGGAGCCCTCCAAGAAACAACAAATAGTGGCAGTTCATGCTGTTACTGCCCCTGCTGCTGCTCCCACTGCTGTCCCAACCACCCAATCTCCTACCAGTGGTTATGCTGGGAAGCTCCCCCTGTGCAACAAGTGTAACTTCCATCATCACGGACCCTGCCGTGAGCTAAGTTGCAACAACTGTGGAAAGAAAGGACACACAACTCGATACTGCAAGACACCAGCTCAACCAACCAACCAGGCTCCGGGAGCAGGCGCTGGTCAAACTTGTTATGGATGTGGAGAGGCTGGGCACTTCAGGAGAAACTGCCCCAATGCAACAACTGGTGGCTATGTAGGAAGAGTTCTAGTGATGGGACAGGAGGAAGCAGTTGTCGATCCTACCGTTGTTATGGGTACGTTCCTCCTTGGCAACTCTCATGCATGCATTCTCTTCGACTCTGGTGCGGAAAGGAGTTTTGTTAGCCATACATTCAAACATCTAATCAAATGTAAATCCCAACCTCTAACTGAACCATTTACCGTCGAGATGGCTAACGGAAAGAAGGAGAGCACTAACGACATATTCATAGGCTGTACTCTTACCATAGACAATTATTCTTTTCCTATCAATCTTATGTCTGTGTCCATCAAGAGTTTCGACGTCATTATCGGCATGGACTGGCTAAGCTCCAATCGTGTTGATATTCTTTGCTTCGAGAAGGCTATCCGTCTCAATCTTCCCTCTGGCGAAGCTCTCATGATTTACGGAGATAAGCCTAGCTCGAACCTCCGTATTATTTCATGCATCAAAGCTCGGAAGTATCTGCGAAAGGAGTGCCATGCATTTCTAGATCACGTTATAGACGTGACGCAAAAAGTTAAAGACCTCGAGAGTCTTCCCGAAGTCTGCAACTTCCCTGATGTCTTCCCTGAAGATCTCCCAGGAATCCCTCCCGAACGCCAAGTCGAGTTCCGTATTGACTTGATCCCCGGAGCTACTCCCGTAGCTAAATCCCCTTACCGCTTAGCGCCAGCGGAAATGCAAGAATTATCCAGTCAGCTCAATGAGCTGATCAGTAAAGGATTCATAAGGCCGAGTTCCTCACCCTGGGGAGCTCCGATCTTATTCGTGAAAAATAAAGATGGATCCTTTCGGATGTGCATTGACTACCGAGAGTTGAATAAGCTGACTATCAAGAACCGATATCCCTTACCCAGAATCGACGATCTCTTCGACCAACTTCAGGGAGCCAGTTATTTCTCAAAGATTGATCTGAGATCAGGGTACCATCATTTGCGAGTTCATGAGAATGATGTGCCCAAAACAGCATTCCGAACTCGCTATGGACACTATGAGTTTGTAGTAATGCCCTTTGGTCTAACCAACGCACCGGCAGTATTCATGGACCTGATGAATCGGGTGTGCCGCCCTTTCTTAGACAAGTTCGTGATTGTGTTCATCGACGATATACTTGTCTATTCGCGGAGTGAGAATGATCATAAACAGCACTTAAGGCAGGTGTTGGAAACATTAAGGGCAGAAAAGCTATACGCGAAATTCTCGAAGTGCGAATTCTGGATCAGGAAGGTGAATTTCCTTGGACACGTGATTAGCAAGGAAGGAATACACATGGACCCTTCCAAGATCAAGGCGATTGAGAACTGGTCTGCACCGAAGACACCCACAGAAATCCGGCAATTCTTGGGTCTCGTGGGCTATTATCGCAGGTTCATCCAGAACTTCTCCAGAATCGCTAAGCCCTTAACTACCCTGACGCAAAAGGGGTAACATTTAGTTGGGGAGTCAAGCAAGACACTGCGTTCCAAACATTGAAGCAGGCCCTATGCAGCGCACCTATCTTGTCCCTGCCCGAAGGGACATAAGACTTCGTTGTCTACTGTGATGCATCCAATCAGGGCCTAGGGTGTGTGCTCATGCAGAGAGGAAAGGTCATCGCCTATGCCTCGAGGCAGTTGAAAACACACGAAGTCAATTACGCAACTCACGATTTAGAGTTGGGAGCAGTGGTCTTTGCGTTAACGATCTGGAGACATTATCTCTATGGAACCAAGTGCACTATCTTCACTGACCATAAGAGCTTGCAACATATTTTCGATCAAAAGGAGTTAAACATGAGACAATGGCGATGGGTAGAGTTACTCAGTGACTACGAATGCGAAATTCGCTATCATCTCGGGAAGGCCAATGTGGTAGCAGATGCCCTCAGTCGAAAGGAGTATTCAGGACGTAAGGTGAAGGCACTAACAATAACCATCCATTCCCATTTAACCGCGCAAATCAGAGAGGCTCAACTGGAAGCCTTAAAACCCGAGAACGTGGCAAATGAGTCACTGCGAGGAATGGACAAGAACTTGGAGGTCAAAGGAGACAGAGTGTACTATTTCATGAACCGGATATGGACCCCAAAGTTCGGCGGGTACAGAGAGGTTGTCATGAATGAGGCTCACAAGACGAAATACTCCGTTCATCCAGGTTCGGATAAGATGTACTTGGATCTCAAACAGCTCTATTGGTGGCCAAACATGAAAGCAGAGATCGCTACCTTCGTGGGCAAGTGCCTGATTTGCGCCAAGGTGAAGGTCGAATGTCAGAAGCCCTCAGGCCTACTTCAACAGCCGAAAATACCTGAGTGGAAGTAGGAAAGGATAACCATGGATTTTATCACCAAGTTACCCAGATCTCCGAGTGGGCACGATGCCATATGGGTAATTGTCGATCGATTAACGAAGTCCGCCCACTTCCTGCCAATCAAAGAAAACTTCAAGATGGAGAGACTCACCCTGATCTACATTCAAGAGATAGTTCGCCTTCATGGTGTACCTGCATCCATTATCTCCGATCGAGATAGCAGGTTTACATTGAGGTTCTGGGAGTCACTACAGAAGGCCCTTGGAACTAAATTGGATATGAGCACGGCTTATCATCCGCAGACTAATGGACAGAGTGAGAGAACAATTCAGACATTGGAAGATATGTTGAGAGCCTGCGTCATCAATTTCGGCGCGTCATGGGACACTCATCTTCCTTTGGTTGAATTTTCCTACAACAACAGCTACCATACCAGCATCAAGGCTGCGCCATTTGAAGCCTTCTATGGCCGTAAGTGCAGATCCCCTCTGTGCTGGGCTGAGGTGGGTGACACGCAGCTAGCCAGGGGTCAAGCCCCCGACAACACTCTCACTGGTCCTGAAATTATCCGAGAAACAACTGAAAATATTGTGCAAATCCGAGAACGACTGAAAGCCTCTCGAGATAGACAAAAGAGCTACGCCGATAAGAGATGAAAACCCTTGGAGTTCCAGGTTGGTGACCGCGTCCTTCTAAAGGTCTCACCTTGGAAAGGCATGATACGTTTTGGGAAACGTGGAAAGCTAAACCCAAGGTACATTGGACCGTTCGAAATCCTTGCTAGGATCGGTCCCGTGGCATACAAACTTCAGTTACCCCGAGAGCTCAGCAACATCCATCCTGTCTTCCACGTGTCGAACCTAAAGAAGTGTCTGTCCGATGAGACACTTGTGATACCTCTCGACGAGATTGAAATCAACGAGAACCTTAACTTCGTGGAAGAACCTGTCGAAATCATGGATCGGGAAGTCAAACGAACGAAACAAAGTCGCATCCCGATAGTGAAGGTTCGCTGGAATGCCAAGCGGGGACCTGAATTCACTTGGGAGCACGAAGACAGATGAAACAGAAGTATCCGCATCTTTTCCCTAATCCATGACTTGTGTTCTGCGTTCAAATTTTGGGATGAAATTCCCTCTAACGGGGGGATGATGTGACAACCCGAAACTTTGTCCGTTTCCGTTACGCGAGTTTCGTTAATAAAATTTCGAATTTGTTAACTTTTCCGTCAAACTTTTGGTTTAGAAAATAATCTAGTTATATTCAATTAAATTATTTACGAGTTGGAACCAAAAATCACGTGGAAACCCGAATATCTCGAAAAATCAAACATTTGCGGTCTAAATGAGATTACGCCCGTAAACGTGTTTACGGCCGTAAACCCGTTTACGGTCAGTAACGAGTGGACCCCCCACAACGCCCCTATAAATACGACACCCCCATCTTCATTAGAACATTTCTAGACAAAAACTCTCTCCTTCTCTCTCTAAGAATCTTAACCGTAAACACTCAAAACGCCTTCAAGCTTCGGAAAACATCGAGAAACCACATTTGGAGTCACTTGGAAACGCCTGGAAACGATTATCTCCTCGAAAACAGCAAGCAGAACCATTTTCTTGAGTTTACGGTCCACCTTCAAGAACCGTAAACCCTGTTCTGGAGTTTACGGTCCAACCTTCAGAAACTGTAAACTCTGTTCTTGAGTTTACGGTCCGAGTCTTCAAGAACTGTAAACTCTGTTCTTGAGTTTACGGCCGTAAACTCACCGAGCATTCAGAAACTGTAAACACCTTTTTAGTGGTGTTTTTGACTGAAAACTCACCTTCTTCGATTCGATCAAGTCCCGGTAACATTCCTTAACCGATTTCAAGTGTACCTCTAACACGTTATCTAACGAAATCGCTAATTTAGATACATATACGTATTTATTTTATATTAGGATTCCGTTAAGTGTCGCGTGCAACAACTCGAGGATCTTCATTTCAGTCAACAAGTTCACAACAAGAACGGTGAGTTCATACCCCTACATTTTTCTATATTTTCAATGTTTTCAGGGGGGGGAATACAAGCTAAACATAAATGTTTTCAAAACTTATGCAAATCTCATATTTTAACCCTTTTGTGCTGTGTTGAGCATAAGGGACGTTTTCACAACAATTTGCATAGTTTTCCGGACACGCTATTCACTATTCATGCAAACTATAATCGGTATAGTTTGGGATTTTTTTTCTAAAAATATAACAAGTACAGAAACTTTCACTGTTAAACATATGCACTGAGACAGAAACCATTTACAGTTTACATCACCACTTTATCATGGTATTCATAACTGTAATCATCATTATATACGGTATACATACGGATTTTCACTACGGTAGAACGCTACTACACTACATGTAAACTAGATTGTACGATACTGTGAGGCGCTACTTCACTAATGTACCCTTAGGTGTACAGGGATAAATCCTACCACTGTATAACCAGAGTCTCCTGGAGGGAGAGCATGAGATTTGTGAATAGATCTATTCGGGACTGACAATCCCACATCTGGACTGCTAGCTACAGTTAGGCGGGCACGCCTGAGATGTACAAATGTCATTTAACTCGACGCCTGAAGAACGTTGGAAAGGTCTCTAGTCATATCAAGCATGGTTATACGACTCACATTATGTATAAATCACCTTTAGTTTACAACTTAACACTCTTCAACAGTTCTATTTTTACTAAATATAACTGATACACACTACGTATTCTGGCTAAAGCTAGGGTTTCTCAAACAGAACCGCTTATGCAATGGGTTCACATATAAAATACTTACACTTCATGATTAGTTTTAGCTAGTCACATGAGGTAGTATTTTCGCATATCACTACAGTTTTCAGTAACGAACATTCATGGTTTTATACGAACTCGATAACGCTACCCCTTCTCACTAAAGAAAATATCGGATTTTCTTGGAAACATACAAGACATTCATGGTTCATTACAAAACTAATACACTACGTTTTCACTAAAGAAAATATCGGATTTTCCTGAAGCTATACAAACACTTCTGTTAAAAACTACTGCTTATGAACTCACCAGCGTTATGCTGATATTTTCAAACTGATTGTATTCTCAGGAAATCAGTAGACAGGTACTTGCTGGATTTTGAGGAACTGAAGCATTAAGAGTTTTTAAGTTTTTAAGTTTTTACTATACAAAGCTACTGAATGTAATTCAAACAACGTTTCAAACTGATGTAAAGATTTTTATTTTAGTATGCACTGTACTGGTTGTGTTGCTATGATTTCTATTATTCATTGGTTGTGATGCTGCACATGACGTCCTCCGCCCCGGAACGTTTCCGCCTTTCTGGTTTCGGAGTGTGACATTTCAGTACCGGGACTTCAGAAACACGAAGCCCCCAGAGTATGATGGGGTCAAGGACCCGATTGCTTCTATGAGGTGGTTATCCGATGTGGAGCGTTATATCTGTTGGGTTAGTGTCTAAGCCCGTAACTATATTTGGTATGTACTTGACCCGGTTATGCATGGTCCTTTTGGGTTGCCTTCACCAAAGCAACTTGACAAGGTAATTTGATATGAGAGAGAGGATATTATGGTTTATTAATAGATTGTAAGAATAATATATTAAAGGAGAAATCATATTTATTTAATTAGTATTAGTCATAAATTAATTAGGAATTAATTTGGTGACTAAAAGAGATTAATTAAATAAAGGGGCATAAACTGTCAAATGTGTGATAGTTGAGTTTTGGGCTGGGAAACCTAATGGAATAAGGGGGAACGAAATTATGATGAAGGATCATCATATTTTCGTCCAAGGGCCTTATTCCAGAAGGTTCCTTGGGCTACTTGGTGGCTAAGGTATCCATTAGGGTTTAGACTGAAACCCTAGCAGCCTGCACTATAAATAAGACCCCAAGGCTCCAATATTCGGTCACTTGCTTCCAAGAGAAACCCTAGGGCCGAAAATTAGCATCCTCCCTCCTCTCTCAAAGTTGCCTTCTTGCTTGAGGTGTTTGTGACCCATTAGAGGAGTTACAATTGTGACTCTAAGCTCAAGAGAAGAAGATAAGAAGATCTAAGCCAATCTTTGAAGAAGTAAACATCTAGATCTGATGTATTAAGTTAATTTTCGAATTATGTTTGCTAGATTAGGGTTTGTAAGTCTTGGATTCAATGCATGTACAATAGAGAAACCTAGATCCAAGCATTAGGGTTTGTATGAGCACATAGGATTGTTCTTATGCTTAAAACCTATCAGTGGTATCAGAGCCTTGATTGGTTTCTGTTGTATGTGATGCTTTAACTGTTTAATTGCTGAAAATCGTTTTTTTTCCTCTGCCCGACTCAACTCGGCGAGTCAGTATCTGGACTCGACGAGTTGGCCCGACTCGGCGAGTCCACGTCTGACTCGGCGAGTCTTTGCATCAGGCAGAGGATATTTCGGGATTTTGTTGCTGTTTTGTCATGGGATTAATGCCTAAATCGTTTTTTGAAGATAAAATCCGAAGTTTATTATATTTGAATGATTATCCCTGCCAAAACAAAAGATAATTTCAAATCTTTTGAATAATAGTTTCTTTATATGATAAATATGGATTATTTGAATTATTTGGTAATTATCTTGTGACTAAAATTGGATTAGGTCAAATATAGATAATCATAAAATGAATTGTTTAATTTATATTATTTGTTATTTGATCCCTTGTGTTTTGAAAAGTTCAAAACTTGTCCTCAAGTTTTGAAATTTAAATTTTACGATTAAAAGTTTAATTTTGAATGATTTAAATTTCAAATCCTTAGAATTTTACAAGTTTAAAATTCAACCCTATACTATTATATTATTACAAGATTAATTAATAAATATGTATAAGAATAAGCTAGTCTTATCGCTAGTAGGCCTCATTCACGAAGCCAGTCTATAAGGTGGGTATAAGGTTGCTGCTATAAAATGGCGCTTAATGGGTGTACACTCACATCCACCGTTTGCTTGATTGGTGGAGGGTCGTTAGCCGAACGGATAGGATAGGGCACTTAATTCCTCATTATAAGTATAATGAATATTGCAAAGTAACTACAATGTTTTTCAAATTCCCATCTTAGTTACTTTTGGGTAAAATGTGAAAATGATGCTATTCCATGGAATTAAACTTTGTACCCCTGTCAAACGTTAGTGGAGCGTGCATGGCTAACCGGCACACTAATTTGGGATTGACATTGGTGAAAAAGGGTGGCTCGATGTTTTATCATAGATCAATGGAGCGTGCGTGGCTAACCAGCACATTGATTAGGTGATGAAGACATTGAGTGCACCATGTTGATTCGCATGGTTATTCACAAACTTGTTTGCGATCCTCGGCATCCCAGTCGCAAATTTGAAGTGCATATCGAGATTTAAACATGCCATTGAAATGTTCAATGAATCTCAAAAGAAATCTAGGAATTTTCAAATACATTTAAAACTTAATTTCTTTTCGTTTTTCATGGTGAAAATTAGTGAATCGTCATTCACTTACCTTCAAATTATTTACTTTTAGATTACGACATCCCTTTTCTAAGTTGTAAATAATGTTGTTGGATCCTAGCCCTAATTTCTCATTTGGGTGTTTAATTGGGGATTCATTTCTAATCAAACTTTGTTCCTTTCTATTTCAGATGTCTAACGCAAACGCAAACAACAACACTTTTGGGTCATTCTCGTTCATGAACCTATGTCAAAAGGTGACATTTGATGGCTCGAACTTCAAGAAGTGGATGAGATACATTCGCATGATAACTCGCTACGAGGACAAAGAATACGTCCTCGACGAGAAGCTAGAAAAGATCAACCTAGAAGAAGCTACTCCTGAAGAGATGGACGCCTTTGAGGCCCACGAGCGTGATGCAACGAAAGTTCATTGCATCATGTTGGCCACCATGAACCTCGAACTCCAAAAGTCCTATGAGGACATGTATCCATATGAGATGCACCAAGATTTGCTGGACAGGTACCACCAAAGCGCGAGACAAGAGCGTTATGAGATCATCACCAAAATGATCACCGCTAGGATGGGGAGTGGAGAATCCCTAACTGCTCATTTGCAAAGAATGCAAAGGTATGTTGATCGTCTTCTCAAACTTAATGTTAAGTTTGATGAGGATTTGGCTATCGACATCATCCTCCACTCCTTGCCTTCCTGCTACAACCAGTTCAGAATGACCTACCATATGAACAAAGAAGAGGTCACCCTGAGTAAACTTCAAGGGCTCCTGAGGACAGCTGAGAGCAACCTCAAGGACAAATCTATTGCATCATCCTCTACTGTAGCTGCTCTTGTGTTGGCAATTGGCCAAGGAAAGGGAAAGAAGAGGAAGGCTCCTTCTAAGAGCCACCATAAGGGTAAGACCCAAGATGGTTCCTCTTCTAGTGGGACCAAAGCAGGTTCTGTTAAGCCCTCTTCTAACCCCAAGGAAGCAGAGTGCTTCTATTGCCACCAGAAGGGCCACTGGAAACGAAGCTGCCCTAAATATCTGCAGGATATTAAGGATGGGAAGATAAATCCCACCTTTGCCGGTATGTATTTAATTAAATCTAATAACTCATCACTTGCTACTTCATGGGTCCTTGATACTGGATGTGGTTACCACATTTGTTCTGATTTGCAGGGGCTAAGAAAAAGTAGGGAAGTGGAGCATGGAAGGATAAACTTGATCATGGGAAACAATAAGTCTTCACCAGTAACCAAGATCGGAGTTTATTCCTTAGTGTTGAGTAATGGGTTAGGGCTAGATTTAAATAATTGTTGCTATTCGCCAGATATGGCAAGGAACATCATTTCTTTTCATGGATTGTTTAGACAAGGTTTCAGATATTCGTTTGATAATAGTAATGGTTCTATTAATGCTTATTTGAATGGTGTCTTTTATTTCAATGCATTACCTTGTAATGGGATTTATGAATCTGTGTTAGTTATAGATAATTTAGGAAATGATGTTTTGAATATTGATTCGTCCACAAGTTTGGACAAAGCATGCTTGTGGCATTGTCGCCTTGGCCATGTTGACAAGAAACGTATAGCCCAACTCCAAAAGGATGGAGTCTTGGAGTCATTCGACCTTAGGGACGATGACGTGTGTGAATCTTGTTTACTTGGGAAGATGACCAAGTCACCCTTTACTGGTACATGTGAAAGGGGTGAGGGTGTATTGGATCTCATACATACAGATGTATGTGGACCCTTTAGATCCACCACAAGGGACGCTTGTTGCTTCTACGTGACTTTTACAGACGATTATAGCAGATATGGATATATTTACTTGATCAAGCAAAAGTCAGAAACCTTTGAAAAGTTCAAAGAGTTTAAGAATGAAGTGGAGAATCAGCTGGGCAGGAAAATCAAGATGCTTCGATCTGATCGAGGAGGAGAGTACCTAAGTCTTGAGTTTCACGACTATCTAAAAGAATGTGGAATAGTTTCGCAATTGACGCCTCCTAGAACGCCACAATTGAATGGTGTGGCTGAGAGACATAATCGAACCTTGTTGGACATGGTTCGTTCTATGATGAGTCGTGCTTCGTTACCAATCTCATTCTGGGGGTATGCCTTAGAGACTGCCGCCCATATCCTTAACTTAGTTCCCACCAAGAAGGTTCCCAAGAAACCTCACGAGATGTGGACAGGGAAAGCTCCCTCGTTAGCACATATCAAGGTTTGGGGTTGTGAAGCTTTCGTAAGACGAAAGACTCACGACAAGCTAGAACCTCGTAGTGAGAAGTGTTATTTCATCGGCTATCCACAGAAGTCTTTTGGCTATCTCTTCTATAGACCAAGTGACAATGTTGTCTTTGTTGCTAGGAGAGGAGTTTTCAGAGAGAGAGAACTCATAAGTCAAGGAGACAGTGGGAGTCAGATTGACCTTGAAGAGCTTCAAGAGTTAGGAGATGAAGGAACCTCTGACACTGGCGTTCAACCTGAGGAGGAAACTCCTGTTGAACCAATTGACCAGTCCTTACCTCTTAGACGTTCAAGTAGAGTTATTGTTCCACCCCAGTTTTATGGTTTCCATATTACTACTGACGGGGATACGTTTATTAGTGATAGTACACTAGTAAATCTGGACGAACCTAATAGCTACAAGGAAGCCATGGCAGGCCCAGAGTCTGCTAAATGGAAAGAGGCGATGAACAGCGAGATTCAGTCCATGTATGACAACCAAGTTTGGAATTTGGTTGATAATGTACCGGGTCGTAAGACAGTCGGATGCAAGTGGATCTTCAAGAAGAAGACAGACATGGATGGGAAAGTGCATACTTATAAAGCGCGATTGGTCGCGAAGGGCTTTACTCAAACTCCTGGAGTTGACTATGATGAGACCTTCTCGCCAGTTGCCAAGATAAAGTCTATTAGGGTAATGCTCGCAATAGCTGCGTTTCATGATTATGAAATCTGGCAGATGGACATAAAAACCGCTTTCCTAAATGGAAAGTTGGCTGAGGATGTTTACATGAATCAGCTAGAGGGTTTTGTCGATGCGAAGCATCCAAATAGAGTGTGCAAGCTTGAGAAATCCATTTATGGATTAAAGCAAGCATCTCGCAGATGGAATCTTTGTTTTGACGAGAAGGTCAAAGAGTTTGGTTTTCTGCGAAACAAAGATGAGTCATGTGTGTATGTCAAGGCCAGTGGGAGTATAGTGAGCTTCCTCGTATTGTATGTCGATGACATACTACTCATAGGAAACGACATTCCAACCTTGCAGGAGGTCAAATCCTGGCTTGGGAAGTGTTTCGCTATGAAGGACCTCGGAGAAGCTGCATATATACTGGGAATAAGGATAGTGAGAGACAGAAGTAAGAGACTGATAGGACTCAGTCAGGATACATACTTGGAAAAGGTACTAAAACGTTTTAGTATGGAAAATTCCAAGAAAGGGGAGTTACCAATCCAATGCAATACCAAACTGAGTAAGACTCAGAGCCCAAGTATAGAGGCAGATATAGCTGATATGAGCCGAGTACCTTACGCTTCCGCAGTTGGCTCGATTATGTACGCTATGACCTGTACTTGCCCTGATGTGGCCTTCGCTTTGAGCATGGTCAGCAGATATCAAGGGAACCCTGGTAGGGCGCATTGGATTGCTGTCAAGAATATTCTTAAGTACCTACGAAGGACCAAGGAATGGTTTCTAGTCCTCGGTGGGAGTGATGACTTAAGGGTGCGAGGGTACAATAACGCTAGTTTTCAGACGGATCGGGATAATTACCGATCGCAGTCAGGCTGGGTCTTTACCCTGAACGGAGGAGCAGTGACTTGGAAAAGTTCCAAGCAAGAGACTGTGGTTGATTCAACGTGCGAATCAGAGTACATTGCGGCAAGCGAGGCGTCAAAGGAGGCTATATGGTTGAAGAACTTCATTGGAGACCTTGGAGTTGTGCCGTCCATAAAGGAGCCCATGGAAATTTTCTGTGATAATGAAGGAGCGGTTGCCTTGACCAAGGAACCAAGAGATCATGGCAGATCTCGACATATCGACAGGAAATACCATTTTATTAGACATCGGGTAGAAGAGGGACTCCTCGTTGTGAAGAGGGTATCGTCAGAAGATAACCCAGCAGATCCCCTTACGAAGGGACTGAGTAGGGTTAAGCATTTGAAGCACGCTAGGAGCATTGGACTAAAGGACGATATTAGTTTAGATTAGATAGGTAGGAAATTTGTAATGGATAATTTTGTATTCAACATTTTGATGATTAAATAAAGGTGTGTTATTTATAAGAAAGTTACTATCTTGTGTTAATTATTTATCTGTTATTTCCAATTTTGCATGTTTTGACTTCCTGAATAATAAGATTGTTCGAACCATCCACAATCGCTCATATGTTGGAAGTAGATATGAAAGAAGATTGTCATAAATTTGTTTGTAGATTGTCTGAAAGGTTTTAGACATAGCAAAGGTTTGCTACGAAGTTTATGAGTGCTTATGAAATTTGTTTTGAGCATTGGAATAAACCCGCACTTGCTAGTATCACTTCATGAAAGTTACCATAAGTGATCGCAAGATGATAATATCATATAATCTTTAAACCTAGAGATATGGTTGTTGTTTGCTAGTTGATTATGCATTGATAATGCGAAAACGCATCAGTAACTTGATGTTATAAAACGCATTATTGTGTGTGACTTAGCTAGTAAATGATAAAAGCATATAAGTCGAAGTTTTCCTGTACCTTTTATTCTAAGAGAATAAAAGCGATATCTTGGCCACTCGATGATTTAGTTTGACTTATGTGCCGGGCCCAGCCAGAATGAAGTTGATGTGTTCAACTAAATTCTATGTCGAATAAATCAGAGATCGAGAAACAAAATGTTGGATAATAAGTATTGTCAGCATGATATCTAAAACAGAGGATTATACGATCCCTTATCTGAAGGACAGGATTTTGATCAGAGTTGAAAGAAGCGTATAAGAGCTGCGATTGCTAACCAGATCTTGAAGTCGTATGTGAGATATAGTTACTAGACTTATCCAAGTGGGAGACTGTTGGATTAGTGTCTAAGCCCGTAACTATATTTGGTATGTACTTGACCCGGTTATGCATGGTCCTTTTGGGTTGCCTTCACCAAAGCAACTTGACAAGGTAATTTGATATGAGAGAGAGGATATTATGGTTTATTAATAGATTATAAGAATAATATATTAAAGGAGAAATCATATTTATTTAATTAGTATTAGTCATAAATTAATTAGGAATTAATTTGGTGACTAAAAGAGATTAATTAAATAAAGGGGCATAAACTGTCAAATGTGTGATAGTTGAGTTTTGGGCTGGGAAACCTAATGGACTAAGGGGGAACGAAATTATGATGAAGGTTCATCATATTTTCGTCCAAGGGCCTTATTCCAGAAGGTTCCTTGGGCTACTTGGTGGCTAAGGTATCCATTAGGGTTTAGACTGAAACCCTAGCAGCCTGCACTATAAATAAGACCCCAAGGCTCCAATTTTCAGCCACTTGCTTCCAAGAGAAACCCTAGGGCCGAAAATTAGCATCCTCCCTCCTCTCTCAAAGTTGCCTTCTTGCTTGAGGTGTTTGTGATCCATTAGAGGAGTTACAATTGTGACTCTAAGCTCAAGAGAAGAAGATAAGAAGCTATAAGCCAATCTTTGAAGAGGTAAACATCTAGATCTGATGTATTAAGTTAATTTTCGAATTATGTATGCTAGATTAGGGTTTGCCAGTCTTGAATTCAATGCATGTACAATAGAGAAACCTAGATCCAAGCATTAGGGTTTGTATGAGCACATAGGATTGTTCTTATGCTTAAAATCTATCAATTTCTTCACTTGTTCATGTCCGGAGGACCAAAAGGTTAGGTGTGCCCTGAACCTTGTTCGTTTGGGGGTGAAGGACTGGTGGAAGTTGGTGATCAGTGCTTATTCTCCTGCGGAGAAGGTCGTAGTGACTTGGGAGTAGTTTTCTGTTATGTTCCGCAGCGAGTATGTTCCCCTGGTGGAGAGGGAGAGGTTAGCCCATGAGTATCTGTCATTGAGGTAGATGATAGAGTCGGTGACAGAGATCACCAAGATGTTCACTAAGAGATCCCTTTTCTGCCCCAAGTATGTTGCCTCGGAGCAGGATTAGATGTCCCGTTAATTGAGCATGCTTAAGACAGAGATCTGCGAGTTTGTATCAACCCAGAGATACGGTTCTCTCTTCGTGCTGTTGTCTTTCACTCGGAGGAAAGAGATTGAGAGTGAGACCCAGACTAAAGAGAAGAGACAGACCTCAGTTCAGATGCAGTCGGCAACAAAGCGATTTAAGCCTGTTGATTCACAATCTGGAGGACAGATCGCACTTGTGTCAAGTAAGAGAAGATGCATGAGGGAGCTTGCCAATCAGCCACTGGGTGCCACAAATGTCACAAGAAGAAGCATTGTGCGAGAGAGTGTCGTCAACAACAATAAGATCCATCGTCGGGGGTTCGTATTTGTTACAATTGTGATCAGGTGGGCCATGTAAAGGCCCACTGTCCTTTACTTGCTGCTAGGCCCATGCATGCACCGGCTCCATCGACAATTTGACTCACGGACGGACGTCAGGGGAGAGCTAAGTCTCCGAAGGCTAGGGGTCATGATTTTCAGCTGATAGTAGAGGAGGCCAGTCCGGAGCATGACGTCGTTACTGGTATGTTTCCATTTATTATTCTATCAATTTATTTCCTGTATGCTTATGATTTTATTTCTCCTAGGTACCATCTTAGTGAATTCCTTGCTTGTTCTTGTGCTTAATGACTTCGGTGTGAGTCGGTCCTTTGTCTCTCAGTCCTTCAGTAGGGGTTTCAATATGACACATGGGGAGTTGGAGTGTTTTTTGCGAGTTCCCATCGCCAACAAACACGAGATTTCTGCATTGAGCATTTTTCAGGATTGTACCTTGGAGATATTCAGGGTGTCTTACCCGATCGATTTGATTCCCATCCCTATGGGGGATGTGTTCTTGATTGTATGGATGGAATGGTTGAGTAGATTTGGAGCCATGATCAACTGTGAGAGACAACGGGTGGTAGTTCGAACCCAAGTGGGGGAGAACTCACTCTTTATGGAGAGGGTACTAGGGTTGGTTCCTTGTTCTGTCCAGGCCCCAGGGCTCGACAGTATCTTTAGCATGGGTGTTTGTGTTATTTTGCGTATGTGGTCGATACCCGGGAAGAGGGAGAGTTTCAGTTTCAGATGTTCTAGTGTTTAGAGAGTTTCCAGATCTATTTCTGGAGGATTTACCCAGTGTGCCTGAAAGATCCTAACTTTCGTACTAAAGACATTGTCACTCCAAAACATGCTACATGCATATTCATAAAAACAATATTTTACATTGATAAAGTGATTACAAACTACTGGATACAAACCGACTATTACAAAGGGTTATATATTACACAACTACCCAGGTTACTATACTTTTATACATACATGATCCCTAAATACAAAAGTAATATTATAAGTATTCTAAACCTTCCAACAGTATACGACTATACTGTTTACTTATCTCCTGCAATTGTTAAACATTGAGAGGGGTAAGCAGTGACGCTTAGTGAGTTCAATAATAGATACAATATAACGTTATGCCATATATATATATATATATATATATATATATATATATATATATATATATATATATATATACTTCAATATGGCAGAAGCAAAGGAAACAAGGAACAACAAAGGCATATGTGAATCATGCGACAAGCTTTCCATATCAATCAAGAAGACATAACAATTTCAATACTTGATATACATATATAACACTTTGGCCCAAATGGCACAAAAGACATACACTTTCTGATTAAACATTTTGGTAGATTTCAGGCTTTCAGCCCTGTCTAACCTTCTGCCAATGCCATAGAATACAAGTCATTCTCTTACGAGACATGCTCTATATGGCCAGAGGCTACATACCAATACCACTGTAAATCTAAGTCCTTTCACTGATCACATGGCCAAAGGTACAGTTTTGCTATCAAAATAGCGGAAATAATAACACGGGATGATAACATGGAAAATCACATAGCACATATAACACATAACATACAATTATTCCTATATATTGAACTCACCGTGAAATAACCGAAGGAATAAATGATATTTTGGGCAGCACTTCGGCTCTAAATATGACTTTCTGCGATGAAACCGGGGATTTTAGTTGAAAACCGGCCTTACACGGTCAGAGTTTCGACTTGAAAATATAATTTTCTCGGGAACTTTGGAGCGTCGGGACTTTCTTCGGGTGTCGGGGATGATACCGGGACTTCGGAGGGTGTTAGAGGGGCTTGAGAGAGGCTAGAGAGTGAATGAGAGTGAGAATTTGTAACATAAACCCGGAGGGCTCGATTTCTATTTATAGGCTGAAAAATCGACTCTCACGTCGTGAACCATGTATGTTCACGTCGTGACTTTGATCCTGGTCATCCCCTAGGCTTGTCGTGTGTCTTCTAGGCTCGAAACGCGTCGTTCACTGGGTTCACGTCGTCAACACTGTGTTCACGTCGTGAATGCTACGAGCTTCGTTTTTGACTGTCTTTTTACCGTTGTACTACTATTAACGAGACCTTCGATTCTCGTTTAGGTTGTGTAGGCTAAAAATCACTCGATCTTTATTTCGAGTTTTTAGCTGTCTACTGTTATACCGAAACTTAGAAAAATCATAACTTCCACATACGAAGTCAGATTTAGACGTTCTTTTTATGAAAGTTCTTGGTTTAACGAATATTGCGACTTTCATTTAGATTGCTAAGGCTAAAAAGTAGTTTATCGAAAACTCACTTTTACGCTATACGACGTTGTGCCGGTTCTGTCGCGAAACTTCGATTGGTCATAACTTCTTCGTTATAACTCGGATTTCGATGAGGTTTTCGCCTAAATGTTTCTAACGGGATTCTCTACAACTTTCTATAATAAAATTTTACTTATTTCATTTTATATTTTCATTAAATTTCAATATTAGATTGGAATCTCATAAGACTTCCAATATTTTCCGAGTGATTCTAAACATAGTTTTACTTCATTTCTAGTAAAAACTATCTGTTAGAACTCAAAGCTCAAATTCATATAATATTTCATTATATTTTTCACTTTTAAAATTACATAACACGATAACTGAACGTGTATGTTACAGTGCCTCTCGTGAGTCAGGATCGATCTGATCCCTGGTGCGGCCCCGATTGCTAAAGGCATCGTATCGACTCACACCACTAGAGATGCAGGAGTTGTCCTCTCAGATTCAGGAGCTGTTGGGAAAACAGTTGATCAGACTGAGCAGTTCACCCTAGGGAGCACTGATTTTGTTTATGAAAAAGAAGGATGGGTCTCATCGCTCGTGCATAGACTACCGGGAGTTGAACAAGTTGATGGTGAAGAATCGTTACCCACTCCCTAGGATTGATGACATGTTTGATCAATTGCAGGGTGCTTCTTGGTTTTCCAAGATTGATCTGAGGATGGGTTACCACCAGATGAGAGTCAGGGAGGAGGACGTGGAGAATATAGCGTTCCAAAGTTGTTATGGTCATTATGAGTTTGTTGTGATGTTGTTTGGGTTTACCAACGCACTTGCAACGTTCATGGATTCGATGAGCCGGGTATGCAGGCCGATGCTTGAACGGTCAGTTATTGTTTTCATTGATGATATTTTGGTCTACTCCAAGACTAGGGAGTAGCATGACGAGCATCTTAGGGAGCTGCTTGGGGTGCTAAGATAGGAGAGGCTTTATGCAAGTTCTCCAAGTGTGAGTTCTGGTTATGTGAGATCCAGTTTCTGGTACACCTCATCAATCAGAATGGGATTATGGTCGATCCGGCCGAGATTGAGGCAGTGATGCAATGGGAGGTTCCGAAGTCCCCTTTTGAGATTAGGAGTTTTTTGGGGTTGGCTGGTTATTATCGGAGATTCATTCAGGATTTCTCCAAGATTGTAGTTCCTCTGACCCTCCTGACGAAGAAGAGTGTGGATTTCAGTTGGGACCTAAGCATCAGGCTGCATTTGAGACTTTGAGGAAGAAGTTATGTGAGGCCTCGGTATTGGCCCTCCCTGAGGGTGTTAAGGATTTTGAGGTATTTTTTGATGTTTTGATCACAAGTTTAGGGCGGTTCTAATGTAGAGAAGTAGAGTCATTACTTATGCATCCATGCAGTTGAAGCCTCATGAGGTTAGATATCCGACTCATGATTTGGAGTTGGGGGCAGTGGTATTTTCCCTCATGCTTTGGCCACATTATCTCTATGAGTTTCGATGTACCATCTACACTGATCATAAGAGTTTGAGATATCTTATGGATCATCCGAATCTGAACATGAGGCAACGCAGATGGATTGACGTGGTCAATGATTATTATTGTGAGATTCTCTATCATCCGGGAAAGACCAATATGGTCGCCGACACTTTGAGTTGCAAGTGTTGGGTTTTGAGCATTCTAACACTTCCTAAGTGTACATGCAACCCTATTAAACCTTGGATCTATGTTTGTCTAAGATACATGCAAAATATTATTTTCCAAGGTTTATAACCTATCTAGCATGGCATGGGGTACTTTTAACCATAAAAGAACTAGATAAATTACATACCTTTTGTTGATTGTTGATTCCTTGGAGTTTGAGAGCCAAGCACCAATAATGTGAATGCCTCAAATGGAAATCACAAATCACCACAAACTTGGAAAATGTATGAGAGAGTATACTAACTCTTGATTTTGGCCACCACACTTACACACACATTCGTGTCTTTTTCATGCAACATAAGCTTGTTTATATAGTGTACATGGTTAGGGTGAAACCCTAATAACCCATGTCTTTTCCTCTTCCAAGGATCCATGGGTAAAAGCTCCATGGATCATCCATGGACTTCCATATAAGCTTAGCCCATTCCAAATGAGTGTTAGCCCACACCATATAAATATAATAGCCCATGATTTAATTAGTCTTCCCTTTTAATCACTAAATCAATTCATAATTAATTCAAGATTAAAACTAATTAAATAACATGACTATATATTAATATATTATAATTTATAATATATTAATAAATCGTAAGTATACAATTCTCATAAAATTATCCATAACTAGTTCGGGTGAAGTGCAACCCAAATGGACCATGCCGGGTCGGGTCAAGTATATACCAAATAAGTTATGGACTTAGACACCTTATCCAACAGACTCCGACTTGGATAAGTCTAATAACTGTATTTGCCTATATTACTTCAGGAACCAACCGACAATCGTAGCTCTCGAAAACTCTTGTGAACTATGAAGCGCCATTTTAGATAAGTGATCATATAATCCTCTGCTCTCATGATATCAGTCGGACAAATACATGGAACAATGTCTTACTTATTGTCTAGCAGTTGTTTCTCGATTTCCGATTTGTTTGACAAAGAACTTAACTGAACACATCAATTTAGTTCTGACCGGGCCCGGTACATGGGTCAACACAAAATCATCGAGGGGCCCAGATATCGCTTCTATTTCTAGAAGGAACAGATAAACTTCGACTCATATGCTTGTTCTACTACTTATTGAATTGCACACAAAGGCACGTTTTATAACATCAAGTTACTGATGCGTTTACGTGCAATCAATGCACAACCAACTCATAGGTAACAACTCATATCTCTAGGTTTGAAGACTTATATGATATTACCGTGTCACGATCACTCGAGATAAATTCCATGAAGTGATACAAGTGAGCGTGGGTTTATTCCAATACTCATAACTTATGAGCACTCATGAACGTTGTAGCAACCATTGCTATGTCTAAACACCTTTAGCCATCTACAAACCCAATTCATGACAATCTTGATTCATACCTACTTCCGACGTATGACCGATTGTGGAGGTTTGAATAAATTAATTATTCTGGAAGTCAAAATATGCAAAACTGAAACAATAGTAAATAATTGACAATGATAGTAACACTTTACTCATAAATAAATCACACATTTTATTCATCATCAAACGTCGATTACATTTTACAAGTTTCAGAAAAAGGCTATCTAATCTGTAAAACTAATATCGTCCCTCAGCCCGATGCGCCTCGCATGCTGCAAATGCTTAACCCTCGTCAGTCCCTTCGTAAGGGGATCCGCAGGGTTCTCATCTGACGATACCCTCTTTGCCACGAGGAGTCCCTCTTCTATCTTGTGTCTTATGAAGTGATATTTTCTGTCAATGTGTCGGGATCTGCCATGATCTCTTGGTTCCTTGGCTAAGGCAACCGCACTATTGCTGTCACAGAAAATCTCCATAGGCTCCTTAATAGCTGGTACAACTCCAAGGTCTCCGATGAAGTTCCTCAGCCATATCGCCTCCTTTGCCGCTTCACTCGCTGCTATGTACTCTGATTCACAAGTCGAATCAGCTACAGTCTCCTGTTTGGAACTCTTCCAAGTGATTGCCCCTCCATTTAAGGTAAAGACCCAGCCCGACTGAGAGCGGAAGTTATCCCTATCAGTCTGAAAGCTAGCATCACTATACCCTACTACTCTCAAGTCATCACTCCCACCAAGGGTAAGGATCCAATCCTTAGTCCTCCGCAGGTACTTGAGAATATTCTTTACCGCAGTCCAATGAGCCTTGCCAGGGTTCCCCTGATATCTGCTGACCATGCTCAAAGCGAAGGCCACATCAGGACGAGTACAAGTCATAGCATACATGATCGAACCAACAGCGGAAGCATAAGGTAATCGACTCATCTCAGCTATCTCATCTTCTGTACTCGGGCTCTGAGCCTTGCTCAGTTTGGCATTGCTTTGGATTGGTAATTCTCCTTTCTTAGAATTCTGCATGTTGAACCTTTTCAACACCTTATCCAAGTAGATACTCTGACTAAGTCCAATTAGTCTTTTACTCCTTTCTCTTAATATCCTAATCCTTAGGATATAGGTAGCTTCTCCAAGGTTCTTCATAGCAAAGCACTTCCCAAGCCAGGACTTAACCTCCTGCAAGGTTGGGATGTCATTTCCTATGAGTAGTATGTCATCCACATACAGTACCAAAAAGCTAACTATACTCCCACTAGCTCTGACATACACGCAGGACTCATCTTCACTTCTTGAGAAACCAAACTCTTTGACCTTCTCATCGAAACAAAGATTCCAACTTCGAGATGCTTGTTTCAATCCATAAATGGATTTCTCAAGCTTGCACACTCTATTGGGGTACTCTGCATTGACAAAACCTTCTGGCTGATTCATGTAAACATCCTCAGCCAACTTTCCGTTAAGGAAAGCGGTTTTGACATCCATTTGCCATATTTCATAATCATGAAATGCAGCAATGGCTAGCATAACCCTAATAGACTTAATCTTTGCTACTGGTGAAAAGGTTTCATCATAATCAATTCCCTGAGTCTGAGTAAACCCCTTCGCAACCAGTCGAGCCTTATAAGTGTGCACCTTCCCATCCATGTCGGTCTTCTTCTTGAAGATCCATTTGCACCCGACTGTCTTACGGCCTGGTACATTGTCAACCAAGTTCCAAACTTGATTGTCATACATGGACTGTATCTCGCTGTCCATAGCCTCCTTCCATTTAGCAGACTCTGAGCCTGCCATGGCTTCCTTAACACTGTTAGGTTCATCCAGATTTACCAGTGTACTGTCACTGATAAATGTATCACCTTCCGTAGTAATATGAAATCCATAATAAAACTCAGGTGTGTTCCTAACCCTTGTGGAACGCCTCGGAAGTATAGATTCGTCAGCTGGATCAACAAGAATTTCCTCCTCAAGTTGATTGCTAGTGTCTGAGGTTCCTTCACCAATTGAGTCTTGAATTTCTTCAAGGTCAATTTGCCTCCCACTGTCTCCTTGGCTTATAAATTCTCTCTCTCGAAAGACTCCTCTCCTAGCCACAAAGACCACATTCTCACTGGGTCTGTAGAAGAGGTAACCAAAGGATTTTTGTGGGTAGCCGATGAAAATACACCTTTCACTTCGAGGTTCGAGCTTGTCATGAGTCTCGCGCCTCACGAAAGCCTCGCAACCCCAAATCTTGATGTGGTCCAAATTGGGAACTTTCCCAGTCCACATCTCATGAGGTGTTTTGGCAACCTTCTTTGTAGGGACTAGATTAAGGATATGGGCGGCAGTCTCTAAGGCATACCCCCAAAAAGAGATTGGTAGCGAAGCTCGACTCATCATAGAGCGAACCATGTCCAACAAAGTTCGATTGCGCCTCTCAGCTACACCATTCAGCTGTGGTGTCTTGGGAGGTGTCAATTGTGAGACAATCCCACACTCCTTAAGATAGTCGAGGAACTCAGTACTAAGATACTCACCACCTCGATCGGATCGAAGCATCTTAATGTTCCTACCCAATTGATTTTCTACTTCCTGTTTAAACTCTTTAAACCTTTCAAAAGTTTCTTACTTATGTTTGATTAAGTAGACATAACCATATCTACTAAAATCATCAATAAAAGTCACATAATAGCGATTAGCATCCCTTGTGGCGGTTTTGAATGGTCCACATACATCAGTATGTATAAGGTCCAACAAACCCTCACCCCTTGCACAAGTACCAGTGAAGGGTGATTTTGTCATTTTTCCAAGTAGACAAGACTCACAACTATCATCCGACTTGAGGTCGAACGACTCCAAGAATCCACCCTTTTGGAGCTGGCCTATGTGTTTCTTGCTTACATGTCCAAGACGACAATGCCACAAAGATGCTTTATCCAAGCTAGTAGAAGAATCAATACACAATACATTATTCCCTAAATTATCTACAACCGATACAGCTTCATACACACCATCACAAGGTAATGCTTTAAAATAAAGAACATTATTAAAGAAAGCATTAATACTACCAACTTCATTATCAAAAGAAAAGGTAAAACCTTGTTTGTACAAAGCATGAAAGGAAATAATATTCCTCACCATTTCAGACGAGTACACACATTTATTCAAATCTAACTTTAACCCACTATCTAGCAACAAAGTATAAACTCCAATCTTGGTAACAGGTGCAACCTTCTTGTTCCCCATGATTAAGTTTATCTTTCCGTGCTCCACATCCTCACTTCTTCTTAGGCCCTGCAAGTCACAACAGATGTGAATACCACAACCTGTATCAAGAACCCAAGAATTAGAATACGGTGAGTTATTAGACAATATAGTGTAAATACCTGCATGGGATGGTTTCACTTTCCCATCCTTGACATCCTGCAAGTACTTTGGGCAGTTTCGCTTCCAGTGCCCCTTATTTTGACAGTAGAAGCATTCAACATTCTTAGGGATGGCAGAAGGAGTGATAGAACCACCTTTGGTTCCAGATGAGGAGCCTTCAAGGGACTTTCCCTTGGTACCCTTCGAAGGGTGCTTCCTCTTTTTCCCTTTGCCTTGCCCGATAGCCAAAACAGGGGTAGTAGTAGGAGTAGGAGTAGCAACCGACTTACTTTTAAGACCACTTTCGGCAGTCTTCCGAAGTCCTTGAAGCTTACTGAGTGTGACTTCCTCCTTGTTCATGTGGTATGTCATACAAAATTGATCATAACACGATGGCAAGGAGTGCAAAATGATATCAATTGCCAACTCCTCAGGGAAGTTCACATTCAGTTTCATTAGACGGTCCATATACTTTTGCATTTTCTGCATGTGGCTCGTGATTGGTTCGCTATCCTTCATACGGGTAGTGATCATGGAGGAGATTATTTCATACCGCTCTTGACGAGCACTCTGATGGTACCTTTCCATCAGATCCTGATGCATCTCAAAAGGGTAATAGTCCTCATAGGACTTTTGGAGTTCAGCTGTCATGGTGGCCATCATGATGCATGCCACCTTGGTGGCATCTCTTTCATGTGCCTGATACTCAGCGACCTCCTCAGGAGTAGCAGTGGACTCATCAAGCTCCTTTAGCTCCTTATTGAGGACATATTCCTTGTCCTCTTAACGAGTAACCATCCTGATGTTCCGGATCCAATCCATGAAGTTGGAACCATCAAAGATGACCCTCCCACAAAGGTTCATGAGGGAAAAGGAGCCAGTAGGGTTAGAGCCCGAAGCTTTGTTGTTGGAAGACATCTGAAAAGAAGAAAACAAGTTTAGATTAGATATATCGAATCCTTAATAATACACCCAAATGTAATATTAAGGCTAGGATCCAACACAATATATTATAACTTAGAAGAGGGATGCCGTAATCTAAGCTATAATATATTTGAAGGTAGGTGAATGACGATTCACCAATTTCCACCATGAAAACGAAATGAATTATTAGGTTTAATTGGTTTTGAAATTCCTAGATTCCTTTGAGATTCATTGAACTTTTCAATGGCATGTTTCAATCTCGATTGTGCCCTTCAAGTTTTGTGACTGGGATGCCGAGGATCACAAAACAAGGTGTGAATAACCATGCAAATTCACTTGGTACCCTTAATATTATCACCTAATCAATGTGCCGGTTAACCACACACGCTCCACCGATCTATGATAAACATTAAGTCACCCTTCGTGATCCTTACTAGTCCAAGTTAGTGTGCCGGTTAACCACACACGCTCCACCAACGACTTGGTAAGGTACAAAGTGTGAATTTCATGGGTTAGCACCATATTCACATTTTCCTAAAGTAACTAAGATTGGGAATTTATAAAAGGTTTAGTTACTTTATACTATTCATCATACTTTTAATGAGAATTTATAAGTCCTTGTCCTACCCGTTCGGCTAACGACCCTCCACCAGTCAAGCAAGCGGTGGGTGAGAGTGGACACCCATTAAGTTGCCATTTTATAGGCAACAACCTTATACCCACCTTATAGACTGGCTTCGTGAATGAGGCGTACTAGCGGTAAGACGACTTTGATCTTATACATATATATAATAATTAACCATTAATGTTATAAATAGTATAAGGGTTGAATTTTAACTTTTAAAACTCTAAGGGTTTGGAATTAAAGTATATTAAAGTGTGTGTAACTTTACAAATTCCAAAACTTGAGGACAAGTTTTGAAACTATTCAAAACTTTTCATTTCATAACTTATGAATTAAAGGTTCATAAAAATGAAGACTCTTCATTTCCATGTAACTTATGTGTTTTAAGTGTGTGTTTAAAAGAAGTGACCTTTGGATATCCATAACTTGAGGACAAATTATGGACTCCATTAAAACACATAAATGATCAAGAATTAATCCTAAACAATTCAGCAAATAATTCCTATCATCTTCTAAATTCATAAGAACATGAACATGATCATCAAAGTTTCAAGAATTATATGAACACATACAAAGCATGAAATTTTGATATAAGCTATTGTAAATGGATTAGAACAACCATTACACCAACTAAAACAAGTTTTAAAACACCAAAACAGTTTAGGGTAATGTTTCTAGTCCATTTCCAGCAGCAAAAGTCGAAAATCTGCATTGTGAGGCTCCTACTCGCCGAGTGCACGAACCTACTCGCCGAGTAGGATGAGTTTACACATGAACTCGGCGAGTCCCCCCATGGACTCGGCGAGTTCATCAGGCAGACAGCAAAAAAATTCGACTTTTTCCACTATTTTGCATCGAGTATCAAACAAACAAGCCTAGGCTCTGATACCACTGTTTGGTTTTGAGCATTCTAACACTTCCTAAGTGTACATGCAACCCTATTAAACCTTGGATCTATGTTTGTCTAAGATACATGCAAAATATTATTTTCCAAGGTTTATAACCTATCTAGCATGGCATGGGGTACTTTTAACCATAAAAGAACTAGATGAATTACATACCTTTTGTTGATTGTTGATTCCTTGGAGTTTGAGAGCCAAGCACCAATAATGTGAATGCCTCAAATGGAAATCACAAATCACCACAAACTTGGAAAATGTATGAGAGAGTATACTAACTCTTAATTTTGGCCACCATACTTACACACACATTCGTGTCTTTTTCATGCAACATAAGCTTGTTTATATAGTGTACATGGTTAGGGTGAAACCCTAATAACCCATGTCTTTTCCTCTTCCAAGGATCCATGGGTAAAAGCTCCATGGATCATCCATGGACTTCCATATAAGCTTAGCCCATTCCAAATGAGTGTTAGCCCACACCATATAAATATAATAGCCCATGATTTAATTAGTCTTCCCTTTTAATCACTAAATCAATTCATAATTAATTCAAGATTAAAACTAATTAAATAACATGACTATATATTAATATATTATAACTTATAATATATTAATAAATCGTAAGTATACAATTCTCATAAAATTATCCATAACTAGTTCGGGTGAAGTGCAACCCAAATGGACCATGCCGGGTCGGGTCAAGTATATACCAAATAAGTTATGGACTTAGACACCTTATCCAACAGCAAGGTGGCTAGTACTCCTACTCGGGAGTATTGTTTAAGGATGACCATTGACTCCCCACTTCTGGATTTAATCAGGGAGGCTCGGGCCGAGGGAATCAAGAATGAAAATTGGAAGCATGAGAGGATCAGAGGTGAGATTGACAGATTTTCTACCGATGGACACAGACTTTTGAGCCGGTACGGACGGGTATGGGTGCCAATTTCTGGAGGGTTTGACAGATAGTATTGGAGGAAACTCATAAGTCCAGGTTCTTGATTCAACATAGAGCCACAAAGATGTATCAGGACTTGAAAATTAGTTATTGGTGGCCATGCATGAAGCAAGATATTGCATGGTACGTAGAGAAATGTTTGACATGTCAAATGGTTAAGGCTGAGCACCATAGGTTACAACGCAAGTTGCAACCCTTAGAGGTTCCCACGTGGAAATAGGAATAGATCACTATGGATTTCATCACCAAGCTATCGAGGATGGACAAGATTTTTGATGCGATTTGGATTATTGTTGAACGGTTGACCCAGAGTGCCCATTTTCATGCCATGCAGGAGAGTTCTTCGGTCGAGAAGTTGGATGATGTGTATGTACGCGAGATTGTCACTCGCCACGGTGTACTAATCTCTATTGTATCTGATCGCGATGTGTATACTTCTTGGTTTTGGTAGAAGTTTCGTTAGGAGTTGGGTACGAGACTGCTTTTCAGAACCGCTTAGCACCCTCAGACTGATTGTAACACCGTAAATTTTCGAACAATTTTTTTCATTTAAAAATCACATTTAATATCATTAACACAAATCTCAGAATCTCCTAAATTTCAAATTATCAAATAACATGTTCATAAGTTGATTAAATCACAATCCAGGATCCTCCAAAAGATAACTCCAACTTGTGTGTACAATCAAGTCGGTGCCTTCCCGTGATCCTGAGAAGCACCTGAAACACATAACACATAACACGGTAAGCACAAAGCTTAGTGAGTTCCCCAAAATACCATACACATCTCATTAGCCTCTCATGGATATACTCGAATAATACCCTCCGGTCAATGTGTCTCAGTCGAACCCTCGAGTTCCACAACTCGGGTGGACCCTCCGGTCCTAACTCAGTAAGCTCAGAATAATACACAACATAAATCACAAAGACATAATGCAGGATATCACAATACTCAATATAAGCACATAAGACCCTCTGGTCACACATAGACTACCACTCTAGGTAAGTATAGTGAGAAGACTCACCTCGTAAGTAAGCAAGCAAATAACCTCGTACAGGAATCTTGAACTAGCCTTCGCCTAACACATAGGATATGTAACATCCGGGATTTGCAGGTATTAATATTATTTATTTTATTGAATGATGGGTTGTTTTTGGTTTGGGCCAGAATAGATGGGCCTTAAGTTTTGGGCTGAGAAAGGCAGTACGCGGGGCGTACCATGCCAGGTACACGCAACGTACTCAAGAGGTTGGGGCGGGAAGGCCATGCACGTATGCCCAGTGTACCAAAGCGTACGCACGTAGGTTCTAAAACCCTAACTTTCTGGGTTTGATCCCTATATAAAGGATCTTATGCCTTTGGTCCAGCCTCCCTCTTACCTCTATGCAGCCACCACGAAAACCCTAACCCATATTTGTGTGTCCTTGTGATTTTAAATCCATTTGTGAGTATCTTCGTGTAGTTTTGGTGCTTTGGAAGATAAAGGAGCTTGAAGAAGGAGCAAGGATTCACAAAGCGCTTCTAGATCCAGGAGATTGGCATCATTTCTGACTCTTTTGAAGTATCAAGTTCCAAACTTGACCAATGTATGCTTAGATTTGTTTATAGGAGTGATTAGGGTCACTTTTAGACTCCATTGTTGAGGCTTCTTGCATCTTAACGATTTCAGACCATAAGAGCTGTCCTTTTGGGCTCTTAGAGGCACTAAGAGTCATAAAAATCGGACCTTGATGGTTAAGCCACAACCATGCAAGTGTTTGATGGTCTTAAAGCCTGTTAAAAGGACCAAAATCATGTTTTGACCCCAACCATGCATGCAAGCACATAAAGTTTGTGACTTTATGGTTTAGGAGGTCTTAAAGGACCTGAATCTACATTTTGGACGTAAAGACTTAATGGATTAAGTCACAAATGAAGTCCCAAGGAAGCTGCCCAGTACGCTAAGCGTACACCCTAGTACGTTGCGCGTACTGGGTCAACTCCTCGTTTTGGTCAAGGCCATCGTACGTTGGGTGTATGTGCCAGCTACGCCGCGCGTACGCATTTAGAGTGGCTATATTGGGCATTTTGGGACTTAGGGAACTGGGCCTAGACTATTGGGCCCCGTGGTCTACTGTGGCGTATAGTTCTGGGCCTGGGAATTTGGAATTAGAAGTATTGGGCCTTGGGCCACATTGGGCCACTCGAGATTATTTTATTTTGGGCTAAGGACTTATTAGTATTGTGAAAAGGCCCATTTGAAGGGTTGGGCCCAATTTAGAAAATTGGGCCATTAGTGGGCCCTTAGGGAGCCTTTAATGGGCCATGGGTGCATTGGATTTAATAAGTTAGTATTCGGCCTTACGAATGGTTTAAGTTATGCCAAGGGGGTAAAATGGTCATTTTACCCTAAGTAGTGTTATAGATTCTGATTAAGTGTTATTATGATTATGGTAGACGGGAGTTATCTATGTTTTCACTAATTATACATGCAATGGAGTTTCCAAGGTATTAAAGCTATAACTAGCATACAATTGTCATATACCACTCAAGAATCTAGTTAGGATAACATACCTTATGGTGGTGATTGAAGTCTTGATGTATCTAGCCTTAAGAGCTTAGCCCCAATAGTGTGGAAGCCTCAAGTGGAACCACAACACATCATTGACAAAGGAGGAACTTTGAGAGAGAATCTCCATGCACCCAAAACCACCATGAACTCCAAGAATAAACTTGTCACGATTTTGGGTAATGAAGTATGTATTTATATGTGGGATTTCTAGGGTCATGGATATAACCCAAATCCATACCCATGGGTCTTATGATCCATGGTTCATGTGGCCCAACTCTTTATGTATCCATACATAAACTTGGTCTAACATGGATCATAAGCCCAACATACATAAATATAACTAATTAACATAATTAGTCCCCATAGATTTAATTAGTCTCTTTTTGATCACTAAATCAATTCTAAATTAATTCTTGATCAATACTAATTAAAATCATATGATTTCATATTAATATATTAGTACTTATTAAATATTAATAAATCATATATAACCTTCTCTCAAGAGTCCATCCTAACAAATTGTATTGAAGATATGCAACCCAAATGGACCATACTACTCTCGGGTCAAGTACATACCAATAATAGTTATGGGCTTAGACATCTAATCCAACAGTCTCCCACTTGGATAAGTCTAAAACTATTATTACGAGTACGACTTCATAACCCGACTAGCAATCGTAGCTCTTAAAGCCGCTGTCGAACTCTGAACAAATCAATGACGCGTCCATTAGATAAGTGATCATATATTCCTCCATTCTAGATATCATATGGACTGAGACATGGATTATAATCATTCTCTCCATCCATTTGTTGTTTCCTGATTTTCGATTTATGACAACTGACTAATTGAACAAATCAAATTAGTCCAGGCTTGGCCAAGCACTTAGGAGTGTCATCACTAAACTATCGAGGGGCCCACAGATATCGCTTTTATCCTTATGAGGTAAAAGGAATGGATAAACTTCGACTCATATGCTTGTACTAACTACTTGTTGAATCATACACAAAGGCACGTTTTATAACATCAAGTTACTGATGCATTTTCGTACAATCAATGTATAACCAACTCATAGTCAACAACTCATATCTCTAGGTTTGAAGAATATAAGATATTATCGTCTCATGATTCACTCGTGATAAAATCCATGAAGTGATTCAAATGAGCGTGGGTTTAATCCAATACTCGAATCTTATTCCAGGAGCACTCATGAATACTGCAGCTAAGTCTAGCCACCTAGAAAGACTACAGACCCATTCATGACAGTCTTGCCTCAATACCTACTTCCAAAGTATGATTGACTGTGGACGGTTTGAATAACTTAGTTATTCGGGACGTCAAAACATGCAAAGTGAAAAACAAGAATAATATTAATCCTATATGGCCCCAACACTTTGAGATTAAATAAAAAACACCTTTTATCTAAGCACCATATTGATTACTCATTATTCATGTAATGTTTCGAATTATCAACTTAATACTTGAATTAAAACAATAGTCATGCCATGCTCCAAGCATACACACTATGTTTACCTATGGTCCTTTCTTTTGTGAAATAGATCAATTGAACACGACTCCAATGATGCTCATTTCACAGTCCCAATCCCTTTTGTAAATGTAAAAATACCAAACTCTTGCCATTTACTGTAATCTGTTAGATTCTAAACTTATATGCAATGATTCTCTTGTAATGACTATGCACAAAAGTCACAAAGATTTGGCAACAGACATTACAAAGTATTCCAATGGAGATCAATTCCATGGAAACGAAGTCTCATATTCAAAGTACATTCCTTTGAACATCCTTCTTTGCATTAAGCTTTCTAATCTTTCACAGATTCAGAGAATAACTTCCACCTATGGAAACAATTCCATATTACCATTTTGACTATCACTTCTGAAAAAGAGTTGCCTCCTTTCAGAATATGTCAATATGGTCCTTTCCAAAGTTTACATTATACTTCCAATTGTCCACGAGCAACCAATCTTTGGTAAACCTCAGATTGTCCTCGACAATTGCCTAATCATTTTAGTCATATCCGGTTCTATTCCTTTTTCCCTCTTAATGCCCTAAGCATTTGGAAATTTTAGAATGGATGTAATCGATCCTATACCCGAAGCATATGGGACACAACTCATGCTATAAAAATTTTATTTGCCATGTTCTCACAATTCGAACTATGAAGAGGGATGTCGTAACCATAATCGAATTTTGAGAACGCCACATATATAGAATTTCCTTATGTTGAACCATTCCAACATAGCATTCATATATATCCTTGACTAAAGTTGATTAAAATCTCAATCTAAGCTTGTAGAGTTGGAATGAAGTATGAAATCCTCTCCCTTAATTATAGCAAAACAACTTTTCAAAGCGAATTGAAAGTTTTTGTTTTCTATAATTAACATTGCTAACTTGCAACACGTAACATAATAATCATGCTCCCACTAACATGATAATTATAATTTAACCAACATAACACTTTATGCTCCCACTAGCTTTGACATGTACCCAGAAATCAGCTGGACTTCTAGAAATCAATACTTTATTGACTTTCTTACCAAAGTTCAGTTTTCTGATACGAGATGCTTTGATAAGACTTTATCAAAATCATACACCTTTTCTTAGACAGCTCACATGTGTGTCTAAACAATTTTAGAACTATGAAAAGGGATGTCGTAATCATAGTCTCAATTGTTTAGACCTTTGCCATTTCTCACAAGTCTATGTTAGTGTGCCGGTTACCCACACACGCTCCACTAACGACTTTGAGAATGCAAATATCACAATTGCTATCTACTTAAAACCTACCTAGTGAAAGCGTTTCCTCTGCATCATTTTCATGAATTGGAGAGAAACCTTATGACACTTAGATTTTATTTTTATGGTGTAAGTGTTCCTATCCATGCGAATTTGTCAAAACCATAATCATAAGACAAGGTTAGTGACAAATCCAAATTCATATGGACTGAACTTGCCCGATCTCATTTTCTTTCCACTTAGTAGCGCAAGGGCCTACCGCTTCCAGGTTGTTATGCGAACAATTGAGAACTTATAGAACTCACAAGCATAGTCAACTTAACTGGAGTGGGCACAGAAATAAGAATATGTCAACACGATAGGTTACAAACCTCAAGTTGTGTGCTAGCGATTAAACAATAGGTTTTTATTCTTGATTAGTTCTTGAAACTTTTCCAAGATCTTTAAGACTCCCACTGTCCTCTTGACATATGAGATTCTCTTGTCAAGAACCATTCCTTGATAGAACAAATATTCAAGAGTTAGTGTGGATTCTTATTAAGATAAACACTTCTCACAATTGGCCTTAGTTGGTCTCTGTTTTATCCAAAACATCACAACTTACCAATTTCAAATGTACAAGAGTAAGAAACATGTTACTCTACATTTGATAAGTGTTATAAACCTTTCTTATAATTATGTCACTCAAGTTACAATCTTAGAGTATGACTCCAAGACTTGATTTTGGAACGAAGTATGATTTATCTTTTGATTTAACCATTTCAACAGTTCATGATTCCTCTCCTTAGCCACACAAATGCACTAAGGTTTCTTTAGAGGATCAATTGTGATATGGTTTTATAATCACTAAGATAATCATAAAACAAGATACTCAAGTACTCTCCCATCTCTTCAGATTGGAGAAACCTTTATCTTTCTACCTAATTTGATTCTTCTCATTCATTCTGCCAATCATTGAAACTTTTCCAATATTTCAGAATTACAATTAAACCTGTAAGTATAGCCATATTTACTAAACTTTAGTAAATCATAATGAATAACCTTATTAGCCTTTGTGGTGGACCTGACCAGCGCACAACCCAATGTACCCGATCCTTTAGTCCTTCAGTTGACTCACATGTACATGCGAACAAGGAATTAGTCTTAATTTACAAAAGATGAAAATTCTCATTCATCATACAATACAAGTTGCATGATTCCAGGTTTTTATCCAACTGAAACTTGGGTGATGAGGATCTTTTCATATTTGGTAAATTATGACACTACTACAAACGAAAGAATCAAATCCATTTTCCAATATTGTTATCAATGAAATCGTATAAACAACAATTTTTCACAAATGCCATCGTAAGGATACTTCAAATAAATAAAATCAAAACTTTCTTTTATTTTAAAACATGCGGAAAACTTATCCTTACCGTGTAAATACATATGAAAAACATGTTATTATCTATTCCTAAGCAATCTATCATAACTCTTTAAGCAGCAGTTCAAAATTCTGATCACCGAACCATGCGATTGAAATCCATCTTCGCAATCAAAATCAGCATACCCTTTTTTAGGTTTCCTTTGATTCTTCTAAAACATCAAAATGTAATTACATTACATCATGCATTAAGAATCTCCAAAAGAGACTTCATAGAGTTAGATAATGGACTTTACCTGAAGTATAGTCAAACTTTTTGACTTTACCATCCTTATGATCTTTCAGGTAAATTGGGAAGCTTTGCAACCAATGTCCCTTCTTTTGGCAAAAGAAACATATGGACTCTTTGGAAATGGTACACTTGATTGTCCAGACTTAGCCTTTCTCTTTACCATTGAGTCAAACGACTTGACCATGGCCGATCCCTTTCCATTGGGAAGAGAAAGTTTTTCTGGACTTTCAATGTTAACATTACCAATGTCCATGGAAGCATGGGAAGTAGATATTTCAATCAAATTTGCTTTACCATTGCTCCAAATCATTGCTGATTCAGTAGCATCGAGCAAATATGTAAGATCATTAAGGGTCATGTCATGGTCTGTCACATAGTAGTCCTTAAAGAACTTACTATATGACTTAGGAAGTGACTGAAGAACCCAGTTAACAGTCAACTCCCTTAAGACTTTGACACCCAACTCTCCCGGCTTGCCAATATGTGACTTAATCTCCAAGATGTAAGCACATATAGACTTTGCTTGCCAATTAGGGATTGAGTGACCTGAACTTGTGGGTCAGGGAGAATTATTGGAGGAGGTGGAGGAAGTGAAGCTCTATCCAAAAGGATGAGGAAGACCATACTTGTCTGAACTTAGACATCTATGAGGGAGAAATTCAAGTTTCAGTTGATTTAAGCCCTTGACATAACACCCAATATGAAATATTAAGGCTAGGACCCAACAAACTATTTTATAACTTGGAAGAGGGATTCCGTAATCCAAGCTACAAAATATTTGAAGGTAGGTAAATGATGATTTACCAATTTCCACCATGAAAAACAAAATAAATTATTAAGTTTTAATTGGATTGAAACTCCTATATCTTTTGAGATTCATTGAACGTTCAATGGCATGTTTAAATCTCGATTGTGCCCTCTCAAGTTTGTGACTGGGATGCCGAGGATCACAAACAATGTGTGAATAACCATGCAAATTGACTTGGTACCCTTAATTTTATCACCCAATCGATGTGCCGGTTAACCACACGCACTCCACCGATCTATGATAAAACTTAAGTCACCCTTTGCCACACATTGTCAGTCCTATGTTAGTGTGTCGGTTAACCACACACGCTCCACTAACGACTTAACAAGGGTGCAAATTGTAATTGCATGGGTTAGCACCATTTCACATTTTCCTAAGTAACTAAAATTGGGAATTTATAAGTGTTTAGTTACTTAGTATTTATCATTATACTTTTAATGAAAGGAGAATTAGAGTCCTATTCTACCCGTTCGGCTAACGACCCTCCACCGGTCAAGGAAGTGGTGGGTGAGAGTGGACACCCATTAAACTGCTATTTTATAGGCAGTAACCTTATACCCCCCTTAGAGACTGACTTCGTGAATGAGGCCTACTAACAGTAAGATTGACTTTATCTTATACATATATATAACCATTAACTTTTAATATTATAATAGTATAAGGTTGAATTTTAAACTTTTAAAATTCTAAGGTTTAATTTGGAATTAAAGTATACATGGGGAGGTAACTTTGCAAATTCCAAAACTTGAGGGAAAATATTGAAACTTTTCAAAACTCTTAGATTTTCATAACTTATGAGTTTAATTAAGGTTTTAACAATCTTTAATGAAGAGACTCTTGAACATCCATAAATTCAAGACAAGTTATGGAGTTCATAAAACTATTTATGACAAAAAGACTCTTCATTTTGTAACCTATGACAATTTTATGAGTTTTAATAGTCATAAATGTGACTTTTCATATAAATCTATGGGGACAAGTTACAAAAACACATTTTGTGAACTACTTTTAGATCAATTTAGATTGAAAACAACTAATACATAATTTATTTCATTAATCTAAATTAACTCATAAAACAAGGTAACACAAAACTTTTGGTGTTCCATAACTTGAGGACAAGTTATGGAACAAACAATTTGCACATAATTCCTACGATCTACCAAAACTCATAAGCATGAACAATCCAAATCAACAATTTTCAAGAATCCTATAAACATATATAAAACTTGAAACTTTGATAATAACTTTGAAATTGGTTTACCATAATCATTATCACATTTAAAAACAGGTTTTATAAGTCCAAAACAGTTAAAGGTAATGATTCTAAACAAATTCCAGCACCAAAACTCGAAAATCTGCACTCAGGAGCACCAACTCATCGAGTGCATGAACTAACTCGGCGAGTTGGTTGAAGATACACATGAAATCGTCGAGTTCCTTCATGGACTCGGCGAGTCCACTGTCCAGTGAGTAGTTTTTCGACATTTTTCAGCAAACAGCATCAAGTATAATTGAAAACAAGCCTAGGCTCTGATACCACTATTGGGTTTTGAGCATTCTAACACTCCTAAGATTTTCATGCAACCCTAAATACCTTGGATCTATGTTTTCACTAATTATACATGCAATGGATTTTCCAAGGTATTAAAGCTATAACTAGCATACAATTGTCATATACCACTCAAGAATCTAGTTAGGATAACATACCTTATGGTGGTGATTGAAGTCTTGATGTATCTAGCCTTAAGAGCTTATCCCCAATAGTGTGGAAGCCTCAAGTGGAATCACAACACATCATGGACAAAGGAGGAACTTTGAGAGAGAATCTTCATGCACCAAAAACCACCATGAACTCCAAGAATACACTTGTCACGATTTTGGGCAACGAAGTATGTATTTATATGTGGGATTTCTAGGGTCATGGATATAACCCAAATCCATACCCATGGGTCTTATGATCCATGGTTCATGTGGCCCAAATCTTTATGTATCCATACATAAACTTGGTCCAACATGGATCATAAGCCCAACACACATAAATATAACTAATTAACATAATTAGTCCCCATAGATTTAATTAGTCTCTTTTTGATCACTAAATCAATTCTAAATTAATTCTTGATCAATACTAATTAAAACCATATGATTTCATATTAATATATTAGTACTTATAATATATTAATAAATCATATATAACCTTCTCTCAAGAGTCCATCCTAACAAATTGTACTGATGATATGCAACCCAAATGGACCATGCTACTCTCGGGTCAAGTACATACCAATAATAGTTATGGGCTTAGACATCTAATCCAACAATGATGTTCTTGGGATTGTACTCTGACACTATTATTATTCCACGACATGTTTATGACTTTTGATTTCTGGAATGTTATGATATCGATGATGTTTTTCAGTAAACAATTTTAGAAACTACTTAATTAAAAATGAAATTTTTGGTCTAGAAAATTGGGATATTACAAGTTGGTATTAGAGCCTTGGTTTGAGGGATTCGGGCACACTCTCGGGTGTGTCTGAACTCAAACTAAGGATTTGGTATGCAAATTTTCAAAAGTAAAATCATTTTTATAAAAAGGAGTTGAACAGAAATTGAAAAGATAAAAGAACCTTGAAAAGAACAAGGTGTGTGATGCGTGCGACCGGCCGAGCTCCAGTAAGTTTTCCCCAAGATACATATACATTATATGTTATGATGTGATATGATTATGAGAAAGGCATGCTAGATTAGGGCTAAGGATCTAGGAAGATGCCTTACGTGCCTGCTATATGTGCTAATTGAATTTCATGCTAGAACTGATTAGACAGTGATATGATGGCCTGAATAGGATACGCTTGGTTTGGGTACTCAATGCCCGAATGCTGCTTCCTTTGTGCTTTTAGGAGTTCTAGTTATCTTGAATTAACTAGTAGACGAATACGTTAAGTTACATATTAGGAGGAATAAATAGTTTTAGAAGGTTAGGTCTAGCCCTATTTCACAGCTCTTGTCTGAGTCCAACTGTTGTAGGGCAGGACCTCTCATTCGAAGAATTATCTGGTCTTAGTAATATGTAATGGTATCCGCGAGCTAGTTAGGGCGAGATAACATGGACTTCTTATGCAGCCGATGGCGGAGAGTAGGTCGGAAGATTACCCTAGGGTAAGCCTTGGATGAGAGTAGTGCAGCGAGTAGTGGTAACAGAAGTAACTTGGTAAAGTCAAGGAAATCCTTGAGGAAAGTACGGATAGATGTGGAAGGTAGTATGGACCCGTACTACTGAAAGCAGAGGATCCGTACTCGAGTCAAGGAAGGTCGAGATAGAACCAAGGAGCTTGTAGTATGTGACCTTCCGCGGTTATTTATGACCCTGATGATTATGTGTTTTGTTTTAGAATGGTGATGATTACGCGTCATGGAGGGGGAGGTTCAGGATCAGGATCAAGATCAGGATCAGGTTCGGGATCAGGTGTCGAGCCAGTCGATGAGGGACTGCACGATTTCATTGCTTCCGAGATCATGAGAGGCATCCTTGAGGCGACCTCGGTGATTTTTGGGTCGATCAAGGAGGGGATCATTGAGTTGATGGAGGATCGCCTCAGAGAATTCCGGAGTGATATGGTATCCAGCCAGTCAGGGGCGCGCACACTATCCTTTAAGGACTTCAGGGGATGTGGTGCACCATACTTCCACGGGGTGAAAGACCCCATAGTTGCCAGGAGATGGATTGCAGACATGGAGTTTGCTCAGTTGATTAGCTTCTTCCCTGAGGGGTCGAACGTCCAGTACGTTGCACGATGTTTGAGGGACATGGCTAGAGATTGGTGTGACAACCGTCAAATTTCGGTCAATTCAAAGTCAAACAAAGTCAACAAGTCAAACCGGTCAACTCTAATAACCCTTGTATGTTAGGGTTTACGTTATGTAATCACTATACAATTCACTATTTTAATGAGAAATCATCATTTGGAAAGTTCATGTGTTTGATTTTCCTTAGCCTTAACAGTGCTAAACAACGAACCAAAGCGATAAAACACTATTGCACAATCATCGGGATTGTGTACGACACTAAAATACGGTTTAACGGGGTTTACGAACCTTGCGTTGTGAAGCCGGACACTCAAATTAATCACAAACGAAACCTCTCTAAATCGTTTTCACTCTATCTCTTTCTATTTGAAATCTCTCCCAAATCTCTCCCAAATCTCGCTCAAAAGTTACTTTAACTTTTTGTAATCATTTGGGTCATCTCGACCCTTAACCAGGTCAAAAACCGCTTGAAACGGGGTAAAAACGAGTAAAATAGCTTTAAGGACCCGAAACCAAAGCTTCAGGACCGAAGCCTCGCATCCGAGGCCTCTGATCCGAAGCCGAGGCTTCTCACGAGACTAGGACCGAAGCCAGCAGACCGAAGCCTCGCATGCTAGGGTCCGAAGCCTCGCATCTTCGGCCCCCATGCGAGAGGTCTCGCAGACGGCCCCTTTTTACCGGTTTTTCGACTACGACTTCGTTTTAACTCCGTTTTTCATTATTTTAACGTGGGATTTTCACCCAAAACTTTATTTTATAAACTAAGGCCCCAAAATATATAAATCTCCAGGGTTTTTATAAAATATATTAAAAGAATTAGTGGTTGAACTAATTATTGAGGGAATATTTGCTTTTCCTTAATTTATGGCAAAAGCAAACCACCACCACCTCACTCTATGATTAGCCACTCTTTCCCACTACCCCTTGTCTCCTTAGTGGACCTTTACACCCAATCTCCAGCTCTTCCCACGTTCTAAGAGCTGGAGGATTGATCCTCTCTCCTCATTCTCCATAAAACTCTTTCATTCTACACTTAGCAACCAAGAACACTCTCCAAAATTCTCTCATCTTTTCTCTCAACTTCAAGAACTTCAAGGCTTTCTCCAGGGATTTCTTTCTTCAATTAGTAAGTATCTTCATCATTCACATAATTATTAAACTCCATTCTACTCAAATCATTGATATCTTACACAAGTTCCATCTTATTCGGTGTTAGATTCTCGAATCATCAAGACATCTTCTTAGTGTTCTTGGGTTGAACACTTCCTCTCTCTCACTTTCATCTACTGAAACCACATAAGGTGAGTTCATACCCCTACATTTACATGTTTTTCTTAAGTTTTAAGGGGGGAATACAAGTAAAATCATCAAGAACACAATTAAACGTTTTCTAACAGATTACATCATAAAAGATGGACGTTAAACACGGACTGTTTTGGTCAACTTAAATATTTTAGTTTTCAAAACTGTTCCAGGTGCAAGTAGTTCAAACTCTTAGCTTTAAAATGGCTACTTGCACATCTCCATATGATTTTTCTACAATTTATGGTGATTTTTACAAAACTGCCTGTCATTTCAGAGGCAAACCCGGACCAGTCTGTGATTATGAACATTTTCACCTCTATTAGAGATCACTAAAAATCATGATAAAATTTACGAACAAACTAGACTCATATTCCAAACTCTCAAAATTTGCGGATTTGGATTTAGAGCTTTGATGATTTTTCTATAAATTTTCTAAGAACAGTAACAGAAACTGTTTTCAACGAAAAGTT
The DNA here is from genome assembly GCF_052849685.1 of Lactuca virosa. Lineage (NCBI taxonomy): Eukaryota > Viridiplantae > Streptophyta > Magnoliopsida > Asterales > Asteraceae > Lactuca > Lactuca virosa. The sequence goes on from NC_136432.1 coordinate 24,669,192, forward strand.
GCTGTTAATTTCATTTCACCTTGTAACATGTTGAGCAAGGTGTATATCTTTATGTGATTATATGTTATTGCAATATATGACATTTTATCTTAATATTTAGACACACATCAGTTTACAAATGGATTTGGTCATATAAAATATAAAGAATAACAAGTGATTATAATCAAAGTACAATCGATACATTCAAACATTTAATAAACTATTTTGAATATAGTTTGCATACATTACTACGTACTACCCTTGGTTGATAAACTATAATAGGTACAGTTTATGATACATTACATAAAACATACATTTAAAAAGGGTACATTTATACAAAGGATATTTTCATTAAGCAAGGTACGGCCATACGGTACCAAGTTTTCATAACACGTAATTCCGTTAATGACTTTGTGAGACATTTACTTCAAATTACCATTAAGTCCTGTATTGTAACCAGAGTCTCCTTGAGGGAGAGCGTGATACTTGTGTATAGATCTATATTGGGTTTGACAAACCCACACCTAAACTGCATGCAACAGTTAGACCGATAGGTCTGGGGTGACAAATGTCATAACATTTCCGACGCCTGAAGAACGTCGTTTTAGGCAACCTTGGTCATAGTATGGTTATAATAAACTCACATAAAGTATTAATAAACATTGGAATTTACGGGAACTTCATTAAAATTTAACGAGTTTATGTCGATTTAAACTTGCATTGTTTTACTATAAATATGACAAATTACTTGTACATTTCGGTCTTTGGGTTTTAACACTACATTTACACATTAAGGAAAATATTGGATTTTCTAACACAAATACTACTTTTACAAACGAAAGGCTTTTAATAATACCAAACAAAAGCTTATGAACTCACCAACCTTTGTGTTGACACTTTTTCAAACAACTTGTATTCTCAGGAAATCATTAAACAGGTAATCAAGTGCTTTTGAGGATGGGACGCTAAGGCGTCTACTATTTCATAATTTTGTCAACATATTGTAATTGATTCGTAAACATGTAATTCATACAATGATGTAACTTTTTCAATTATATATATGTTGGTTGTGTTTGCTTCAATTACTATTACAATTGTTGTTATGATACTATACATGAAGTCCTCCACCCCCGGACGTTTCCGCCATCCTTGGTTTGGGGGTGTGACAGATTGGTATCAGAGCACAGTTTATAGTGAATTAAGTATATCAAACCACATAAGATATACAAACTATAAACACAATTGGGACTAATAGTCTCTGATTTGGGCATTTTTCAAATAAATATACTCTTAGAAAATAAATGATTTTCTTGATTAAAGTATACATACATACATTACATGCTCGCATGGTATCATAACTAGCGAAAACATAAAGCAAAAGAAGAAGAGTTGAACATTTTGAGTATGCCTTAGTATATGTGGATTAAATCTGGGAAGGATATAGCCTGATCAACTATATCTGTCCGGGAATTGACTTGCATATACCGGGGGATAGTCAGGATGGACAACAAATCTAACAAACCTAATAACAGACTACAAAGGATACTTTAAGAACTCAAAACTAAACATTTACAAATACTATAGGAGTATTTTGTGTTACTATACTAAATTATCTGAGAATTAAATAGGTCTTTATTTATAGATCAATAGCTGCTAAGTGGATGCGCTAAGGTCATATGTAACTAAGATGCTATAGACTTAGAATTTATGTATCTTTGTTTCACTTCCTGTCCTTGTTTGGTTGTGGTCTTGGAGTTAGGGTCATCTATTCGAAGGACTATTATATCTTAATCACATATGACTGGTATGCACTTTGCAACTAATTAAGTAACCGATAAAGATCATTTTAAAATATAATATATTAATTATGTCCCGACTAAATTAGTATATGTGAAACTTTTACAAACAGTCATATACTTGGAAACAAGGAAACTCAAATAAAATATTTTATACTTTCATTTTACCTCATAACCCAATGTATTGGGTCAATTAAAAGTATAAAATCGTATGTATCGTAAACATACCGGAAAACAACGTAATAATATACTTTATGTATAAAAGATTTCTCTTCCTATAAAAACACTTTTACTAAAAGTACATTGGTTTATGACTTATGACAGAACCATGCGGCCAAGGAGAAGACCAAGACCTTCCAGCAACACAGCAACACCTCCTCCGCCGCTGCCTCCACAGTTTGATCCTGCGATGTTCTAGGCTGCAGTAACAGCAGCCGTAGCGGCCGCAATGTCGCAGATAGGGACAAACGGAGCGGGTGGTTCTGGATCGGGTGCTACAAACTCTAACCACGGAGACAGTACGTGGCGTGCAAGAGAGTGTTCATACAAAGACTTCACCAATGGCAAACCCGACAACTTCAATGGGAGCGGGGGAGTCATCACTTTGATGCAATGGTTTGAAAAGACCGAAGTAGTCTTTCAGGTGTGCTCTTGCCCCGAAGCGAGCAAAGTTAAGTTCGCAGCCTTCACTTTCACCGGCCGGGCCCTTACTTGGTGGAACTGCCGGATTAAGTCACTTATTCTCGAAGTGGCTAGCTCCATAACCTGGGCAGAACTAAAAACGTTGATGATGAAGGAGTACTGCCCGAGAGGTGAAATTCAAAAGCTGGAACAAGAACTTTGGAACCTCAGGATGACGGGCTCCGACCTTGAAACCTACACCACCCGATTCAATGAATTGGCTCTCCTCTGCCCAACAATGGTTACTCCGGAGGAGAAAAAGGTGGAGCGATACCTTTGGGGACTGTCTCTCCAAGTGCAAAGTAGTGTCCTGGCTTCAAGGCCAACTACTTTTGACAGTGCCAGGGAGCTGGCACAACAACTTGTTGACCACCGAGCCGGTCATAATACTACAACCACCACCACTGATAAATCAAAAGGGGGAAACAACAAAAGGAAGTTCTGGAACGAAAAGAAGAGCCAACCAGCACAGGACCCCGCTAATAAGCAACAAATTGTTGCTGTCCATGCTGCCACTAATGCTGCCACTACTGCTACCACTCCAGCACCACCGAAGCCATATGCGGGAACCCTACCTAAGTGCAACAAGTGCAACTTTCACCACAATGGTGCTTGTAGGGAGATGCACTGTAACAACTGCGACAGGAAGGGGCACACTGCTCGTTTCTGTAAAGCGCCGGTTCGACCAATCAACCAAGTCGCCAGTACGGGGGCAACCCGAACCTACTACAACTGTGGAGACGCAGGTCACTTCAAAAGAAACTGCCCCAAAGCACAAGCCCCTAATGCTGGTGGAGTAGGAAGAGTCCTGGCAATAGGACATGGGGAAGCAGTCGAGGATCCCACAGTGGTTACCGGTACGTTTCTCCTCAATAACTCTTATGCATGCGTACTATTCGATAGTGGAGCGGAGAGGAGTTTCGTGAGCCACCAATATAAACAATTACTTGAACAAAATCCCCAATCACTAAAGGATACTTATGTAGTAGAAATGGCAAATGGGAAAGTAGAACGCACTAGCGATATATACTCAGAGTGTACTCTCACTCTAGACAACCATACATTTAAAATTGACCTGATGCCGGTCACCATAAAAAGCTTCGACGTAATCATCGGGATGGATTGGTTAGTTCCTCACCGTGCCGACATTCTATGTTACGAAAGGGCCGTTCGCCTCAATCTACCAAATGACGAAACCCTTCTCATCTATGGTGACAAACCTAGTGCGAATTTACAAATCATCTCATGCATCAAAGCCCAAAAGTATCTCCGGAAGGAGTACCATGCCTTCTTAGCCCACGTAGTAGACAAGCAACAGGACGTGAAAGACATCAAAGACATCCCCGAAGTGTGTAACTTCCCGGATGTGTTCCCAGAAGATCTTCCTGGTGTACCACTCGCACGACAAGTCGATTTCAGAATTGACTTAATACCCGGAGCTACCCCCGTAGCCAGAGCTCCATACCGCCTCGCACCATCAGAAATGCAAGAGTTGTCCAGTCAGTTGAACGAGCTTTTGAGCAAAGGGTTCATCAGACCAAGCTTCTCACCTTGGGGAGCACCAGTCCTTTTTGTAAAGAAGAAGGACGGATCCTTTCGCATGTGCATCGACTATCGGGAACTAAACAAACTCACCATCAAAAACCGATATCCTCTACCCCGAATCGACGACCTTTTCGACCAACTCCAAGGAGCAAATTTCTTCTCAAAGATCGACCTAAGGTCAGGTTACCATCAGCTACGAGTTCAAGAAGAAGATATTCCCAAAACTGCATTCAGAACTCGCTATGGGCACTACGAGTTTGTGGTGATGTCCTTCGGTTTAACAAACGCACCTGCGGTATTCATGGACCTAATGAATAGAGTGTGTCGACCCTACCTAGACAAGTTTGTAATCGTATTCATCGACGATATCTTGATCTACTCGCGAAGCGAAGAAGAGCATCGCCTACATCTACGCCAAGTGCTAGAGACACTAAGAGCGGAGAAGCTTTATGCTAAGTTCTCTAAGTGTGAATTATGGATTAGAGAAGTGGATTTCCTTGGACATGTGGTAAGTGAGAAAGGCATACATGTGGATCCCTCCAAGATCAAGGCAATCGAGAATTGGTCAGCACCCAAGACGCCAACCGAAATTCAACAATTCCTTGGGCTTGCTGGCTACTACCGAAGATTTATACAAAACTTCTCCAGGATTGCGAAACCACTCACCACCTTGACACAGAAAGGTGTGATATTCAAGTGGGAAAATAATCAAGAAACTGCTTTCCAAACGTTAAAACAAGCCCTATGCAGCGCACCGATCTTGTCTCTCCCAGAGGGAACCGAGGACTTCGTAGTGTACTGTGATGCTTCGAATCAAGGCCTCGGATGTGTGCTCATGCAGAGAGGGAAGGTTATCGCGTATGCATCAAGACAGCTTAAGACGCACGAGGTTAATTATACTACGCACGACCTGGAATTAGGAGCAGTGGTATTCGCTTTGAAGATCTGGAGACACTACCTCTACGGCACGAAATGCACTATCTTCACTGATCACAAAAGTCTTCAGCATATCCTCAATCAGAAAGAGCTCAACATGCGACAGAGGAGATGGGTAGAGTTGCTGAATGACTACGAGTGCGAAATTCGTTATCATCCGGGCAAGGCCAATGTAGTGGCCGATGCTCTAAGCAGGAAGGAGTACTCGGGCCGCCGAGTAAAATCCTTAACAATGACAATCCATTCCCACCTGACCATACAAATCAAGGAAGCTCAACTGGAAGCTTTGAAACCAGAAAAGGTGGCAGGAGAGACATTAAGGGGAATGGATAAAAACTTAGAAGTCAAGGATGATGGAGCACGTTATATCATGAACCGGATTTGGACACCGAAGTTCGGTGGACTCCGAGATGTCGTCATGAATGAAGCACACAAGACTCGATACTCCATCCATCCCGGGTCGGATAAGATGTATCTGGACCTCAAGAAATTATACTGGTGGCCGAACATGAAAGCTGAGATTGCTACCTATGTGAGCAAGTGCCTGACTTGCGCTAAGGTCAAAATCGAATACCAGAAACCATCTGGGCTATTACAACAGCCGGATATACCCGAGTGGAAGTGGGAACGAATAACCATGGACTTCATAACCAAGCTGCCTAAGACATCGGGCGGGCTTGACACCATATGGGTAATCGTAGACAGATTGACCAAATCAGCACACTTCCTACCGATAAAAGAAACCGACAAGATGGAGAAGCTGACTAGAACGTACATCAGAGAGATTGTACGACTCCATGGTGTGCCGATATCCATTATCTTCGATAGAGATAGTAGATTTAACTCACGGTTTTGGCAGTCTCTACAAAAATCATTGGGAACTAGGCTTGACATGAGTACGGCCTACCACCCACAAACCGACGGACAGAGCGAACGAACCATTCAAACGTTGGAAGACATGTTAAGAGCTTGTGTGATAGACTTCGGTAAAGCATGGGATACCCATCTACCGCTTATCGAATTCTCCTACAATAATAGCTATCATACTAGCATCAAAGTCGCTCCATTCGAAGCTCTTTACGGTCGCAAATGCAGATCACCCCTGTGTTGGGCTGAGGTGGGGGATGCACAGCTAGCTAGAGGGCAAGTCTCTAATAGCACCCTCACTGGCCCTGAAATCATAAGGGAGACCACAGAAAAGATCGTTCAAATTCGAGAAAGACTGAAAGCGTCTCGCGATCGGCAAAAGAGTTACGCAGACAAACGACGCAAACCCTTGGAATTCCAGGTGGGTGATAGAGTACTACTAAAAGTTTCCCCTTGGAAAGGAATGATACGATTCGGCAAACGCGGGAAACTAAATCCAAGGTACATCGGGCCATTCGAAATCCTTGCTAGGATTGGGCCAGTAGCATACAAACTTCGATTACCTCAGGAACTCGACAAAGTACATCCCACATTTCACGTATCAAACCTAAAGAAGTGTTTGTCTGATGAGACACTTGTAATACCACTCGACGAAATCAAAGTTAACGAAAATCTCCACTTCGTGGAGGAACCAGTCGAAATCATGGATCGGGAAATCAAACGAACGAAACAAAGTCGTATTCCCATCGTGAAGGTCCGTTGGAACGCTAAACGAGGACCCGAATTCACCTGGGAACGCGAGGATCAGATGAAACAAAAGTATCCACATCTCTTCCCAAACTCTTGAAATCCCAGTCAAAATGAAAATTTCGGGACGAAATTCCTTCTAACGGGGGGATGATGTGACAACCGTCAAATTTCGGTCAATTCAAAGTCAAACAAAGTCAACAAGTCAAACCGGTCAACTCCAATAACCCTTGTATGTTAGGGTTTACGTTATGTAATCACTATACAATTCGCTATTTTAATGAGAAATCATCATTTGGGAAGTTCATGTGTTTGATTTTCCTTAGCCTTAACAGTGCTAAACAACGAACCAAAGCGATAAAACACTATTGCATAATCATCGGGATTGTGTACGACACTAAAATACGGTTTAACGGGGTTTACGAACCTTGCGTTGTGAAGCCGGACACTCAAATTAATCACAAACGAAACCTCTCTAAATCGTTTTCACTCTATCTCTTTCTATTTGAAATCTCTCCTAAATCTCTCCCAAATCTCTCCCAAATCTCGCTCAAAAGTTACTTTAACTTTTTGTAATCATTTGGGTCATCTCGACCCTTAACCGGGTCAAAAACCGCTTGAAACGGGGTAAAAACGAGTAAAATAGCTTTAAGGACCCGAAACCAAAGCTTCAGGACCGAAGCCTCGCATCCGAGGCCTCTGATCCGAAGCCGAGGCTTCTCACGAGACTAGGACCGAAGCCAGCAGACCGAAGCCAGCAGACCGAAGCCAGCAGACCGAAGCCTCGCATGCTAGGGTCCGAAGCCTCGCATCTTCGGCCCCCATGCGAGAGGTCTCGCAGACGGCCCCTTTTTACCGGTTTTTCGACTACGACTTCGTTTTAACTCCGTTTTTCGTTATTTTAACGTGGGATTTTCACCAAAAACTTTATTTTATAAACTAAGGCCCCAAAATATATAAATCTCCAGGGTTTTTATAAAATATATTAAAAAAATTAGTGGTTGAACTAATTATTGAGGGAATATTTGCTTTTCCTTAATTTATGGCAAAAGCAAACCACCACCACCTCACTCTATGATTAGCCACTCTTTCCCACTACCCCTTGTCTCCTTAGTGGACCTTTACACCCAATCTCCAGCTCTTCCCACGTTCTAAGAGCTGGAGGATTGATCCTCTCTCCTCATTCTCCATAAAACTCTTTCATTCTACACTTAGCAACCAAGAACACTCTCCAAAATTCTCTTATCTTTTCTCTCAACTTCAAGAACTTCAAGGCTTTCTCCAGGGATTTCTTTCTTCAATTAGTAAGTATCTTCATCATTCACATAATTATTAAACTCCATTCTACTCAAATCATTGATATCTTACACAAGTTCCATCTTATTCGGTGTTAGATTCTCGAATCATCAAGACATCTTCTTAGTGTTCTTGGGTTGAACACTTCCTCTCTCTCACTTTCATCTACTGAAACCACATAAGGTGAGTTCATACCCCTACATTTACATGTTTTTCTTAAGTTTTAAGGGGGGAATACAAGTAAAATCATCAAGAACACAATTAAACGTTTTCTAACAGATTACATCAGAAAAGATGGACGTTAATCACGGACTGTTTTGGTCAACTTAAATATTTTAGTTTTCAAAACTGTTCCAGGTGCAAGTAGTTCAAACTCTTAGCTTTAAAATGGCTACTTTCACATCTCCATATGATTTTTCTACAATTTATGGTGATTTTTACAAAACTGCCTGTCATTTCAGAGGCAAACCCGGACCAGTCTGTGATTATGAACATTTTCACCTCTGTTAGAGATCACTAAAAATCATGATAAAATTTACGAACAAACTAGACTCATATTCCAAACTCTCAAAATTTGCGGATTTGGATTTAGAGCTTTGATGATTTTTCTATAAATTTTCTAAGAACAGTAACAGAAACTGTTTTCAACGAAAAGTTGCTGTTAATTTCATTTCACCTTGTAACATGTTGAGCAAGGTGTATATCTTTATGTGATTATATGTTATTGCAATATATGATATTTTATCTTAATATTTAGACACACATCAGTTTACAAATGGATTTGGTCATATAAAATATAAAGAATAACAAGTGATTATAATCAAAGTACAATCGATACATTCAAACATTTAATAAACTGTTTTGAATATAGTTTGCATACATTACTACGTACTACCCTTGGTTGATAAACTATAATAGGTACAGTTTATGATACATTACATAAAACATACATTTAAAAAGGGTACATTTATACAAAGGATATTTTCATTAAGCAAGGTACGGCCATACGGTACCAAGTTTTCATAACACGTAATTCCGTTAATGACTTTGTGAGACATTTACTTCAAATTACCATTAAGTCCTGTATTGTAACCAGAGTCTCCTTGAGGGAGAGCGTGATACTTGTGTATAGATCTATATTGGGTTTGACAAACCCACACCTAAACTGCATGCAACAGTTAGACCGATAGGTCTGGGGTGACAAATGTCATAACATTTCCGACGCCTGAAGAACGTCGTTTTAGGCAACCTTGGTCATAGTATGGTTATAATAAACTCACATAAAGTATTAATAAACATTGGAATTTACGGGAACTTCATTAAAATTTAACGAGTTTATGTCGATTTAAACTTGCATTGTTTTACTATAAATATGACAAATTACTTGTACATTTCGGTCTTTGGGTTTTAACACTACATTTACACATTAAGGAAAATATTGGATTTTCTAACACAAATACTACTTTTACAAACGAAAGGCTTTTAATAATACCAAACAAAAGCTTATGAACTCACCAACCTTTGTGTTGACACTTTTTCAAACAACTTGTATTCTCAGGAAATCATTAAACAGGTAATCAAGTGCTTTTGAGGATGGGACGCTAAGGCGTCTACTATTTCATAATTTTGTCAACATATTGTAATTGATTCGTAAACATGTAATTCATACAATGATGTAACTTTTTCAATTATATATATGTTGGTTGTGTTTGCTTCAATTACTATTACAATTGTTGTTATGATACTATACATGAAGTCCTCCACCCCCGGACGTTTCCGCCATCCTTGGTTTGGGGGTGTGACAATTGGTGGGAGTCAGTTGGTGATTCTTTGGGAGCCTCTGCCATTGAGGATATGACCTGGTCTGACTTTGTGACCAGGTTTAGGGCTGAGTTTGTGCCGGCTGTGGAGCTTTAGCAGTTGGCCAAGGAGTTCTTGGATATGAGGCAGACGACTGAGTCAGTGGCGGAGATTACCGCCAAGTTCAGGGAGAGGGCCTTATTGGTGCCTCAGTATGCCGGGGACGAGGAGATGCGGAACACCCGCTATCATGACATGTTGAGAGCTAACATTCGGAAACATGTCAGCTACTCGGCATGCCCGACATTGGATGATATGATTACGAGGGCGAGGGAGAGGGAGATTGACATTGAGTACCTCCGGAAGAGGAAGGCGGAGAATGAGCAGGTTACGGGGGTTTCGGGGAAGAAACCCAAGGGATTCGACGCTAGGCCGAAGGGCCAGCAAGGCCGGGGCCGCTGTGGGAAATGCGGTAAGTCGCATGAGGGGCCCTGCAAGGCAGGGGGGTCGGGCTGCTACAAATGTGGCAAGTCTGGGCATTCTTGTAGGGATTGTACCACCCCTACCCCCACTATTCAGACATCAGAGTTGTTGTGTTTCCACTGCAACCAGTGAGGCCATAAAAAGGTCAATTGCCCGAGATTGACAGCAGCAGCAGCAGCGTCAGTGGCGGTGCCAGCTCCAGCGACCCTGCGGATTACTGATGGCCGGCAGGGCAAGAAAGAGGCTCCAGTGGTGAGGAGCCAAGCCTTCCAGCTGACTACCGAGGAGGTACGCGCCGCACCCGATGTGGTGACGGGTATAATTTCTTCTCGCTAGCTCTTGTTTTATGTCGCTTATAATATTTATGTATATGTTTTATGTGTTGTTTAGGATCGTTCCATGTGAACGGTATCCCAGTTCAGGTGTTGTTCGACTCGGGGGCTACCCGATCATTTGTCTATCTTGCCCTTAGCAAGAGGTTCCCTGAGTCTTCAGGCATGTTGGATTGCCCTCTAGAGGTCGAGATTGCTGACGACCGATCAATTCGAGCATCAGAGGTTTTCAAAGATTGTGTTTTGAGGCTGTTCGAGGAGCACTATCTGGTAGACTTAGTTCCCATACCATTGCGTGGGAACAAGGTCATCATCGGTATGGACTGGTTGAGCCCTAACGGGGCAGTGATCGACTGTGCGCAGCAGTTGGTTTAGGTCAGGACCCCAAGTGGGGGAGAGATAGTGATTCAAGGCGAGAGGCCACAGCTTGGGCCAGCTTTATGCTCAGCAGCGAGGGCTAGGCGCTACCTTCAGCAGGGTTGCGTCGGATATGTCGCCTATGTCATGGATACCCGAGAGGAGGGTGAGGCAACCGTGAGTGATGTGTCAGTGGTGCGGGAGTACCCGGACGTATTTCCAGAGGTTTTGCCTGGGATACCTCCGGAGAGGCAGGTGGAGTTTAGGATCGACCTAGTCCCGGGTGCGGCTCCGATAGCCAAGGCCCCGTATCGGTTGGCTCCTCCCGAGATGCAAGAGTTGTCTACACAGATACAAGAGCTGTTAGACAAGGGATTCATCATACCGAGCAGTTCACCCTGGGGAGCCCCGATTCTGTTTGTGAAGAAGAAGGACGGGTCGCATCGGATGTGTATAGACTACCGGGAGCAGAACAAGGTAACGATGAAGAACCGTTACCCACTCCCCGAGGATTGATGATCTTTTCGACCAGCTTCAGGGGGCATCTTGGTTGTCCAAGATAGATTTGTGGTCAGGCTACCATCAGATGAGGGTTAGAGACGAGGATGTACAGAAGACTGCTTTTCGGACTCGCTATGGCCATTACGAGTTCGTGGTGATGCCCTTCGGGCTCACCAATGCTCCTACCGCGTTCATGGACCTCATGAACCGCGTATGCAGACCAATGCTGGATCGGTCCGTGATAGTTTTCATTGACGACATCTTGGTTTAATCCAAGACGCAGGAGCAGCACGAGGAGCACTTGCGGGAGGTGTTGGATACCCTGAGGAGGGAGAGCTTGTATGCCAAGTTCTCAAAGTGCGAGTTCTAGTTGCGCGAGGTGCAGTTTTTTGTCACCTTGTCAACCAGAACGGGATTTTGGTCGAACCGGCCAAGATGGAGGCCATAATGAGATGGGAGGTGCCGAAGTATCTATCTGAGATTCGGAGTTTCCTGGAATTGGCGAGCTATTACCGGAGATTCATTCAGGATTTCTCCAAGATAGTCGTACCCTTGACCCGGCTGACGAAGAAAGTCATTGTAACTCACTGGGGGCTTGAGCAGCAGGCAGCGTTTGAGACATTGAGATAGAGACTATGTGAGGCACCGATTCTAGCCCTGCCAGAGGGCGTGGAGGATTTCGTGGTATACTGCGATGCGTCCATCTCAGGGCTGGGCGCGGTATTGATGCAAATAGGGCATGTTATCGCCTACGCTTCGAGGCAGCTAAAGCCTCACGAGGCAAACTACCCGACGCATGATATGGAGTTGGGGGCGGTCGTCTTCGCCCTCAAGATTTGGCGGTATTACCTCTATGGGGTCCGTTGTACCATTTACACGAACCACAAGAGTTTGAGGTACCTCATGGATCAGCCGAATCTGAACATGAGGCAACGTTGGTGGCTAGATGTGGTAAAGGATTACGATTGTGAGATCCTATACCATCCGGGGAAGGCCAAAGTGGTGGCCGATGCTCTTAGCCGCAAGGCTGCCCCGACAAGAGACTTTTGCCTACGGATGACAGTAGTGACTCCACTGTTGGAGCAGATCCGAGAGGCCAAGCAGGAGGCTATGAAGGAGGAACATCGGAAGAGTGAGCGTATTGTGGGGTAGGTTTCCTCCTTCGACTATGATAGTTGTGGGTTGTTGACTCTACACCGTAGGGTGTGGGTTCCGTATCATGGAGGTGTGCGCCAGGTGCTGATGGAGGAGGCGCACAAATCCAGGTTTTCTATTCATCCTAGGGCGACAAAGATGTACATAGATCTTCGTCCTGATTATTGGTGGCCCTGCATGAAGCGGGATATAGCCTAGTACGTCGAGAGGTGCCTGACCTGCAGGAAGGTTAAGGCCGAGCACCAGAGGCCTCACGGCAAGACGCAGCCATTGGATATCCCTATTTGGAAATGGGAAGATATTACCATGGACTTCATTACAAATCTTCCCACGACCGCACGGGGGGTGGATTCGATTTGGGTCATCGTGGATCGATTGACCAAGAGTGCTCATTTCATCCCGATTCAGGAGAGTATCTCGGCCGAGAAGTTGGCCGATATCTACATCCGAGAGGTAGTGGCTCGACACGGAGTGCCAGTATCCGTGATTTCAGATAGAGATGTGTGGTTCACTTCCAGATTATGGAAGAAGTTTCACGACGAGTTGGGTACTCGTCTGCACTTTAGCACCGCTTTTCACCCGCAGACGGATGGTCAGAGCGAGCACACCATCCAAACCTTGGAGGATATGCTGCGAGCGTGTGTCTTGGATTTTGGTGGTAGTTGGGATACCTATCTTCCATTGGCTGAGTTCTCCTACAACAACAGCTACCACGCGAGTATCGATCGTCCTCCCTTCGAGATGTTGTACGGGAGGAAGTGTAGGACCTCGATATGCTGGGGTGAGGTTGGGCAGTGGGTCATGGGGAGTACCGAGGTGGCACTCAAGACGACAGAGAGAATCCAACAGGTCAGGAGCAGGCTCCTGATTGCTCAGAGTCGGCATAAAAGTTATGTCGACAAGTGTCGTTCGGACCTGGAATTCTAGGTCGGGGATATGGTTCTCCAGAAGGTGTCTCCTTGGAAAGGTGTCATCCGGTTCAGGAAGCGGGCAAGTTGGGCCCTAGGTATATTGGTCCTTTCAGAGTTGCAGCCCGGGTGGGCAAGGTGGCGTATAGGCTGGATCTGCTAGTCGAGCTTAGCCAGATTCACAGTACTTTCCATGTCTCCCAGCTGCGGAAGTGCTTGGTAGACGACTTTACGGTGGTGCCTCTCGACGATATTCAGGTGGATGACAGCATGAACTACATCGAGCGACCGATAGCCATTCTAGATAGGAAGACGAAGGCGCCGAGGAACAAGGAGGTAGAGCTGGTGAAGGTACAGTGGCAACACCGCAAGGGTTCAGAATAGACGTTGGAGCCGGAGGATGAGATGAGGGAGCACTACCCCGAGCTATTTTCAGCAGAAACAACGGACTTCGAGGGCGAAGTCTAATTCAAGTGGAGGAGATTTGTAACATCCGGGATTTGCAGGTATTAATATTATTTATTTTATTGAATAATGGGTTGTTTTTGGTTTGGGCCAGGATAGATGGGCCTTAAGTTTTGGGCTGAGAAAGGCAGTACGCGGGGCGTACCATGCCAGGTATGTGCAACGTACTCAAGAGGTTAGGGCGGGAAGGCCATGCACATACGCCCAACGTACCAAAGCGTACGAGCAGCGTACGCGTGAAGGTTCTAAAACCCTAACTTTTAGGGTTTGATCCCTATATAAAGGATCTTATGCCTTTAGTCCAGCCTCCCTCTCACCTCTATTCAGCCAGCACGAAAACCCTAACCCATATTTGTGTGTCCTTCTGATTTGAAAGCCATTTGAGAGTATCTTGGAGTAGTTTGGTGCTTTGGAAGAGAAACGAGCTTGAAGAAGGAGCAAGGATTCACAAAGAGCTTGTAGATCCATGAGATTGGCATCATTTCTGACTCTTTTGATGTATTAAGTTCCAAACTTGACCATTGTATGCTTAGATTTGTTTATAGGAGTGTTTAGGGTCACTTTTGGACTCCATTGTTGAGGCTTCTTGCATCTTAACGATTTCAGACCATAAGAGCTGTCCTTTTGGGCTCTTAGATGCACTAAGAGTCATAAAAATCGGACCTTGATGGTTAAGCTACAACCATGCAAGTGTTTGATGGTCTTAAAGCCTGTTAAAAGGACCAAAATCATGTTTTGACCCCAACCATGCATGCAAGCACATAAAGTTTGTGACTTTATGGTTTAGGAGGTCTTAAAGGACCTGGATCTACATTTTGGACGTAAAGACTTAATGGATTAAGTCACAAATGAAGTCCCAAGGAAGTTGCCCAGTACGCTAAGCGTACACCCTGGTACGTTGCGCGTACTGGGTCAACTCCTCGTTTTGGTCAAGGCCAGCGTACGTTGGGTGTACGTGCCAGGTACGCCGCGCGTACGCATTTAGAGTGGCTATATTGGACATTTTGGGACTTAGGAAACTGGGCCTAGACTATTGGGCCCCGTGGCCTGCTGTGGCGTATAGTTCTGGGCCTGGGAATTTGGAATTAGAAGTATTGGGCCTTGGGCCACATTGGGCCACTCGAGATTATTTTATTTTGGGCTAAGGACTTATTAGTATCGTGAAAAAGCCCATTTGAAGGGTTCGGCCCAATTTAGAAAATTGGGCCATTAGTGGGCCCTTAGGGAGCCTTTAATGGGCCATGGGTGCATTGGATTTAATAAGTTAGTATTCGGCCTTACGAATGGTTTAAGTTATGCCAAGGGGGTAAAATGGTCATTTTACCCTAAGTAGTGTTATAGATTCTGATTAAGTGTTATTATGATTATGGTAGACGGGAGTTATCTATGTTTTCACTAATTATACATGCAATGGAGTTTCCAAGGTATTAAAGCTATAACTAGCATACAATTGTCATATACCACTCAAGAATCTAGTTAGGATAACATACCTTATGGTGGTGATTGAAGTCTTGATGTATCTAGCCTTAAGAGCTTAGCCCCAATAGTGTGGAAGCCTCAAGTGGAACCACAACACATCATTGACAAAGGAGGAACTTTGAGAGAGAATCTCCATGCACCCAAAACCACCATGAACTCCAAGAATAAACTTGTCACGATTTTGGGTAATGAAGTATGTATTTATATGTGGGATTTCTAGGGTCATGGATATAACCCAAATCCATACCCATGGGTCTTATGATCCATGGTTCATGTGGCCCAACTCTTTATGTATCCATACATAAACTTGGTCTAACATGGATCATAAGCCCAACATACATAAATATAACTAATTAACATAATTAGTCCCCATAGATTTAATTAGTCTCTTTTTGATCACTAAATCAATTCTAAATTAATTCTTGATCAATACTAATTAAAACCATATGATTTCATATTAATATATTAGTACTTATTAAATATTAATAAATCATATATAACCTTCTCTCAAGAGTCCATCCTAACAAATTGTATTGAAGATATGCAACCCAAATGGACCATACTACTCTCGGGTCAAGTACATACCAATAATAGTTATGGGCTTAGACATCTAATCCAACAGTCTCCCACTTGGATAAGTCTAAAACTATTATTACGAGTACGACTTCATAACCCGACTAGCAATCGTAGCTCTTAAAGCCGCTGTCGAACTCTGAACAAATCAATGACGCGTCCATTAGATAAGTGATCATATATTCCTCCATTCTAGATGTCATATGGACTGAGACATGGATTATAATCATTCTCTCCATCCATTTGTTGTTTCCTGGTTATTGATTTATGACAACTGACTAATTGAACAAATCAAATCAGTCCAGGCTTGGCCAAGCACTTAGGAGTGTCATCACTAAACCATCAAGGGGCCCACAGATATCGCTTTTATCCTTATGAGGTAAAAGGAATGGATAAACTTCGACTCATATGCTTGTACTAACTACTTGTTGAATCATACATAAAGGCACGTTTTATAACATCAAGTTACTGATGCGTTTTCGTACAATCAATGTATAACCAACTCATAGTCAACAACTCATATCTCTAGGTTTGAAGAATATAAGATATTATCGTCTCATGATTCACTCGTGATAAAATCCATGAAGTGATTCAAATGAGCGTGGGTTTAATCCAATACTCGAATCTTATTCCAGGAGCACTCATGAATACTGCAGCTAAGTCTAGCCACCTAGAAAGACTACAGACCCATTCATGACAGTCTTGCCTTAATACCTACTTCCAAAGTATGATTGACTGTGGACGGTTTGAATAACTTAGTTATTCGGGACGTCAAAACATGCAAAGTGAAAAACAAGAATAATACTAATCCTATATGGCCCCAACACTTTGAGATTAAATAAAAAACACCTTTTATCTAAGCACCATATTGATTACTCATTATTCATGTAATGTTTCGAATTATCAACTTAATACTTGAATTAAAACAATAGTCATGCCATGCTCCAAGCATACACACTATGTTTACCTATGGTCCTTTCTTTTGTGAAATAGATCAATTGAACACGACTCCAATGATGCTCATTTCACAGTCCCAATCCCTTTTGTAAATGTAAAAATACCAAACTCTTGCCATTTACTGTAATCTGTTAGATTCTAAACTTATATGCAATGATTCTCTTGTAATGACTATGCACAAAAGTCACAAAGATTTGGCAACAGACATTACAAAGTATTCCAATGGAGATCAATTCCATGGAAACGAAGTCTCATATTCAAAGTACATTCCTTTGAACATCCTTCTTTGCATTAAGTTTTCTAATCTTTCACAGATTCAGAGAATAACTTCCACCTATGGAAACAATTCCATATTACCATTTTGACTATCACTTCTGAACAAGAGTTGCCTCCTTTCAGAATATGTCAATATGGTCCTTTCCAAAGTTTACATTATACTTCCAATTGTCCACGAGCAACCAATCTTTGGTAAACCTCAGATTGTCCTCGTCAATTGCCTAATCATTTTAGTCATATCCGGTTCTATTCCTTTTTACCTCTTAATGCCCTAAGCATTTGGAAATTTTAGAAAGGATGTAATCGATCCTATACCCGAAGCATATGGGACACAACTCATGCTATAAAAATTTTATTTGCCATGTTCTCACAATTCGAACTATGAAGAGGGATGCCGTAATCATAATCAAATTTTGAGAATGCCACATATATAGAATTTCCTTATGTTGAACCATTCCAACATAACATTCATATATATCCTTGACTAAAGTTGATTAAAATCTCAATCTAAGCTTGTAGAGTTGGAATGAAGTATGAAATCCTCTCCCTTAATTATAGCAAAACAACTTTTCAAAGCGAATTGAAAGTTTTTGTTTTCTATAATTAACATTGCTAACTTGCAACATGTAACATAATAATCATGCTCCCACTAACATGATAATTATAATTTAACCATCATAACACTTTATGCTCCCACTAGCTTTGACATGTACCCAGAAATCAGCTGGACTTCTAGAAATCAATACTTTATTGACTTTCTTACCAAAGTTCAGTTTTCTGATACGAGATGCTTTGATAAGACTTTATCAAAATCATACACCTTTTCTTAGACAGCTCACATGTGTGTCTAAACAATTTTAGAACTATGAAAAGGGATGTCGTAATCATAGTCTCAATTGTTTAGACCTTTGCCATTTCTCACAAGTCTATGTTAGTGTGCCGGTTACCCACACACGCTCCACTAACGACTTTGAGAATGCAAATATCACAATTGCTATCTACTTAAAACCTACCTAGTGAAAGCGTTTCCTCACCATCATTTTCATGAATCGGAGAGAAACCTTATGACACTTAGATTTTATTTTTATGGTGTAAGTGTTCCTATCCATGCGAATTTGTCAAAACCACAATCATAAGACAAGGTTAGTGACAAATCCAAATTCATATGGACTGAACTTGCCTGATCTCATTTTCTTTCCACTTAGTAGCGCAAGGGCCTACCGCTTCCAGGTTGTTATGCGAACAATTGAGAACTTATAGAACTCACAAGCATAGTCAACTTAACTGGAGTGGGCACAGAAATAAGAATATGTCAACACGATAGGTTACAAACCTCAAGTTGTGTGCTAGCGATTAAACAATAGGTTTTTTTCTTGATTAGTTCTTGAAACTTTTCCAAGATCTTTAAGACTCCCACTGTCCTCTTGACATATGAGATTCTCTTGTCAAGAACCATTCCTTGATAGAACAAATATTCAAGAGTTAGTGTGGATTCTTATTAAGATAAACACTTCTCATAATTGGTCTTAGTTGGTCTCTGTTTTATCCAAAACATCACAACTTACCAATTTCAAATGTACAAGAGTAAGAAACATGTTACTCTACATTTGATAAGTGTTATAAACCTTTCTTATAATTATGTCACTCAAGTTACAATCTTAGAGTATGACTCCAAGACTTGATTTTGGAACGAAGTATGATTTATTGTATGGTATGTGGTATGATGGGGGAACTCACTAAGCTTTGTGCTTATAGTTTTAAGTTTTGTTTCAGGTACCTATTCAACAAAGGGGAAGGAGCCGGCACGGTAGCAGCTCATCGCACACACACACGATTTCCACACTATGATGTTCTTGGGATTGTACTCTGACACTATTATTATTCCACGACATGTTTATGACTTTTGATTTCTGAAATGTTATGATATCGATGATGTTTTTCAGTAAACAATTTTATAAACTACTTAATTAAAAATGAAAATTTTGGTCTAGAAAATTGGGATGTTACAGGATAATTATCTCTAATTATCACTTAAATCACGACTCTAAGTTGTTTTCTCTCTCAAACTATTGAAATGGGTAAAAGACCATTTCACCCCTCCATGGTCCCCATAATTCCTGTCTTGTCCAAACCCTAAAGTCAACAGAAATCAACACTCGAGTCAACAGTCCATGTTGACCCGACTCGCCGAGTGCGTCTATGTGACTCGTCGAGTCCCCTCGTTTCCTCTGAGATGTCACGAAAATCCAACTTAACTCGTCAAGTTGTCTCGTCAACTCGCCGAGTTACCCATGTCCAGACTCATCGGGGAAAACCCTAGCCGACTCGTCGAGTCAGCTCATTGACTCGGCGAGTCCATTCAGTCTACTTCCTCATTCAGACTGTTTAAGTCAGATCTACAACCCCAAACTCTAGATCTAGTCTCCCAAGGCTCGAATGTCACGTAAAGCTGCAAGCTCTACGTTCATGCATGGCACTTAGGGCTTGAAATGCCAAAACAACTCTCATTTAGGGTCTTAATCATGAAGACTCTTTTATTAGCTGGATAAAGCTGGGACCTTTGGACTCTGGGGACCTTATGTTGGATATAGTGTCTAAGTCCATAACTTTATTTGGTATGTACTTCACCCGACCCGGCATGGTCCATTTGGGTTGCATGGCATTGCAATACTTGGATAGACTAAATGAGAGAATAAGGCACTTATGATTATTAATATATTATAAGTTCTAATATATTAATAATAGTATTATTTAATTAGTATTGATTAAGTATTAATCTAGTATTAATTTGGTGATCAAAGTGAGACTAATTAAATATATAGGGTTGATTATGACAATCATCAATTCTTTTATGGTGGATTAATGATCCATGGTTTATGGGTTTGGTTATAACCATATGGAGCTCCATGGATAGTCCATGGGAGTTACAAACCCATGGGTCATGAGAAATCAAGAGTCATGACAATTAAGGGCATTCATGTGTAAACCCTAATTGTGACAACACTATAAAAGGAACCCTATGGCTAGCAAAATCGTGACCTAGAGTTACTAGAGAGGGCATAACCGATTTTGAGTGCTAGAAGTATTCTCTCAAGTTATTCCAAGTCTTGTGGTGTTGTGTGAAGCATTTGAGGCACAACATTTGGGGTGCTAGGCTCACAAAGTCTTGAAGGAATCCAAGCAACAACAAGGTATGTGTTTCTACTAGTTTTTATGTTTTATGTAATCCCCATGCCATGCTAGTTAGGAAATAACATTGAAAAAGAAATTTGCATGTATATAGAGAAAACATAGATCCAAGGTTATTAGGGTTGCATGTACACTTAGGAAGTGTTAGAATGCTCAAAAACCCAACAGCTTACAAGGTCCAGATCTGAAGTCTAAATCACTTGGTACACTCAAATCCTCAAGAAGATGGAGTAAGCCCCAAAACTCCATAAAATGAGATCTAATCAAACTAGTGAGCAAGGTATAGAATTTTTACCTTCAACAAAAGCTCTGGATGAAATAACACCAGATCCCACATCCTCTTCTCGTTCCTTGCTTGATACTCTTCTCTTCTTCTTCACAAAGTGCACCAAAATTCCCAAGGATTATCTCTCTTTCTCTCTTAGCTCACTACAAACGACCAGGGTTTCACACAGGGGAGTAGGGTGGCTGGTGAGGCGGAAATGAGGGCTTAAGGTCCTTTAAATAGGACACAAACCCAGGGATTTAGGATTTCGTCACACAGCGCCAACTCGGCGAGTCGGCTCTCTGACTCGTCAAGTTGGTCATTAAACCCACATGGCCAATCCGACTCTACTCGATGATTCGGGCATACAACTCGTCGAGTCACACAATCAACCCCAAAAATAAATATATAAATATTATACCTGGGAGTCAGGATGTTACACTGATGGACAGAGTGAGCGAACTATTCAGACGCTCATGGATATGTTTAGGGTTTTCATCATCGATTTTGGTGGGAGTTGGGACTCCTACCTTTTTCTTACAACAACAGATATAATTCTAGTATTGGTGCATCGCCTTTCGAGGTTCTCTATGGAAGGAAGTGTCGTACACCAGTTTGTCGGGGATAGGTCGGCCACAGGATCATGGGTAGGACGAAGGTGGTCCTTTAGACTATAGAGCTTATTTAGCAGATCAGGCAGATATTGCAGATAGCCCAGAGCCGACAGAATATTTATGCCGACCGGCGAAGATCCGAGATAGATTTCTAGGTCGGGGATATGGTTTTACTGAAGGTATCACCCTGGAAGGGTTTTATACGCTTTAGGAAGAGGGGCAAGTTGCATCCTTAATTTATTGGACCATTCTGAGTTGTGGCCAGGGTAGGCAAGGTACCCTATCGATTGGATCTGCCTAAGGATCTTAGTCAGATTCACAACACTTTCCATATTTCTTAGCTTCGTAAGTGTGTGGTTGATGATTCTATGGTGGTTCCTATGGACGACATTCAGGTCGATGAGCGCCAAAATTATATAGAGATACTGGTGGCTATTTTGGATAAGAAGACGAAGGCCTTACATAACAAGGTAGTACCTTTTAATTAAGCTCCAGTGGCAGCATCGGAAGGGTTCCGAATGGACTTGGGAACCCGAGGTAGAGAAGCGATAACATTACCCAAATTTATTCGCAGCACCGGACTTTAAGGACGAAGTCTGATTCAAGTGGGGGAGAATTGTAACACCCGGTTCTTTTAGTTAAGTTCCTTTCTCTATTTGTTAAGTGTAAGTGTTGAATTTTGATCTATGTGTGGTGTAGATAGCCTTTTACATGCTGTGTAGAAGGAAACTTGGTGACGTGACTTTAATGATCTATGCAGGGCATAGATCTTAGTACGCAGGGCGTACTCGGCCAGAGCCCAAACCCTAATTTCAGAGTTTTGAGCCCTATTTAAGGACTTAAACTTTCATGAAATCCTTAAATCCTCAGCCTACATCCTCCCAACTGACCCCTTCCAAACCCTCATCTCCATTTGTGAGTTTGGAGCTTTTTGAGTGTTTGGTGTTCATCTTTGAAGGAAGGATTGCATTGGAGAGCACTTAAGAAGCTTTAAGCCTTGTGGATCTGGAACTTGGATCTCATAAATATTCTCCAAGAGGTATAAAGTTCAGAACTTGATTAATGTTTTGATAAGATCTTGTTAGTCCTTAGATTAATGTCCTTTTGTCCCATATTTTTGGTCTATTTGGGTATGAGAAATTCCAAGCCATATGAGTAGCCTTTTCAGACATTTTTGTGAGTACGGATTCATAAAAATGAAATTTTGGTCCCTTTCTTCCATCCATGCATGAGATATAGAGCTTGTAATTATGTAATAAGTTAGGGTATTGGATTTAAACTCTATCTAGCCATGAAAAGGCATAAAGTTGGAGACTTTGTGATTTAGGATGCTTTTTAGGGTTAGATTTGAGTATTGAGTGAAGGGTATTAAGGAAATAAGTCCGTAATGAGAGTTTTGGAACTTGAGGAATTACGCAACGAATAATCTAGGCTATGCCCAACGTAGTCTGGTGGAGTCCTGTTTTCTGGATAAGGCTCTATGTCATGTGTAGAGTTGGAGTATGCAGCGTGTAGGTCGGCAGAGGTCTGACCGTTAACTTTTGGTCAACTGTTAGGGTAGGTCTTGGAAAGGGCAAAATGGTTTTTTTCCCTTAGAGGAGTTAGTCTTAGTCTGACTTGTCGGTTTAAGGTTTTTACCCCGATTTTGACTTAAGGCTATTGGTGAATTAATAGTGTGAGGAGTTCGGGAGTCAGCAGCTCTAGTTTGTGTTTTCTCTGACATGTGATTGAGGTGAGTTCTTCTTCACTATACTCGGGGTTCGAAGGCATCAATTTTGGCCCTCTGGATTTTATATGTATCTTGGTATGTAGAATGTGGTATGATGTAGAGATTAGATAGTCGGTATATTTGTATGATTACGTATTTTGTTGGTCATTATTTGTTATTTTATTATGTGTATATGTTAACATATTGTGATGTTTGGGTTGAGGTGATCTTGCTTTGTGCTAAAGGCCAAGATACTCGGGGCGGTCCAGATAGGTTGTAGGCCTTGCGAGGCAGTCCAGTTAGGTCGTAGGCCCGCAGAGGGATCCAGATAGGTTGTATGCCTTACGAGGCGGTCCAGTCAAGATGAATGCTCATATATGCATGATGTTATCTATTTTGTTGGGTTTGGTATATTGGGGGAAACTCACTAAGATTTGGCTTACAGTTTGATTTAATGGTTTCAGGTACTTCATATGATAAGGGCAAGGGAGAAGGCGTGATTGTGCACATCATTCGCGGATATTTTGTTAATAAAATGATTTTGGGATACTCTGATTCATGACTATGCTTTTGGTACACATGCTTTATATGACTTATGGATTATTATATGTTTTTAAAAGTGAAAATTTTTACTATGATTTTTGGAATGTTACATATCTGCAGCCAACATGTCTAGAGAAATTGGGTTCAAAGTGAGAGTTTACTTCCTTGAATTTTGGAAGTGATCAAGTAAGTGTTTTTATGGAAATTGGTTGAATTTACCAATGTACTATCACTTATAAACGTATCACCATCTATAGTTATATGGAAACCATAAAACTCAAGTGGCATGCTAACTCTACTAGAGCGACGAAGAGGTAATGAATTGTCAACTGGTTTAACTGGAATCTCTTCCTCTGGTTGAACCCTAGCGTCTTCAGAGTTCCTTCATCGTTTGACTCTTGAATCTCTTAAAGGTCAAGGGTACTCCCACTGTCCTTTTTGCATATGTGCTCTCTCTCGCAAAATACTCCTCTTCATGCTACAAAGACCACATTCTCACTAGGTCTGTAGAACAAATATCCAAAGGACTTCTGTGGGTAGCCGATAAAAATACATCTCTCACTTTGAGGTTCAAGCTTGTCGTGAGTCTCTTGTCTAACAAAAACTTCACAACCCCAAACCTTGATATGTGCTAACGAGGGAACTTTCTGTCACACCCCCGAAACCAGACGGCGGAAACGTCCGGGGGCTCGCGTGACTTAAATTGAATACCATCACAATGAATATACATGAATCATAACATAAACATCACCATGCATCAATACATTACAACTAATATTGTTTACATCCCGTACATTGTTTCAAATATTACACATTCATAACACAAATTGTTTCAGAGTTTTCATAACAAAACATTCTAACATACTTGGTATTACCCTTCCGCTTATTTGTTACCTGAGAATACAAGATATTTTGGAAAAACGTCAACATATGAAATGTTGGTGAGTTCATAAGCAAGGTTGTGAATAAAATGATTTGTATAGTTTGTAAAACCCAGAAAATCCTATATTTTCTGAAAAGACAATAGTTTATCAAAGTGTGAAGATCCATAAGTTGATGCATGAATGATTTCAAGACATATATATATATATATATATATATATATATATATATATATATATATATATATATATATATATATATATATATAAGGGTGTTTTGTATTATAGTATAGAAATTCCGAGCGAGTAGTATTGATTTCCCCGGAAAACCCGATGTTTTCCGATGTCGAAAGATATACGTGATTACAAATTGTTATACCGCTACAACGAATGGCTTTTGATTACTCATCCTTGAATACTCGGATGGTGTCGGATAAACCAAGTGAGTCGTCGTAACGATGTCCGGTGAAGACATGTTATAACAGCCAACTACAAACGTCCCATAGAGGTGCCGTCCGTTGTTACTCACTTAATCCACACCACCTTGATTACTGTTGAATAACGTCCTAATTCCGTCTACTTTGATTACTCATGAGCCTTAGCGAACGAAGAGAAGAGGAGTACGAAGTCCTGCTACTTATCGTAAGTACCTTAGGCTGTCGTGGATGCGAAGGACACGTTGGCCCAACTCGCATTTGATTACTCTGACCTTACTAGCCATACTAATGGACCACTAGGGCCCAATAGCACATAAAAGCCATTGAAAGTCCTTTTATATGGAATCGAGCCATAGGAGGCCCAATAACATATAAGCGTTGTCCCTTTGGGCCCAAAGATCATGTTAGTGGACTTGCAAAATCCAACAAGCATGATTTGAAACTCTCAAGCCCAAAGTTTGTATATCTACTCATCTTAGGTATCGCGTATCTATTGAAGGGTTTGATTTAACGTTTGTTGGTTTGGTATCGATTCGAGACCGATCGATTCGTTTATCACGATATTCGGAGTTAAACGTGTATTCGTCTTTCGATTTGTCGGTCGTCGTGATTTTGTATTTTGACTTAATGAAATAGTTTGTTTAAAAGTGGGGATTTGACCTTTTCACTACCTTTCTTTTTATGAAAATAACAATTTTAGTCTTTTAAATAAAAGAATTGCATTTTTAGTCCTTAAAACATTTTCTTGGCACTTCTGCATCATAAATTTATTGAAATGATAGTTTTATCCCAAAAGTTATTTTGTTAACAGATTCAGCCCTTCCAGAATAGTATTTCTCGGTTAAAAACCCTATTTTTCGCAATTTTTACAGTTTTGGCCCAAAATCCAAAAACTTTACATTTTTTATCCTTTTTGGATATGAAAAGAATTTTTGACTCTTGAAATAGTTTTGTTACACTTTTATCCCCTGTTTTGAATAAAGTTTCATTTCAGCCCCTTTAGTTGTCATTTTTCGCAATTTTGGGCTTATTGGGCCAAAAAGCCCAAAATTAGCCCATTAAGCTAAAAATTTACATTTCAAGTCCTTTGAAAGTGTTAATATTCAGAAAAACAATTATGGAAACTGTTTTGACTCTTTTGGCCCTTAAGAAACTGTGACTTGACAATTTTTAACCCAAGTTTTGTATTTTTGACAATTTAAGCCCAAAAATGGGTTTTATGTTGGAAATATGTTCATCATAATCTTATAAGTTATTATTATTGACTTGTTTAGTGTAAAATAACTTAGATCATGTTTGTTTCCTTTCTCATGTCATAGATCTCGAGTATCACCCCTTTTTAGTTACATGTTCATCATAAAAACACATAAAAACACAGATACATGCATAAAATCACACATAGCATACACATACACATAGATCTACACATTTTTCTTGTATTCTCCCCCATAAAACATATAAAAACTGAAAAGAGAGGGGTATGAAGCTCACCTTGAGTTGTGGTTTCGGTTTTGAAGAGAGGAATGAAGAAAATTTTGATCCTAGTGAGTCTTCTTGGAGGATCTCGAATTTAGAGGCTTCTAAGATGCAAGATCACAAGATTAAAAAGATTTAGAAGAGATTTTTGATGAAATGAAGTAGCTAGATTATGGATCCAAGAAATGTCTTACCTTAGATGATGTATTTGTGGAAAAATCTCCTTGAAAGCTTCCTTAATCTCGAAAATTTGATGAATGAGTGTAAGTGTTCTTGAGAGGATTTGGAGAGAGTGGAGATGAATTTAGTGAGTGTGTGTGTGTCTTGTGTTCGGCCGAGAGCAAAAGAGAGAGGAGAGAAGAGAGATCTTTGAGTTGACTTGCATGAAAACATGAGATGGATGCATGGAAAACCTATGGATAAATGTGAGGTGGCATAGGAAAAGTCAACTCTCTTTCTTTTGTGGGTTGGGCCGAAAATGGAGAGGGGAAAAGAGAAAATTGGGCCTTGTATGCTTAAGTCCATATTATGGTTCATTTAGATGATGTTTGGCCCAAATAAATCAAAGTATGATTTTTATGACCTATTAGGGCTAGTTTAAATTGGTTGTGACACAATAAGGCCCATTAAAGTTAACCTAGTTTATTTTAGGCTTATAAGGCCCAAAATATTAAGTTTCATGTATATGGGTCCAATTAGGGCCCATTTGAGAGTTCTATGTTCAAGATAGTTAAATTGGAAGCTTATTGGTCCATTAGGTCCAATAAGGAAATCCTAGTCCAAAATGGACTTAAACCGGGATTTCAAGGGTTTCGAATTCTTTGTTGACTATTTGTAGTGCTTGAATGAAGTATTAGATGAAATTTTGTTGTTATTGAATAAGCATCATACATGCTTTCTCATTGTTGGTTCATAAATGACATAATTGTTGTAGTTACAAAGCATCAAAATTCCTAGTTGTGACACTTTCCCTGTCCACATATCGTGAGGTGTTTTGGCAACCTTTTTAGTTGGGACAAGATTAAGAATATGGGTGGAAGTATCTAAGGCATACCCCTACAATGAAATTAGAAGTGAAGCTCGACTCATCATGTAACGAACCATGTCCACAAGGTTCGATTGCGCCTCTCAACCACACCATTAATTTGTGGTGTCCTAGGAGGGGTCAATTGTCAAACTATTCCACATTCCTTGAGGTAGTCGTGGAACTCGATACTAAGATACTCTCTACCTCTATCTGATCGGAGCATCTTTATCTTCCTGCCCAATTGATTCTTGACTTCATGTTTAAACTCTTTGAATTTTTTAAAGGTTTCCGATTTATGTTTGATTAAGTAAATATAACCATATCTACTATAAACCATTGCCTCTTTCACAAGATCCAGTGAAATGTGATTTTGAAAAGACAAGATTCGCATGCATCATTCAACCTTAGGTCAAATGATTCAAATACTCCATCCTTTTGGAGTTGGGTGATGTGTTTCTTGTCAATGTGTCCAAGACGACAATGCCACAAGCAAGCCTTGTCTATACCATTATATGAATCAATTTGAAATATATTATTGCCTAAATTTTCTACACACGTCACAGTTTCATACCCGACATCACAAGGTAAAGCTTCAAAATAAAAAAACACCATTTTTATAAGCAGAAATATAAACATTCAAACCAATAAATGAATATCTAAACCCTTGTTTGAACAATGCATGAAAAGAAATAATATGTCGTTTCATTTTTGACGGGCAACAATAATTTATTAAATCTAAACAAACACCACTACTAAGCACTAGACTATAAGCTCAAATCTTCATGACAGGTGAAGATCGCCTATTTCCCATGATCAGGCACATTCTACCATGCTCCACCTCCTCACTTCTTCTTAGCCCCTGCAAATAAAAAAAAAGGTGAAATCCACATCCTATATCAAGGACCTAATAACTAAAAGATGATGAGTTATTAGATGAAATAGTGTATATACCTGCAGAAGTTTGCTTCACCTTTCCATCGTTGATATCTTGCAGATACGTCGGGCATCGTCGTTTCCAATGCCCCTTGTCTCTATAGTAAAAGCAAATAACCTCTTTGGGATCCGAAGAGGGTGGGTGATCAGAACTGGACTTTCCTTTGGGGCCACTACTGGATGACCCTGCATGACCAACTCTAAAATGGCACCATCATCATAATCTCGTGGGTATATTATCTCTCTCGCTTACATTAATTTAAGAATTCTTATAAATTGTTAGATTAGTTTATTCAAATGCATGGTGTTTGTAGGGAGGTCATATTGAGGAGCAACTAAATTGTAGTTGGTGGTGCTATTTTTCACCTCAAGTACCTATTTCTGGAAAAATCGATGTTGTAATATTGAATGATTCATATTTTCATTAGTTGTACTTATTGATTGATTGCAATAACCATTAAAGTTATGGAAAATGCTAAAAACCTTCAGAATTTCATGTGTTTGAATTTGCACATTCATTGTTGGTGGTTGATAAAACAAATGCTACTGACAAACATGACTAGGTAACCAACCAAAATTATAGACACTTGCGTTTTCATTATTTTCTTGAATGTTAATTATCTCTTATCTCTCATTTGTTTTAATTTTTTCACACAAAAAAGGAAGCATCTACATTAGGAATCCATGCATTGAGCCAAAGGCCAAAATCCATATCAAGAATCATCTTACACTTTTACATCAATAGGTACTGGAAATGGAAGACTAAAACATTGTAGAAGATGGACCTACAACAATCAGTAACAAACCAATTCTCAAATCTACATCCATGTATGCCTCTGAATATGAAGGCAAGATGCACCTCCTCTTTTCTCTGTCTACATTGTTCAATTGAGCAACTCATCTAAATGATAATGAGTTAAACCTCTTGATTTTTATAGGAAAAATCTACGATCTTGGAGGTTAAGTTCTTGCAGCAAATAGTGCCCCCATTGTTTTCCACTTGGCAAAAGAACTTGTGACTAAGTCTAAAGAAATGGACTTTCATAAATTAGCCCTCATTAACAGTTCAACCGGGAAATATGAAGACATCGAAGTTTCTTATGATTATGTAGCGGTAATATCATTACCCTTTCAGGTCCATATTAGTGTCTTCAACTGTTTCTGACAAATCTTTCTATTTATATTCATTTAAAATGTTGAAATGTTATGTTTTGTAGTTCCTAAGTTCATGGAGAGTAAAAGGCTAAAATATGTTCCAAAATTGTGGCATATGTATAGACTGCTTCTGGATATGGATTTGTTGAAGATATGCCTTATTCTTAGATTCATGAATTCATAAGAACTTCAAAGGCTGGTAAAATAAGATGGTTTAAAGGTGGGTATATGGGATTCTGGCAGAAATTAAGCAAATCTTTCCCAGAGAAGTTCAATGCAACACAAAACAAGGAAGTCAAAACCATGGAATTCGATAAGATCATCATTTATGGATATTTTCTTTTTACAAATGAGAAAATATACAAATCACCAACCTATGTTCCACTAGGTAGGTGCATTGCAATGTGTCTATACTATAATTTTATTCGAGTCATTTGTTCAAACTTAAAATGAATGATTTTATTTCATAGATACCAAACGTTTTCATTTCAAAAGATGCTACTAAACAGTTTCATACAATCACTTATGCAAAATCTTGTTTCGGTCTGCACTAAATATATGTTTTTTTAGCATATTTGGCCTCTTATCGGAACAACTTTGCAAAAGCTTTCTTGATGCAGTGGAGAAAACACAATATGATTGATTTTCAGTTTGTAGTAATGGTAATAAAGAGTGTCATTACATGTTCAAGTCCTCAATGAAGGATTTTTTTAGATTAAAAAACTAAGAAGCTACCTATTGAAGATCAGATAAGATTTCATGTTTTCCACCAAAGTAGTAGTTTTTCTTTATTTATGCTTATACTTTCCAAGTGTTCCTTAAAAGCAATTGACTTGAAAGTTAATTACTTAGTTGGTTGAATAATAGCATTCAGAACCTAATATTCTTGTGCCCAGTGTATATTAATGCATACATATGTGGGTAATAGGCTTGCACGGGAATTGTCTCTACAAACATATTAATATGATATTTTCTAATAATTTTTTAGGTCAATAAAGGAGTTGATAATAACCATTCGATCCATGAGAAGCATGAGCCACATCACTAGTTAGTATTAATAGCTAACTTAGTAGATTTGGAAATCGAGGAACTTGTGTATTTTTAGAAGACTAATGTATTATATGTTTTAAATAGTATACATTTTACTTTGTTGCTTATATTCATTATGTCATTGTATCTCTTTTGACAATTTATCTCTCTTGCTAAAAGATTTTAATGTTTTACGATGTTATTTGCAGAAATTTTAATTTAAATGGTTTTCAACTTGTTTCTAAATGACTGTTTCTAACTACCCATAGGAGATGTGTTTCACTGGCATTGTTATGATAGTCTAAAACAAAGACCAAATTTGCAAGTTAAAACATTTTAGGAATAAAATTATAAAAGCTAGCAAAAGTCGGGGACCATTTTTGTAATATTAGAGTTTTATTTTTATTTAAATGTGTTAACTTTTAACATAAGACAAAAAATTTGTCTTTTTTACGGTAATACATTATTTTAAACTTTATATTTGAATTAGAACATCTAAATTATATTAGTTTTTGTTCTCAATACATAAAATAATGGTTTTTTTTTTCTTAATTAGTTAACTTTTTACATTATTACATGAAATGAATTAATACTAAAGGGTGTGTAGTCTAACGGTATCAAATATTCTCTTTTCTCTTTGAGGTTGATGATTCAAGTCTCGTCTGGAACATAGGTGGTATTAGGAGTAGTTTAATAGAAGTAAAATAGATTTGCCGTTCCAAAAAAAACATGAAATGAATTAATGATTATATATGCAAACGAACTAGATGTATTAATTCTTATAATCATGAGTATCCATGGAGTATTTGTAGTTGCACATACTGGTTCATCGATATCTTAGTTGATATGCCCAAAAGTGATGAAGGTTTTTCATTCATATTCTTTGTATCTTTGGGTTTGATACCTATATTTAAACAACCAATCCTAATATTATCATATGTCGAGGTACATAGAGGGTTCCATATCATCAAATACTAACTTATTTATTTATCTTTTATCAAACATACCACATATAGGCATTCAAAGCCTATTTTTGAGAGCGAATCAAGAACATCAAAGTCTTGAAATCCCATTCAAAGTAGCCTTTTTAGAAGAATGGATCTAGAGTTGACAAGGCCACAAGAATGTACCCATCACATAGTACCTCTTCTCCTCCAAGCTCAAACCATTAAATAGCAAACCATATTGCTGAAGAAGCAAATCCAGTCTCCACTCCTCCATCTTCTCATAATCAACCTTCTGGTAACGAGGGTAATGCAGTGGCATTTGAAAGCCTGATGATGCTTTTTGTTTTTCTTTGGAATCACTGTTTGAAGCATTCAGTCCTCCATAATTAGGTTGCCCCAATAGAATCACACTCCAAGCATAATGTAATAGTGAACTCAAACCCATCTCTCTTTCTATCTCCCTCACCCCTAGCTATCTATCAACGTATATCAAAGAGCAATCATATATATCTTTATATATATGTGTGTGTGAAGTTGGTTTTAGTTCCGATGGCTTGCATGATTGATTTAAGTTTCGTAATCGGAATTTCTGGAATTATTATCTCTTGTTTTACAAGTTATCACAACATAAGGCGCATATGGAAGATTTGCATAGGCCAAATAAGTAGCTTGTAATAGGAGGAATGAATTAAATAAGTATCTAGGGAATTGCGTGTGGGTCATGTATTAAGAGATTTGTTTCTGAAAAACAGTGTATCTTTGTTTTTTTGCAAAAGGATGGCAGTTTTAATTTGCACAATATGTTATCGTATCGTTATATTCTTTCAAACTTTTATTTATATTTTACGACTTTATTTTTCTATATAAAGTTTTTTCTATAGAATACTAGATGTGAGACTCGTGTATTACACGAGTTTATTAAAAATAAAAAGTTTAAATCAATATGTAAACATTAAACATTTTATGGAGTAATTGAAAAAAAAAAGTAAATCAATGAATTTGTAACATTTATATAAATTTATTCTCAAATTAACAAAATCATAACCTTACATGAATAGAATGAGACATTCCTTATATATAACCGTAAATTCTGAAAATTTAATGTAAGAATGAAAAACTTCAAAAAATCACAAGTGGAAAATAAGAAAATAAAAAAAAAACCAAAAAAGTCATGTGACAAAATAAAGGAGAAGAAGACATGTGGCAAAAAAAACATTCATTTATTAAAGAGAATATAGTAATTAAACAAGTATGTATAATTTTAACAAATTAGACTAAAACAAACTTCTGAGTCTGCATAGGGAAGAGCTTAAGATTCTGTTACCTGTGTAAATAAATGCATGCCATCTCTTAATATTTACTATGCTGTCTTCATTATGATTATACTATAAATTGGTGAGGTTGGAATTTGTATAGAGAGTAGAGAGATAGCTTCTTCTTTCCAATGTATTGAAAATTGTTAACTTATAAGACATATCACTACTGGTACAGGGGCCAGTGGTGGCCATGGTCCCCCAAGTTTTTATCTTCTGAATATCAACTAATTATATTATCAATAACTATGCAAATTAATTTTTAAAAAATATCAGACTAACCGGCCCCTCCAGAATGATGGTAAATTAATAAAATGTGGGTTGACAGTTGAGGTGCTATCTATTTATTACAAAAGAATATATATATATATATACATATATATATATATATATATATATATATATATATATATATATATCATAATTGCCAACGAATGGCAGCTGTGGTTTGTAAATGCTTGTAAAGTGATCAAGGTCTATTGGTTCATGGAAAGCTAGCTAGGTAATATAAATATATGAGTCACATAGCACTCAGTCAAGTACAAATGCCACAGTTTGATAATCTCTCACTCAGAACTTGGCCACTCCATCGAGTTATTACAGGTACAGGATGCTTTAAAGAGGTACTACGCTTTCACATCGTAGCTGTTTATCTCTCGTTTTCTATTTGTTTTTAACTGTTTAGTTTCTCCGGAACACTTGATCTTTTCCATATATAGGCAAGTAGCTTGTACTTCATCTCCTAAGAGAACGATTTGATAAGTGGTCTTTGTTTTATAGCTTATTCTTGGCATCCATATACAATGTATCTACATAATTGGTTTGTAGGTACATGCTGATCCGATCCCATATATATGCAAGACATGGATATTTCATACAGGAAATCTTGCATGGCTTTTGGTATTGTTGCTGTACTCTTTGGTATGTATACTTTTCACAAAAATTTCATAAAAAATTGTTCTATATCTAGTACAGAATAAAAAGTTTTTTAACTTACTCCGTTTGTTTTAAAACAGGGGTTGTAAGTATCCTAGAAAGATATGTATGTGTTCTTGTCATGATTCTTCTAATGAAGTTGAAACTAATTAATGGTTGGCTAAAACTCTTATCATGAAAGACAGTCACTGTTTCTGAATGCTAAATGCTAATGCAGTATCTAATATGGGCACATATCTCCAAGCAATGCATGCATGCAGTTTATTAGTTTGATTTAATTTGGCGAACATTACGATATAAGATTCTAAATATGAGGAATTAATGTGCAACAGTCCTTGTAATGTTTTCAAGAAATCATCTTTTCCAAGGGCAATGTTTAAGGAGTAGAGAACATGCCTTTTCCAAGAACCAATTCATGACTGCTACCAATAGGAGGCTGTTGGCATTACCTGCAGGTAAACAACAGTATATTAATTCTTAAACAAGGATGTTAATTTTTAAACTTTTCACTTTTTTTGTATGCCTTTTTCTGTTATCATCAGATTACGATATTGGTGGTGGTGATGATGGTTATGGTGATGGTGATGGTGGTAGTGTTGGTGATGGTGATGGTGGTAGTGTTGGTGATGGTGATGGTGGTAGTGTTGGTGATGGTGATGGTGGTAGTGTTGGTGATGGTGATGGTGATGATGACCGTATACAGCCACAGTACTGCTCAGCGGATAACATCTACATATCGCAAGGGCAGACCCCTCCTCTTCCTAGTGGCATTCCAACATACACTGTAATAATTCAAAACATATGCATGTCAGGAAGTTGTATAATCTCAGACATTCACCTGAGTTGTGGGTGGTTTAGCTCAGCCAGGCTGATCAACCCAAACATGTTTAAACGAATATCTTACAACGACTGCCTAGTTAATAACGGAAACCCTATTAGCCCTGGTCAAACTATCTCTTTCCAATATGCAAATACCTACCCTTATCGTATGTCAGTAGCTTCGCTGTCATGCCAGTAATTGGATCCTACCACGTACATGTACAAGTATGATAGATAAAGGTGTGTAGATTGTGTATATTGTTCTTTGTCTTGGTTAGTTATGATAGTTAGGGGCTTACTCTTTGTTTCACAGATAATAAAAGTGTAATTTTGTTTTGATGAAAATTGAGAACAAAAAGTGTCTCGATGCAAGTTATGTTGAATTTCGATAGAAGTTTAAAAAGGGTCGTGTTTCTCCCAACACATGTATACATACAAACTAGACCCGACAAAAACTGACGCAAAACGTCAACCCGACACGAAATAAACATGTAACCGTGTAGTATGCGACATGTAGAAGGTTTTTGACATAAAACGGTGAAGCATAATGCTATAACAGGTAAGGGTATCCTACTATGAGTTATGCGGTGCATAGCAAAAGTGCTACACGGTGCGTATGAAAGTACGATGTTGATTTGGGAGGGTGAACAACATGATGTGTACGGTGTGTATGAAAGTACGATGTTGATCTGGAAGGGTGAACAACATGATGTGTACGTGTTATGCTTTACATGATGCAACTTAATAAAAGGTGGTTTGTTCGTATAAGTTATGCAATGCATAACCGATAATAGAGGAAGTATTTATCATGCCTTGAGCTAGTCATTTTTATCATCTTTCTTCCCATATCAGTTCCAAAACGTTCCCACAACGATTTTGAGGTTCTGAGGTCGATTTTGAAGAGCAAATACAAAAAATAAAAAATTTAAATTATAGAAGTGGAATAATGTGCCATTTCTTTCTTTAGTCGAGCTTTTATGGTATATCCATGTGTTATGGGTGATATTTTCATAACTTTATTCTATTATGCCTAACATCTTGAACTTGTACTAACATCTTGAACCACCCAAGATTTTGAATAAGCCAACATCTTGGGATTGCGATTGTATTTCTTGTGCCTGACTAAAAGTTTATCTCAGAAGGTATAGACTAAGTCAATTAAGCATGCGGTCAACAAGAAAAGACGTTGAGTCTCCCCGAAATACCTGGTCAAGGAACAACAGGAAAAATCTCGGATTTTTAAGGAAGTTATTTAGATATCAAATATATAAATAGAGGAGCCCAGATCATTTCACACATGTTCACTACTAATAACACACATACACTTGGTCACTCTCACTACCTCTGAATCATACTACTCATGATCAATTTGTACTTGTAACATTTTTGCTTATTTCTAAATAAAAGTTCTAAAGGCAAAGTGACATTAGTCACCTCCCAAGATTTTATGCCAGAGGTCATAAAGGATTAAGGGTCTTCCTCGTATATTATTATGTTCTTGTTCTTACATTTATGTTTACATTTATCTCTAACTTATTTTGTTTATAAACCAAGATCTGAGTTATATTTATACAAAGCATGACATTGTGTGTGATCGAGTCTTGAGAATAAAAGTGTGATCCTGCATTATTGAGTGAATTGCATACTAATGTAAAAGTAAAATTTGACTAGCCTAGGATACCCCCCCTAAGAAGATTAGCTAAACTATAATCGGATGGTACCTCTCTTTGTGAAGTAGGAGTCTTTGATGAGTCGATAACAGTATGATTTGTTCTCTTGTGGTGGTCGGTATTAAAGTCACACAACACGACCTGATCCTTAACGAACCGAAGCTATGAAATGGAAGACCATGCCAAAGTAAGCTATGAAAAGGGAGAACATCCCAAAGTAAGCTACGAAAGGAGAGAACATCCCAAAGTAAGTAATGAAATGGGAGAGTATCCTAAAAAGGTAATGAAAATGAATAGTGAAACGGGGTGAAACCCATAAGACTGCATTATATGAGAACATGCATTGCATAGTTAGTGAATTGTTTTAAAGTATTAAAGTTTATGAAAATGATAGCTTTACTAGATATTTGTAAAGTTATGAAAGTTTGTGAAAGGGAAAGTTTTAGTAAATGTTGTAAATGTTTGGATCTAAACCCATATTACTCACCAAATAATGTTGTTTGGTATATGTTTTATTTTAAGTCATGTATCTCAGGTTCAGGTGTGAAGGATTAGAAGGCTGTGGCCATTAGCAGTGAACTTTTGAAGGATAAAAATCGAACATAGTTTTTATCGTATGTATGTATTCACTTCTTACTATGGTTTTCTCTGTAACATCAAAAAATTTCAAGACTAAAAATTTCATTTTTAATTAAGGAATTACAAAACCATTAGTTCAAAAACATTCATAATATCATCCATGTCAAAACCCAATATGTCACTAGTCAAAACATGTCATAGTAAAACAACATCAGAGTATAACTCCCGAAGATCTCATGTGCGGAAACTATGGTGTGATGCGTTGCAATCATGTCGGTTCCTTTCCCTTCAAAGAAGAGGTACCTGAACCTAAAACTGGAAATCGTAAACACGAAGCTTAGTGAGTTTCCCCGTCATACCACATACCATACAACAAATGCATTGCCAAGCATATCTGGGTGCTGGCCTCCCCTTCGGTCTATTTCAATCGGATACTTCCGAGCATATCTGGGTGCTGGCCTCCCCTTCGGTCTATTTCAACCGGATACTGGGTCTATTTCACCCCTACCACTACCACATAATATCGTAACAAGTAAGCACATAAAACATAACAGATAGTGGCAAGCCAGAAAATTATCACAAAGACAATCATCTCTACTACAAAACTACTAGTGGGCCGGAATTGGTGCCTTCGACCCACTCATACAAGAAGGTAACTCACCTCATACTGCTGAAGTTCCCTGCAAGAAATCCTTAGTTGTTGTCATGGCAACTCCTCGAGTTATCAATACCAAAACATCGCCCAATTAGCAATTAGGTCCCAACCCATGATCCATAATCCATATTTGGGGTAAAATAACCATTTTACCCCTGGCCCAACAAAATTCATAACTAAGGCCCAAGCCAAAAACCATACGAGTCCAAAACTCCAAAATTCATAAATCCCACTAATGGCCCAATTTTCCAAATTGGGCCCAAACCCTTGCATGGGCCTTACCCAAAAGCCCAATAACTTAAACCCAATCCAAACATACCTCCTTAGCTGGTCCAACAATCCATAAACCCAAATAATAGCTCAAACCCGAAATGGACCACGAGGCCCAATAAGGCCCAATCCATAATGGACCTAATCCAAGAAGGCCCAATATCCAAAAAGGCCTGAAATACTGAATGGTCAACCCTAGTCAACTCCTGGTCCAAGGTCCAAAGCCCAAAAAGTCAATAATCCAAGAAAACCCAATGTGGTCGAATAAGCCCCGCGTACTCAGCTGGTACGCCCAGCGTACACCCCTTTGGGCCAGTACGCGCAGCGTACCAGTTGGGTATGCCCAGCGTACTCCTCTGAATTCCAAACTTTTCCAATAAGTACCTAACCACTTCAGCCCTTGCTCCAACTCTCCAGTCTGACTCCTAAAGGTGACTTTTCAAGTAAAGTTGGAAACTTTACTAACATGCATGGCTTAATGGGACTCTAGAGCTTAAAAAAGCTTAATGAAAGGTCTTAACAAATGCATGAACCTAAATAAATCATAAAGATTACATTTGTATGCCTTTGGGACTCTTAAAACGTCCAGGTCCACAATATCAACTTCTGAAACAACTAGAGCTCACAAGATCCACCCAAAAGATGCTAAAATGGTTAAGAACAACCCCAAAAGATGATCTATGAAATGAGAAGACAAGATCAAATATTTTTACCTCCAATGGATTGAATAAGGTGAGAACTTTATGGATCTAACAAGCTTCCTCCAGGAAATGAGCCATCAACTTTCTTCTTCTCTTACACAAACCACCATGAACACTCTTCTCCAAGCTCCAAAAGCTCACTCAAGGCACTCTAGGGTTTCTATGATGCTAAAAGGGGTGGAGGTTGATCTGAAATGACCCAAGGAAGCATATAATGTTTCTTATATAGGCCACAAGTTGAGATATTAGGGTTTTGGTCGGAAGGGAGTATGCCCCGCGTACCCATTTGTACGCCCGGCGTACTCAATGACCACCCGGCAATCATCCTCCTTCATACGTTGGGCGTACCCAGCTGAACACGTGCACGCATCCTTGCATGCATGGGACTGATCTGCCAAGTATTTCCATTAGGGGCAAATTTTGCCAAAACCTTTAAAGTACCATAACTCCCTCATTCTAAGTCCGTTTCCGACGAACTTTATATCCACGGAAAGGTGATGAGAAGCCCTACGCTTCTAGAAACTCACCCTTGCCTAAAAACTTCCCGAACAAGAACCCAAAATCCATAAAAGGTCGAAATCTCAAATTACGATTATACCCTTGGCCTCCGAAGACACAATCGCACACTTGGATCACTTAACCATGTCAACTACATCAAAAATGGGGTAAACCCTTCCTTTCCCGAAGCCCTAAACCCTATGACAACTGATGATTGGGCCGCAGCCCCGAGCAACGAAGCACTTTCAAAACCGGGTGTTACATTCTCTATATCGATTCTAACGCCTATTGGAAATATGTTTTGAAATAAAATTTAAAGCCGTTTGTTTGGTTATTGCAAGACCAGATTTTTTTAATTATAACTTAATTGTTATAAGATGTTTTAAAACCATAGTATCTTGTTTTATGAAAAATGGGGTGTTACGAGTTACTACAAATTATGAATTAACTGTAAACATTTGTAACATCTCAAACAAAATGTAAGATAAAAATTCCATTTCTAATTCAACCATAAAACCCCATTTAGTATTTCCAATCATTCAAAAGATCATTAAGATGAAACAGTTATCAGAATACAATCCCAAAATCATAAAGTTGCGGAAACATGGGTGGATACAATGCAGTATGTAGGGCCCTTCCCTTTTGTACTAGAAGTACCTGAAACCATAAACAACAAACCGTAAGCACAAAGCTTAATGAATTTCCCAAAGTACCACATACCATATATACAATAGAGAATGTTATGTGCCAACCATAGTCTTGTCATTATGCCACGAGCCATATTATGGTCTTTCCTTGCCAGGTCGGGGGCCAAAACCCTGGGTCTTACAGACAAGTACCAAGAGCCACCTTTTGGT
The DNA here is from genome assembly GCF_052849685.1 of Lactuca virosa. Taxonomy (NCBI): domain Eukaryota; kingdom Viridiplantae; phylum Streptophyta; class Magnoliopsida; order Asterales; family Asteraceae; genus Lactuca; species Lactuca virosa. Next base: position 24,708,827 of record NC_136432.1, read on the forward strand.
CTTCCATGCAAGTATCGCAAGGACAACTAGCATACTATCTAAATACATATACATATCTATCTATCTGCTAGGGTCTGATCCCTGGTCTTTCATACAATTTGTCAGGAGCCGCCTCCAGGTCTTTCATACAAATGCCAAGGGCCACCCATGGTCTTCCTATAATACATAAACCATTGGGCCGGCATTGGTACCTTCGACCCATAGTTACAGTGAGGAGACTCACCTAAAGCTGCTGAATATCTCAGATAAAAGCCCGGGCTGCCGATCCGAAAAATCCCCGCGATGACAACATCGAATAATACCAAATAAATAACTGGTCCATAACCCATAGTTGGAATACTAGTCCGATTGCCCAACACTCAGGGTAAAAGTCCATTTTACGCTTTCCTCACTTGGCCCAAAATCTGAGGCCCAATCAATAGCATCAAAAAGCCCAATATGGCCCAACTTCCAAATGAGGCCCAAACCCCATAATGGGCCTAATCCAAGAAGGCCCAAATTCCTAAAAGACACCCAAATTACCCTTAGGTCAACTCTGGTCAAACCTCCGGTCAAATATCAAAGTAATATAGTCAACATGTCAAGGAAGTCAATACTGACTGAGTACGCCCTGCGTACTCAGTCGGTACGCCCAACGTACTCCAAATCTTGACCAACCCACGGGGGTGTTGACCTAGTACGCGCTACATATGACTTAATACATAAAGTCATTAACTTTGAGCTTTTGCACTGATCAGTGGGTCCTAAATCTAATCCCTAGCTCCACAACTTCAACAAAGGATCTAATACACATGCAAGGGAGGATAACAACCATCAAGATGACATTTTTATGCATTTGGGACCTCTAAAACGTCCAGATCTAGTGACCAAGCTCCTGGAGCAACTCTTTCTCATAAGGACAAACCAAAGAGACCAAAATATGCCATAAATCACCCCACACTAGATCTACACAAAGAGATGTCAATATAAGAACTTTTTACCTTCAATAGATTGTAGAAGTGACAACTCTAGATCTCTAAGCTTCACTCCAAGTGATGAATCTTCAATAACCTTCTATCTCTTCAAAATACACAAGAAAACACTAAGATTCTTCACAAGAGCTCAAGAACACTAAGATGGTGCCTAAGGGTCGATATTAGGGTTTATGAGGTATGGAGGTTGATAAGAGGCAAGGCGCACGGGACATAATGCGCTTAAATAAGGGTAAAACCATAAAGATTGGGGTTTTTAGTTGGCTGGAGTATGCCCTGCGTACTCCTGAGTACGTCTGGCGTACTCAAAAGTTACCCGCGACTAAGACCACCACTACGCACTGCATACTCAAAGAGTACACTCTGCGTATTAGCCTAAGCCCCCAAACCCTCCTAACTACAAACGGTCATAACTTCTTCGTTCCAACTCTATTTTCAACGATCTTTATATCCACAGAAAGGTAACGAGAAGCTCCACAATCCTATCAACTCTCCTTTGCCGCAAAACTTCCGAACCTAAACCCAAAATTCATAAAAGGCCCAAACTATCACTTTACGGCTATACCGATGGGCTCCAAAGCACCAGCCGAACTATCGAATCATCTAATCTACATTACCTACATCCAAAGGGGCCTAAATCTTTCCTTCCCCCAAGGCCCGAAGCCTTATGAAACTGATCTTCGGGTCACGTCCCCAAATTAAGAAACGATTCAAAACAGGGTGTTACAACTCTTCCCCACTTAAATCAGATTTCGTCCTCGAAATCATTCCTTACTACCTTCCAGAAATGCCAGACACCTAGGTCGACACTCCCACAACACCAATTCAAACTGAGAAGTCGACTCAAGGATACAACAGCATTCCAAAACTGATCATAACTCTTCCAACCCCTAGATTAACTTGTTGTTTCCATTGGGAAACAGAATCACTAACCATTCATTGTTGCTGAAAACTTTTCACTTGACAGAAGGCTTAGATAATCCTTTGAGTAAATGACTCATCCCCACAACGGTTAGACTCAGACGAGAGCTACGCGGTATGGTCAAATCAATTACTTTGAGATTATTTAACCCATATAGCAAGTGACTTAACATATTCACTGAATAATAAGCGGCTCCAGACACGAGTCCCAATCACTAGTACCATATCAGGCTCATTTAGTTGCCCCATAATTACACTCAAGATGTCGCCGAGACCTCCCTGGTCTCATGCTTACCTACTGATTAACCAATATACTGAATTTCCAATCGGTTGCTGAGACTAATAGCCTCACATAGTCGCACCACGCGACCTCCGAACGAGGGTCTATCTGGCATGAGTTGACCTAGCTTGCATGCCATAATGGCTCTATCAGCCCTCCAGATCTAAACGAACATAACCAACCATCAAACCTGATGTAACCAAATCCACTTTGCTATATGTGAATGCTACATGCCTAGTTGTCGTCTTATATCACAACCGACCTCATACGGCCCACAACCTCCCTTAATTCCATGAATGTTGTGGCCTTCCCACAATCTCACGACCTGACCTGCCATGGTCTAATCCCACCTAGAGGAACTACGGGCCAATCATAAATTTACCATGCTCTCACAGCTGCTCAAGAACCAGGTGAACGTTACGGGTCACCCCCACAGTCTTACAACACTACCACACTACCTGCCAACCTAGTGAATGCTACGGCCACCCCTGTCACACCCTCAAAACCAAATGAACGGCGGAAACGTTCTGGGGTGGAGGACGTCATGTACAGTATCACAACAATGCAAGTAGTAAACAAGCAACAACATCATCCATTGCATTAATAATATAATTTCATACAAGTGTGTTCCATTAAGTTTTAAAGACACCAAAACAATATACATCAAAAATATAAGATGAGTCTTGAACGAGCTCCATCTTCTCAAAACCTGGCTCCGGTACCTGTCTACTGGTGACCTGAGAATACAAGTTATTTTGAAAGAGTTTATCAGCTTCAGAGCTGGTGAGTTCATAAGTATATTAGTGTCTGTGTTTGTATGAAAGCATTTGTAAGATGTTTTGTAAGATGTACTGTGTGTTTGTAAAAGTTTTGTATTTGTTTGAACTATCCTAGAAAACCTTATGTTTCCTACTAAAAGTAGCCTTCTACCAAGGCATCTAGTGTCTGTGTGTGTATCCTTTGTAAAAGTGAGTATTTTCCCAAATCCGACTACCATTAACCAAAAATATAGTTTTTGCATTATTGTTTATTGTGTGAAATCACAAAGTAAAATGTAAAGGGAAAGTGTTATAGTACTTTAATGTAGTATTATGAAACTACTGCTGTACTAACTACCTTAAGCCAATTGTATATTTTAAGGTAACATGTGATCGGCCTGTATCTTGCTACCGACTCAATAGTAAAGTGACAATGTAAGATGCCACAAAAATGACGTTTGGCACCCATAGACTTGCAAGTCCCACTGTAGCGAGCAGCAAGGTGTAGGATAGTCAATCCAGTATAGATCTATACACAAACTCATACGCTCCCTAATTAAGGAGATTTTGATACAAAAACAGTCATGGCAGGTAGTGCCATGCCCTGTTTAATGGCTCACATAAATGTATTAATGTAAATGTTATGTGAATTGTGTGCTAGCTGTATTGTGTGTTCTTTCTCTGTCTAGCCTGTATGTTTGTTTCTCATCACTCTGTTTCATGTTTGTTTCTCATTATAGTATGTATTGACTCATGTATGAACTGACTCATTGTATGTTTCATCGTTCTAGTAATAGTATCTTCCTAAACTACCCCTATGGTAGCTTACTAGCAATGTATGAACATGTTTGTATACCCTTGCTACCCAAGGGCATGAACTTGAATGAAGGAAAACCTTTTATATCTATATACATATACATAATATATAACTAGGATTCAAACGACCCTCGGACAACTAACCTTGATACCCTAAGACCACAATCAAACAAGAACAGGAAGCAGGGTAGACTAGCAGTCCTAAGTCCTTTCAATCCTACTTATATAACTATATCTATATAGATACACAGAATATAAGTTTAAAAGAGTTTAAGTAAAAGTATTTGATAAGTAAAAGAGTTTGTAAAGTAGTTTGAGGCAAAACAGTTTGATAAACAGTTTGAAAAGTAAGAAAACCATTTGTTTGGTAGTTATTAATCACATGTGATTGATATAATAACTATAATTGTTCAACTTGTATTCCCCCCCACAAAACCATTTAAAAACATTTAATAGGTTAATTAAGGAGTATGAACTCACCTGTAGTTGGTGGTTTGGATGAACTGAAGAAATAGGATTGCTAGGTGTCAAGTGAAGACTTGTACACACACAATGATCCTATTTAACATATAAATACAACATATATGTATCTAATTAGCCTTTAAACAACTAATTAGCAAAGTTAAGACATCCTAAGGCAAGTTAAACACCTTATATAAGTGTTATAAGTCTCAAGGAATGCATCTAAGTGTTGTAGAACAATGCTATAGGGTTTAGGGTTCAAAAGAAACCCTAACTTGAGTTTACGGTTTTGTGACCTCAACCCAATGGGTTTACGGTCGTAAACCCTAGATTTTACGGCCGTAAACTCCCCCTCTTTTGACCATTTGTTGATTTGAAGGTTTCTAAGTCCATTGAAGTGTTTCCACTTGAAGTATAAGCCTAAGGAAGAAGCTAGGGCACCATTCCACTCCTATTTGGAGTTTACGGCCCAAAGACCACATCCCTTTGGGTTTACGGTCGTAAACCCTTATGGATGTTGGTATTTTGATGATTTCAAGTCCTTAACACATCAAGGTAAGGATCCAAGTTAGTTACCTAGGCTTAGGAAGGGACTAGGGACATTTTGGTCCCTTAAAATGGGTTTACGGTTCAAGAATGTTCTTGGACCGTAAACACCATTTTCTTGGTGTTTCTTGGATGTTTTCATGTTATAATGAAGTATAGCAAGCTTAAACACACTCTAGGATAGAAGTACTTACTATATGGAAGCTTGAAATGAGCCAAAATGCCAAGAACACTAGTGTGTGTTCTTGGTGTTCTTGGTGAAAATGGAAGAATCAACCTTTTGGAATGATTTCACGGTTAGAAAGGTGTTAAAACACTAGATTAAGTGATCTACTAACTTGAAATGGTTGAAAACACTTACTAGATCGAGATCTGGAATAAATCCCGGGATGATACTTGAGAGGATTTGCTTTTGTTCTTGAGAAATTTGGAAAAATGACATAAAATGACAAGTGTCATATATATACTCCAAATTTATGGGTTTTTGGCTGAAAATATTTTATTCCGGCAGTAAACTCCAATTTCTTGAAGTTTACGAATAACAGTGTTTCACTATAACCCTAGGGCATCCTCTCTCCTGGTATCTCCTAAAGTGTAAATCCTAAAATAATCAAACTTAATCCAAAAGTCTGAAAATTTAACTGTAACTGATTTGACTTCTATTGAATTGACATGTTGTACATAATAGAAATTTTTGGGTTGTCACATCATCCCCTCCTTAGAAGGAATTTCGTCCCAAAATTAGAATTTAAGCAATTAAGTAGTTACAAAGAACTAAGTAAAAAGACGAGGATATTTCAGTTTCATCTGATCCTCTCGCTCCCAAGTGAATTCAGGTCCTCGCTTGGCGTTCCAGCGAACCTTCACTATCGGGATGCGGCTTTGTTTCGTTTGCTTGACCTCCCGGTCCATGATCTCTACTGGTTCTTCCACGAAGTTGAGGCTCTTGTTGATCTCGATCTCGTCGAGTGGGATTACAAGAGTCTCGTCGGACAGACACTTTTTCAAGTTCGATACGTGGAATGTAGAATGTACGTTACTGAGTTCGCTCGGTAAGTTAAGTTTGTAAGCTACAGGGCCGATTCTGGCAAGAATTTCGAAAGGCCCAATGTACCTTGGATTTAGCTTTCCACGCTTTCCGAAGCGTATCAAGCCCTTCCAGGGTGAGACCTTCAATAGAACATGGTCGCCCACCTGGAATTCCAACGGTTTCCTTCGTTTATCAGCGTAGCTTTTCTGTCGGTCTCTAGAGGCTTTCAGTCGTTCACGGATCTGAACGATCTTCTCCGTGGTTTCCCGTATGATTTCTGGACCTGTGAGAGTGCTTTCAGGAACTCGTCCCTTAGCTAACTGGGTATCACCCACCTCAGCCCAGCACAGAGGGGATCTGCACTTTCGGCCGTAGAGGGCCTCGAATGGAGCAGCTTTTATGCTTGTGTGATAACTGTTGTTGTAGGAAAATTCTACAAGGGGTAAATGAGTATCCCATGTTTTCCCAAATTCAATCACACAGGCTCGCAACATGTCCTCTAAGGTTTGGATAGTCCTCTCACTTTGCCCGTCTGTCTGCGGATGGTAGGCTGTACTCATGTCCAGCCTAGTTCCTAAGGAACCTTGTAACGATTGCCAGAACCTAGAAGTGAACCTACTATCTCTGTCCGAGATAATGGATATAGGGACACCGTGCAATCGTACAATTTCCCTTATGTATGTTCTGGTAAGTTTCTCCATCTTGTCTGTTTCCTTGATTGGTAGGAAGTGCGCGGACTTGGTCAATCTGTCAACGATGACCCATATGGTATCAAGTCCACCCGTTGTCTTGGGCAACTTGGTTATGAAATCCATAGTGATCCGCTCCCACTTCCATTCTGGGATCTTAGGCTGTTGAAGAAGACCTGAGGGTTTCTGGTACTCGACCTTGACCTTTGCTCAAGTAAGGCATTTACTTACGAAGGTAGCAATCTCTGCCTTCATGTTAGGCCACCAGTATAACTTTTTAAGATCCAGATACATCTTATCTGAACCTGGGTGAACGGAATAACGAGTATTGTGCGCCTCATTCATGAACAAGTCTCTGAAACCACCTAGTTTCGGGGTCCAGATCTGATCCATGAGATAAAAAGCTCCGCCACCCTTAACTTCCAAGTTCTTATCCATTCCTCGCAGGGATTCACTGGTCACATTTTCAGGCTTCAAAGCGTCGAGCTGAGCCGCCTGTATTTGTGTGGATAAGTGTGAATGGATAGTCATAGTCAATGACTTGACTCTACGACCAGAATATTCTTTCCGACTTAGGGCGTCAGCTACTACATTGGCCTTGCCGGGATGATAACGAATTTCGCATTCGTAGTCACTGAGTAGCTCGACCCACCGTCGTTGTCTCATGTTGAGCTCCTTCTGATCGAATATGTGTTGTAGGCTCTTATGGTCCGTAAAGATTGTGCTCTTTATACCGTACAGGTAGTGTCTCCAGATCTTCAAAGCAAAAACAACTGCTCCTAGTTCAAGATCGTGCGTCGTATAGTTGACCTCATGTGTTTTCAGCTGCCTCGAGGCATAGGCGATGACCTTACCTCGCTGCATCAGCACACATCCGAGACCTTGGTTCGATGCATCGCAATAGACAACGAAGTCTTCTATCCCTTCGGGGAGGGATAGTATTGGTGCAGTGCACAAGGCTCGTTTGAGAGTTTGGAACGCTCTCTCCTGCTTTTCTTCCCAGTCAAAGGATACGCCCTTCTGGGTAAGTGTTGTAAGAGGCTTCGCAATGCGGGAGAAGTTCTGAATGAACCGGCGATAGTAGCCAGCGAGGCCTAGAAATTGACGAATTTCTGTAGGTGTCTTCGGTGCTGACCAGCTCTCAATGGCTTTAATTTTGGAAGGGTCCACGTGTATTCCTTCCTTGCTAACCACGTGCCCTAAGAATTCGACTCGGCGGATCCAAAATTCGCATTTCGAGAATTTCGCATAAAGCTTCTCCGCGCGCAGGGTTTCTAAGACTTGTCGCAGATGTTGACTATGTTCTTCCATATTACGAGAGTAGATAAGTATGTCATCGATGAAGACGATGACGAACTGATCCAAGTAAGGACGACACACCCTATTTATTAAGTCCATGAATACTGCGGGCGCGTTTGTTAATCCGAACGGCATCACTACGAATTCGTAGTGCCCATAACGAGTTCGGAAGGCTGTCTTTGGAACATCCTCCCCTAGCACTCGTAACTGGTGATATCCGGATCTTAAGTCGATTTTAGAAAAGAAATTCGCCCCTTGAAGTTGATCGAATAAATCGTCTATCCTAGGCAAAGGATAACGATTCTTGACGGTCAGTTTGTTGAGCTCCCTGTAGTCGATGCACATACAAAAAGATCTGTCTTTCTTCTTGACGAACAAGACTGGAGCTCCCCAAGGTGAGAAGCTTGGTCTTATAAAGCCCTTGCTGAGCAGTTCGTTAAGTTGACAGGATAGTTCTTGCATCTCTGCAGGTGCTAGACGATAAGGCGATTTGGCTACGGGGGTAGCCTCTGGAACTAAGTCGATTCTGAACTCGACTTGTCGTTGCGGGGGTAATCCTGGTAGCTCTTCTGGAAAGACGTCGGGAAAGTCGTGTACTACTGGAATATTCTGAATAGGTTTAGTTGCTTGGCTCATATCGACAACATGAGCAAGGAATGCGCGACATTCCTTTCGCAAGAATTTCTGAGCTTGAATGCTTGAGATGATACGAAGGTTTGTGCCGGGTTTGTCGCCATAAACTACTAGGGTTTCGCCAGACGAAAGATTAAGGCGGACTGCCTTTTCGTAACACATGATGTCGGCACGCTGAAGACTCAACCAATCCATGCCAATGATGACGTCGAAACTTTTAATTGAGACTGGCATGAGATCGATCGAGAATGAATGGCTATCTAAAGTTAAGGTACACCCTATGTATATGCAGCTAGTGCTCTCTGTCTTCCCATTAGCCATTTCTACTGTGAACGGTTCTTTGAGTGCTCGTGATTTTTGCTTAAGTAAATGAGCAAATTTCTGATTCACGAAGCTTCTCTCCGCTCCACTATCAAATAGTATACAAGCATAAGAGTTGTCGAGGAGAAACGTACCAGTGACCACTGTGGGGTCGGCAACCGCCTCCTCATGGCCTATAGCCAGAACTCTTCCTACTCCACCGGCATTCCCTGCCTTGGGGCAGTTCCTCTTGTAGTGGCCCACATCGCCACAGTTGTAGCAAGATTGGCCCACTCCAGCGCCGGGGACTTGGGTGATTGGCCTCACCGGAGATTTACAGAAACGGGCTGTATGCCCCTTCCTGTTGCAGTTTACACACTGCATGTCCCGACAGGCTCCCATATGATGGTAGTTGCACTTGTTGCATAAAGGCAAACTTCCAGAATACCGCTTTATTGGAATAGCAGCAGTGGCAGGTGCTGTCGCACTATGAACTGCCACCGTTTGCTGTTTCTTCGCAGCCTTCTTCTTTTTCTTGTCATCCCATAATTTCCGCTTGGACTCTGCAGTTCTGGCGGTTTCTGAGATGGTTAGGGTGGTTGTTGCAGCAGGGGTACGGGCCCCGTGGTCAACTAGCTGCTGTGCCAATCTCTTGGCACTATCAAATGTATTGGGGCGTGATGACAATACATTTCCCTGGTATGGTGGCACCAGCCCCCATATATACCTCTCGATCTTCTTTCCCTCTGTATGAATCATGTTGGGACAGAGGGCCACCAGTTCACAGAACCTGGCGGTATATGCTACGATGTCGGTGCCTTTCATGGTTAGGCGCCAAAGTTCTTCCTCCAGCTTTTGGATCTCGCCCCTCGGGCAGTACTCCTCAATCATGAGGTCTTTTAAAGTATCCCAGCCCATATCATTTGCCACTGAAAGAGATAGTGACTTAACATGGCTATTCCACCATGTTAGGGCTCTGGTTTCAAAGGTGCAAGCAGCGAACTTCACCTTGCTCCCTTCTGGACAGGAGCAGATTGCGAAAACCGATTCGGTTTTCTCAAACCATGTGAGAGTACAATGACTCCGCCAGTTCCTCTGAAGGATAATGGCTTGCAGTTTGTAAAATCTTTGTAGGAGCACTCTCTCGAGCGCACAGGGGTTTCAACCTGTATTGTTGGAATAGGAGTCCCTCCTCCAGTGGAACTTGAAGAATGATACTCAGCCATGGCCGTTGCCACAGCCGCAGCTATAGCAGCATTGAGGGCTGCTGTATCAAATTGAGGAATAGGTGGTGGATGATTACGTCTTGTTGACTTACGTGGAGGCATCTTTTAGCTGAAAGTTTAGGATAAATAAGATATTGATAAGAATTTGACATGAACATTGATGAGAATGACTCATGGACTAACCCTCCATAGCCCAACAGCATAATTAAATGGAATACTTGAATGAAGATGAAAGCATTTGGATAATAATTTCCATTAGATTTTCATATCTGTCAAAGATATTGGAATTACAGATGTAATGAGTTTGGGGAAAAATGACCTAGAAGTAGGTCTTACATCAACCAAGATGGGAAAATTTTGACAGTATACTACCTAATCAAAACCTAGCAGGTCTAAGATTTATAAGGATAGGAAATTAGACTTAAGTTTTTACATAACTAAGTTATATCCAAAAGAGAAGTCGGTACGATTCTAACGACGACGAGAACTGCTTGAGTGAGCCCTTGAATCCGAAAGCAGACGTTCAATGTATCTTATGCGCCTATCAGTCCTTGCTTGTTGAGCTCGAAGTTCCCTGACTTCGGCTCGGGTCTCAGCAAGTTCTCTTTGAAGCAGAGCATTACCGACCTGAGCCCTTTCATGAGCGGACTCTAGCTGGCGAATGCGGACAGTATTAACACCAGAATTTGCATCAACTTCTACTACCCGGTCGATAGCCGCTCGACCCTGCTCGGTGTTCCGAGCAATCCTACGAACCATGATAGGTAGGACCCTATCAGCTGAACCTCCCTCAGTGAGGTTGTAGAAGCTTCTGTCTCCATTGTAAGGAAAAGGTTGACCTTGTTCCTGACTCCACCTATTCAAGTTTGTGGCCCACAAAGGTGTGGGTCCTTGAAATGCGGGACGAGGGTTTGGGTTTTGAACAGCTGGGGGTTGGTTGTTGACTTCTGGCTCCGAGTCGGAACCATCAGAAAAACCTTCAGCTTCATAATCATCTAAAGGAATTGGGTGATTATCTTCTGGTTTTTCTTCCAGCCATTCTGCGTTGTCGTGGTTGGGAAAGTACGGGTCTCCGAGAAGATAAAATCCAACCATTAAATCTACGCGAGAAAAGGGATATAAGAAATAACTAAATTAAACTAACTAACTAAATAAATAATTATAAGATGATCTTTATCAGTTGCCTCAATACTTGTTTAAAGCATACCAGTTATATGCCATGCAGACGGGATAGACCTTCGAATAAGTAACCCTAACCCTAAGCCCACAACCAAACAAGGAACAGGAAGTAAGGCAAAGATCACAGATTCTAAGTCTATGACATCCTAGTACATATAACTTTAGTGTATCCACTAAACAACCATTGATATACTAATAAAGACCTTTAGTTCTCGAATAAGTAATTATAGTAACACAAAATACTCCTATAGTATTTTAAGTTTAATGTTTTGTTCTACTGTTCTTGTTGTAGAAGTGTTGGTAAGTTTTTAGACTTGTTGCAACCTCACAACCACACTTAGGCACACGCTAATCACTCCTCGGATAATGTAGTTGATCAGGCTACATCTTCCCAGGGTTGACCATATGTCTCTAAGTCTGCTTATGATGTCCACCAATCGTAATACTTTTGTTCTGTCCTAGTGACACTGATTTTAGTATGAATGCAGGTATGTATACTTTATTAAATATTTTATTATTTAAAGTATAACTCTTCATCAGAGTATTTTAAATCCCGCTTGTGTTTATAGTTTGTATATCTTTTATGGGTTGATACACTCGATTCACTATAAACAATGCTCTGATACCAATCTGTCACACCCTCAAAACCAAATGAACGGCGAAAACGTTCTGGGGTGGAGGACGTCATGTACAGTATCACAACAATGCAAGTAGTAAACAAGCAACAACATCATCCATTGCATTAATAATACAATTTCATACAAGTGTGTTCCGTTAAGTTTTAAAGACACCAAAACAATATACATCAAAAATATAAGATGAGTCTTGAACGAGCTCCATCTTCTCAAAACCTGGCTCCGGTACCTGTCTACTGGTGACCTGAGAATACAAGTTATTTTGAAAGAGTTTATCAGCTTTAGAGCTGGTGAGTTCATAAGTATATTAGTGTCTGTGTTTGTATGAAAGCATTTGTAAGATGTTTTGTAAGATGTACTGTGTGTTTGTAAAAGTTTTGTATTTGTTTGAACTATCCTAGAAAACCCTATGTTTCCTACTAAAAGTAGCCTTCTACCAAGGCATCTAGTGTCTGTGTGTGTATCCTTTGTAAAAGTGAGTATTTTCCCAAATCCGACTACCATTAACCAAAAATATAGTTTTTGCATTATTGTTTATTGTGTGAAAGCACAAAGTAAAATGTAAAGGGAAAGTGTTATAGTACTTTAATGTAGTATTATGAAACTACTGTTGTACTAACTACCTTAAGCCAATTGTATATTTTAAGGTAACATGTGATCGGCCTGTATCTTGCTACCGACTCAATAGTAAAGTGACAATGTAAGATGCCACAAAAATGACGTTTGGCACCCGTAGACTTGCAAGTCCCACTGTAGCGAGCAGCAGGGTGTAGGATAGTCAATCCAGTATAGATCTATACACAAACTCATACGCTCCCCAATTAAGGAGATTCTGATACAAAAACAGTCATGGCAGGTAGTGCCATGCCCTGTTTAATGGCTCACATAAATGTATTAATGTAAATGTTATGTGAATTGTGTGCTAGCTGTATTGTGTGTTCTTTCTCTGTCTAGCCTGTATGTTTGTTTCTCATCACTCTGTTTCATGTTTGTTTCTCATTATAGTATGTATTGACTCATGTATGAACTGACTCATTGTATGTTTCATCGTTCTAGTAATAGTATCTTCCTAAACTACCCCTATGGTAGCTTACTAGCAATGTATGAACATGTTTGTATACCCTTGCTACCCAAGGGCATGGACTTGAATGAAGGAAAACCTTTTATATCTATATACATATACATAATATATAACTAGGATTCAAACGACCCTCGGACAACTAACCTTGATACCCTAAGACCACAATCAAACAAGAACAGGAAGCAGGGTAGACTAGCAGTCCTAAGTCCTTTCAATCCTACTTATATAACTATATCTATATAGATACATAGAATATAAGTTTAAAAGAGTTTAAGTAAAAGTATTTGATAAGTAAAAGAGTTTGTAAAGTAGTTTGAGGCAAAACAGTTTGATAAACAGTTTGAAAAGTAAGAAAACCATTTGTTTGGTAGTTATTAATCACATGTGATTGATATAATAACTATAATTGTTCAACTTGTATTCCCCCCCCCCCCCCACAAAAGCATTTAAAAACATTTAAAAGGTTAATTAAGGAGTATGAACTCACCTGTAGTTGGTGGTTTGGATGAACTGAAGAAATAGGATTGCTAGGTGTCAAGTGAAGACTTGTACACACACAATGATCCTATTTAACATATAAATACAACATATATGTATCTAATTAGCCTTTAAACAACTAATTAGCAAAGTTAAGACATCCTAAGGCAAGTTAAACACCTTATATAAGTGTTATAAGTCTCAAGGAATGCATCTAAGTGTTGTAGAACAATGCTATAGGGTTTAGGGGTTCAAAAGAAACCCTAACTTGAGTTTACGGTTTTGTGACCTCAACCCAATGGGTTTACGGTCGTAAACCCTAGATTTTACGGCCGTAAACTCCCCCTCTTTTGACCATTTGTTGATTTGAAGGTTTCTAAGTCCACTGAAGTGTTTCCACTTGAAGTATAAGCCTAAGGAAGAAGCTAGGGCACCATTCCACTCCTATTTGGAGTTTACGGCCCAAAGACCACATCCCTTTGGGTTTACGGTCGTAAACCCTTATGGATGTTGGTATTTTGATGATTTCAAGTCCTTAACACATCAAGGTAAAGATCCAAGTTAGTTACCTAGGCTTAGGAAGGGACTAGGGACATTTTGGTCCCTTAAAATGGGTTTACGGTTCAAGAATGTTCTTGGACCGTAAACACCATTTTCTTGGTGTTTCTTGGATGTTTTCATGTTATAATGAAGTATAGCAAGCTTAAACACACTCTAGGATAGAAGTACTTACTATATGGAAGCTTGAAATGAGCCAAAATGCCAAGAACACTAGTGTGTGTTCTTGGTGTTCTTGGTGAAAATGGAAGAATCAACCTTTTGGAATGATTTCACGGTTAGAAAGGTGTTAAAACACTAGATTAAGTGATCTACTAACTTGAAATGGTTGAAAACACTTACTAGATCGAGATCTGGAATAAATCCCAGGATGATACTTGAGAGGATTTGCTTTTGTTCTTGAGAAATTTGGAAAAATGACATAAAATGACAAGTGTCATATATATACTCCAAATTTCTGGGTTTTTGGCTGAAAATATTTTATTCCGGCAGTAAACTCCAATTTCTTGAAGTTTAGGAATAACAGTGTTGCACTATAACCCTAGGGCATCCTCTCTCCTGGTATCTCCTAAAGTGTAAATCCTAAAATAATCAAACTTAATCCAAAAGTCTGAAAATTTAACTGTAACTGATTTGACTTCTATTGAATTGACATGTTGTACAGAATAGAAATTTTTGGGTTGTCACAACCCCGCAGTCTTACAACACTTCTACCACTACTTTCCATTTGATTGAATGCTACGGTCACCCTGCAGTCTTACAACATTCCTATATTGTCTACCTATTTAGTAAATGCTACGACCACCACACAGTCTTGCAATATTTCACCACTACTTGCCATGGCCACCGCCTATGGTCTTACCGCTCAACTACCAATCCAACCACAATCATCTTGAGTCGAACCCGTATCTGACTATACCCCCAACCATGTGTTTGGGTTATGCTTCAAAACCCAGAGGAACTCCTACACACCATTCATCCAAACCCAATATGTCCACCTCGCGAAATCCTTGCTGAAACTACAAAAGATTGAATCGACTGTTGATCTGCTCTCACTTCAAGCTTGTTCTAATGATAGCTAATGCCTCCCACATCGCAATCCAAATCTGGCTCACTCAAACATCCCCTAAACACGGTTCTCGACATGCAAAATGGCATATGCAGATTCTCAAGATAAAATGTTTAGACCATCATGAAGAAAACTATAATACCAGGTGGAGACTTAGATACACCCACATAGCATCTCGTATATAAACATATAATGATAAACACAATCAATAATAGAATGAAGGAAAATAATACAATACATACATGCGGCATCAACCGATGGTACTCGAATCCCCTCGACCTGTGACTGCACTACTCAGCTCCTCACCGCATGAACCTCCACTCTACCCTCGCGACCATCAATAATCCTCAGAGTGGCTGGAGCAGGTGCCCTCACCGCTACTCTCATCAACTTAGGACAGTCGGCCTTCTTATGGCCTACTTGGTTGTAGTGAAAACATAACGGGCTCGTCCCCTGGGGAAAATATCTGCTGACATGACCAATTCTGCCACACTTGTAGCAACCCATACCTCTAAATCGACATGTGCCCCATCGTGTTGCTTCCCACACGTGTTGCACTGACCACGTACCTGCTGGCCCCTCAACCGTTGGTCTGAAGTCTTGGGTCTCTTCGTAGGAGCCCCATCTGCCAGCACTTTTTCTAGATTCCTCTTCCCCAGGTGCTCCAAATCAATCTCCTGTTCTCGTGCTCTAGCAGTCATATGTGACAACCGTTAATTTTTGACCAAGTCAAAGTCAACCAAAGTCAACAAGTCAAACCGGTCAACTCATCTAACCCTTGTATATTAGGGTTTCCATCATGATCCTTATTGTACTACTCGCAATCTTAAAATAAAGTATCACTTAGAGTTTTCACGTATTCGGAAATTATAAACCCTATTTAGGGTAAGTGATGAATCCACTCGATAAAACATTATTCCATACCCCTCGAGAGCGTATAACATTCATAACAAGGCTTAACAGAGTGTAAGAACCTTGCGTTGCGAAGCCAAACACTCAAAAAGGTCACAAAAGAAGTCTCTCCCAATCTCTTTCACTCTAACTCTCCCAAAACCCTCTAAGTATGTGAAATCTCTCCAAGAATGTCAAATCTCTCTCAAATCTCTCTCTGTATGAGAAATCTCTCCAAGAATGACAAATCTCTCCCAAATCTCTCCAAGTATGTGAAATCTCTCCCAAATCTCTCTCTGTATGAGAAATCTCTCCAAAATCTCTCCAAGTATGAGAAATCTCTCCCAAATCTCTCTCTGTATGAGAAATTTCTCCAAGAATGTCAAATCTCTCTCAAATCTCTCCAAGTATGTGAAATCTCTCCCAAATATCTCTCTGAATGAGAAATCTCTCCAAGTATGTGAAATCTCTCCCAAATATCTCTCTGAATACCAAATCTCTCCAAGTATGTCAAATCTCTCCCAAACCTCTCTAAGTATGCCAAATCTCTCCGAGAATGACAAATCTCTCCCAAATCTCTCTCAAAATCTCTCTCAACTTTTTATAATCACTCGAGGCATCCCGACCCTCGAATTTGACGAAAACAGCTCAAAAAACGGAAGTCTACGCGAAAAACGGACTTAAGGAGCCAAAACTCCTCTTAGGAACCGAAACCCCTCTCAAGGAACCGAAACCCTCTCAGGAACCGAAACCTCTTAGGAGCCGAGACCCTCTCAACCGAAATGGACCGAGTGCTCTGTCTATTTCGGTCCCCTGATCATGTTGAACCGAGCCTTCTTATAGAACCAAAAGACAACAGCCGAGACCGAGCCTCGCCTTCTGCCCTTCTCATCTGACCTTCGGTCCGAGGACTTGAGCTGCTGTCCGAGGAGCGAGCCTGCGCAGCCAACCTCTCCACTCTCGGTTCCTCTTCTACTCTCGGTTCCCATGCACAACCGAGCCTCACCTTCGGTTCTATGCTCCTAAGGAGCCGAACCTTCGCATCCTCGGCCCAAATTTCGGAATTTGGCAGTTTTTGCCCGTTTTTCAATATTTTTAGCGTTTTGAGCCCGTTTTTCGTGATTTTAACGCGGGATTTTCTCCAAAAATCATATTTTAACATATAAGGCCCCATATTTATTAATTAATCACGTTTTTGGGGATAAATCTTATCCAAGAAGAGTGGGTGAAGTACAAGAGGTGGAGTGTTGACTTTTCTTTAGTTTATGACACAAGCAACCACCCACACCCACTCCATGACCAGCCACACTCCTTCCACCATACCTAGGTCATGTCAATGTACTTTATCATCATTTCCAGCCATTTCCCACGTTCTTAGAGCTGGAACATCCACCCTCTCTCCTCACTTCACTCATTTTCTCTCATTTCCACCAAAAGATCAAACACTTTTCTCTCAACTCTTCTCTCTCAATTTCGAGATTTCCAAGGCATTTTCCAAGGCTTTCCTTCTACTTTTGGTAAGTATCTTCATCATCCTTATGATTATTACACTTCCTTCTACTCCAATCATAGATTGCTTACACAAATATCGTCATATTTATGTTAGATCTTCGAATCTTCAAGCACCTCCCAAGTGTTCTTGAGTTGAGCACTTCTTTTCTCCATCATCCATCTACTGAAATCACTCAAGGTGAGTTCATACCCCTATCTTTTCATGTTTTTCTTAAGTTTTAAGAGGGGGGGGGGGGGGAATACAAGTTAAAACACCAAGAACACAACTAAACTCCTTTAACAGCCTTCATCAGAAAAGTTCAACTCCAGTCACGGACTGTTTTGGTAAACTTAAACATTTTAGTTTTCAAAACTGTATTAGTTGCAAATAGTTCAGGATCATATTTTTAAAATTACTGCTTGCACATCACCATAAGATTTTTCTACGATTTATGGTGATTTTTACAAAACTGTCTATCATTTCAGAAACAAATCCGGACCAGTCTGTGAATATGAACATTTTCACACAAGTTAAAGAATTCTAAAAATCATAATAAAAATTATGAATAAACTAGACACATTTTATGAACTCTCAGAATTTACGGATTTAGTTTTCGACTTCGTATGATTTTTCTATGATTTTTCTAAAACAGTGCAGAAAGCTTAAAAAGTAATTAACAACTTATAACTTTCATAACACTTTGTATTATGTTGAGCAAAGTGTATAACAATACGTTCTAAATATTGAATGTGATTTCTTGTTAGTTTATCATCATAAACTGAAATGTAGTCATTCATGATAAGATTTTTCATTCATTTCGAACACATATAATAAGCTATAATAAGCGTAGTTTATGGATTCATAACACTAATGTATTTTCATAGAATAGTTCTTTTTTAGTACAAACGTTTTGAATAAACTATAATAGGTATAGTTTATGTATCATTTGCATTTCAAACTCATTTACCAAAGGTTTTCAGTTCAGTTCACGTAAATCTGTTGATAAATAAACTTGTGAGTCATTCACTTCGTGTTACCTTCAAAGTAACAAAATCAAAAGTCCTGTAAATTGTAACCAGAGTCTCCTGGAGGGAGAGCCTGATAGTTGTGTATAGATCTATATTGGGTTTGACAAACCCACACCTGAGCTGCATGCAACAGCTAGACCGGCAGGTCTGTGGTGACAACTGTCATTTAACGTGCGACGCCTGAAGAACGTCGTGTTACGAGGCCATCCAAAAACTAGTCTTAGCATGGTTATAATAGCTCACATGTGGTATTAACAAATCTTAAGATTTACGGGTTCTTACTTTTAAATTAGCGAGTTACGTCGATTTAACTCACAGGAAATATCCTTAAGTATGGAAATATACTTGTTTTCGGTCCTGGGATTTAGGACCACCTAACTTCAAAAAGGATTTTATACCGATTTAAAATCGCTTTTATATCTTTAAGTATGGAAATATACTTGTTTTCAGTCCTGGGATTTAGGACCACCTAACTTCAAAAAGGATTTTATACCGATTTAAAATCGCTTATATATCTTTAAGTATGGAAATATACTTGTTTTCGGTCCTGGGATTTAGGACCACTTAACTTTAAAAAGGGTTTTATGCCGTTTTAAAATCGCTTTTATATCTTTAAGTATGGAAAATACTTGTTTACTTTCGGTCCTGGGAGTTAGGACCACATAACTTTTATAAGGAAAATATAGGATTTTCTTTGGAATCATATCTTTGTTAAAACTATATTTCATCTAGAATTGTTAGACTTCAGCTATAATTGCTAAGTGTATATGCTAGAGTTATATTAGAATCTAGTCATAATCGACTTAGAATTGGTGGGCACGCCTTATCTCCTGTTCCTTGTTTGGTTGTGGACCTAGGGTAGACCCATTATATTCAACGGTTTATTTAACTTAAATTTTATATAACTTATATACGCTGGGTGATTATAGAACGAATCTATGGGTCCTTCTAGGGTTCATTATCACATAACATAGGAACATTCTTTTCACACTTAACTAAGAAAATATTGGATTTTCTGGAAATCAAACTCTATCGCTTTTACAAGGAAAACGATTTCTTCCTCAAACAAAACTCTTATGAATTCACCAACTTAATTGTTGACACTTTTTCAAAACTACTTGTATTCTCAGGAAATTAGTGAAATAGGAAAACCAACAGCATTTTGAGGATGGGACGATAAATCGTCAAATAGTTCATTTTGTCATCATAATGTAATTGATTTGAATCATGTAAACATATACTTTGGTGTAACTCTTTCAATTATATTTATGATGGTTGTATTTACTTTGAACACTATTATACTCGTTGTTGTGATACTATATATGAAGTCCTCCACCCCCGGACGTTTCCGCCATCCTTGGTTTGGGGGTGTGACATCATATCATTCAGGGGCTTGCACCTTGGCATAATCACGAACTCCCTGATGTCATCCCTCACCATATCATGATAACTTACCTTCTTCCTCTCCTCGTCTGCTGCATATTGCGTAACCAACAAAGCCCTCTCTTGGAACTTGGCAGTGATCTCTGCCATCGTCTCAGTATTTTGACGAAGGTCCTGAAACTTCCTCGCCAACTGTTGTACCTCAATAGTCGGTGCAAACTCTGCTCTAAACTGGATTACAAACTCATCCCAAGTCATCGTCTCCAGGGCTTCGCCTCCCAAAGCTAAGTCTGCTTCCTCCCACCAATCTCGAGCTCTGTCATTCAAATCACAGGAAGCAAATCTGACCTCCGACCCCTCATAGTAGAAACTCGTCCGAAAAGCATTCACCATGCCTGCTAACCACCTCCTACTAGCAATAGGTTCCTTCTCCCTAAAGAAATTCGGAGCTCCACAAGCATGGAACTTGCAGAAGGAAAGAGTGCGAGCACCTATAATTGCCATAATCTCAGTGCGGAACGTGCCCAAATGCTCATCCAAAATCTCCATAACCCCCTCCTTGACCGTACCGAATATCACATGAGTCTGCTCCAAAATGTCGCGGGTGATATCCGACAAGATAAACTCCCACATCTGCTCATCGATTAGCTCAACACTTGCACCTGACCCTGAACCAGAACCTGTACCTCCTCCTTGTGTGCTCATCACCATTATGAAAAACAATCATACAAATGATCAGAACATACCCAAGAATCCTCATCGAATAGGCTTCCTAGACTCTCTATGACTCTCCTCGATTCGAGTATGGATCTTGTGCTTTTAGTAGTACGGGCCGAATACTACCTTCCACACCTATCCAAACCTTCCTCAAGAATCATCCCGAATCCTCTAAGTCACCTTTTCAAACTGGTACTCCAAGTACTCACTAAAAAACGCATCCGAACCTGCTAAAACACTTCCTAGGCTCTCCTAGGGCAAACACCACACCATTCTCCACCATCAGCTGTAGAAGGAACTCCCTCTAACATCCTCTAACTAGCTCACAAATACAATCACATATTACCGACACCAGATAATTCTTCGAATGAAAGGTCCCACACTACAACGGTTCGACTCAGACAAGAGCTGCACAATAGAGTTAAACCTAACCTTCTAAAATTCTTTAGTTTCAATAATAAGTAACTTAGCATATTCACTTACTAGTTAGTTGAATTTAATGAGAACTCCTAAAAAGCACAAAGCAAGCAGCATTCAGGTATTGAGTAATCGGAACAAGCATAACCTAAAGTCATAATCAGGCAATCTTATCACTGACTGATCAGCACTACCCAGACTTGTTGGCAGTAGCAGACTTCGAGAACGAAGTCTGATTCAAGTGGGGGAGATTTGTAACACCATGGTTTCCATGTATTTACACTTTTAACCTAGTTGTATTAATTTGTTGCATTTTGGTCCAAACGCCAGGCGTTTGGCATAGAACGCTAGGCGTTCCAACGCCATGTGTTCTATGATGGACGCCAAGCGTTTGGGTGTAAAGACCAAACCCTAATTTTTAGGGCTTTCACCCTATTTAAAGAACATTATCGCCTCAAAACCCTTCACCGCTCCAGCCTCCATACTCATTTCGAAAACCATAAGTGTGTATGAGAGTTTGAAGCCTTGGTTCATCTTTTTGGTATAATTTAGTGTTCTTGATAACAGAAGGAAGATCTTTGGAGTATTGTGGTTGCTCTCTAGCTTGTAGATCTGGACTCTTGACATCTTGGTGCATCATTTTGAGGTATAAAGTTCAGATCTTGATGTCTCATTTGTTAGAACTTGATTTAGGGCTAGTTTATGTTCTTTTTGGTCCCAACGACTTGATCTTTGTGAGTTTGGAATGCTCTAGAGGTTTGGACTATCCTTTCAAGCATAATAGTGAGCCTAGAATCATAAAAATGCAATCTTGGGTCTTCATAATCTTCCATGCAAGAGTTTTGGAGCCTTATAGTTGATTTTGAGTTAGGATCTTGGTGTTGGGCACATTGTAGCCATCCATGGCCATAAAGTTTGCAACTTTATGGCTTTAGACGTTCCATTATGATTGGATCTGAAGTTTGGACATGAGATCTTAAGCCATTAAGATATTGGTTTGCAAGTTGGTAATCATCGAGCACACGCCAGGCGTTTTCATGGGAAAGCCCAACTGTAACATCCCAATTTTCAAGACCAAAAATTTCATTTTTGATATAACGATTCATAAAACAATTTATAGAAAAACATCATCAAGTTATCTCATTTCATAAAAACCATAGATCACATGTCTCAACCATATCATAAAATAGTAACAATGTCAGATTACAATCCCAAGAATCTCATAATGTTGAAATCATGTGTGTGTGTGATGTGTTGCTACCGTGCCGGCTCCTTCCCCTTCGATGAAGAGGTACCTGAAAACAAAACTGAAAACTGTAAGCACAAAGCTTAGTGAGTTCCCCTATCATACCACATACCATATATATATACATAATGCCTAGCATATATGGGTGCTGGCCTCCCCTTCGGTCTCTTTCAACCAGTAACTGCCTAGCATATCTGGGTGCTAGCCTCCCCTTCGGTCACTTACAACCGGTAACTGTCTAGCATATCTGGGTGCTGGCCTCCCCTTCAGTCTCTTTCAACCGGTAATCGGGGACTATTTCACCCCTACTACTACCACATAATAATCTAGCATAAAACATATAAATCATATACTGTATCGCATATCTGGGTGCTGGCATCCCCTTCGGTCTCTTTCAACCGGTAACTGGGGAATATTTCACCCCCTACCACTATCATATAATAACATAGCATACTAGCACGTAAAGCATAACAGAGAGCGGCATACCAGGCAATTATCACAAAGACAATCATCTCAACTATAGTTACTTACTAGTGGGCCGACATTGGTGCCTTCGACCCACTCCTACTCGAAGGTAACTCACCTCAATGTCGTGTAGTGTCTGAACTGTCCTCGGTGTTGGGATCACTCCTCTCAAACTTCTACACATAACAATCTTCCTTAATTACCTTTTCATACTCATAATCCTTTCAAGGGTCAACTCAAGTCAAAGTCAAGGTCAACACCATGGTCAAAGTCAACTTTTGGTCAAAGTCAACATCTGGTTGACTCAACTCGCCGAGTTGATCCATCAACTCGTCGAGTTCCTTAATCCCCAAAATTCTAGAACTTCAGTCCTACTCGTCGAGTCTTTCAAGAACTCGTCGAGTTCCCCACTACATAGTCGGGACTTTTACTCCTAACTCGTCGAGTTCTCCTTCATACAGAATCGAGACCTTTTGATCATGACTCGCCGAGTTCATCCTTGAACTCGTCGAGTCCTGCTTCATATCAGTTGGGACGTTTAGCCCTTGACTCGCCGAGTTCTTCCTTGAACTCGTCGAGTTATTCTTAGAGTCCATATTCGCGTCCATCTTGCTGAATCCTCTCCTAGACTCAACCAGATTGCTCAGTACAGAAAAGGTTGGGGAATCATGACCCGACTCGCCGAGTCCTATGAACGACTCATCGAGTCCCCCAAAGTCCAAGTCCATCCAGTCAATTTCAGTCGGGCTTATTACATCCAAAGTATAAATCTGACCTCCTAGGGTCGATATAACACGTAAAGTTACAAACTTTACGTGCATGCATGGGTGTTATGAAGCTAAACACCAAAACTAATCCATAAAGGAGTTATAATGCATGGGATAGGGCCATAACTCAATAAAGGTGGCAACTTTAAGCTTCCTAAGCTCAAAAGTTCCCAGATCTGAAGTCATTACTCTAATATGCACTCAAATCCCGAGAGTGACATAGAAATGGCCCAAAAATGACAACATGCAAGCCCTAAAGAAGATCTAAGTGATGGAAAGCCAAGTTATAAGCTGTATACCTCAAACAAGCTGGAAATGCAACCCAAGCTCTGGATCTACTGTCCTCCTATTGAATCTCCAAGCCTTTCCTTTATTCTCCAAGCTTCAAATCACTAAGATGGCACAAAATAGCTCAAGAACACTCACAAGCTGATTAGGGTTTCGTGAATAAGGTCTGAGGGTGATGGAGGCTGGAGTGGAGGCCATATAAGGTGTTTAAATAGGGTGAAAACCCTGAAAGTTAGAGTTTCACTCTGGCAGAACTACTCGTCGAGTCGGGGGCCTCCGACTCCTCTAGTAAACTCTTCCACCCGCGACCAAGATCTGTCCCTACTCGACGAGTTTGGGGCCTCCAACTCATCGAGTCCCAATATAAAAGTGCAAAATTCTTATTTAAAATACGTACCAGGAACCGAGCATTAAAAATCTCCCCTGATTATTTTATACTTCGTCCTCGAAGTCTGCTGCTGCATCCAGAAAAAGCTTGGGGTAGTGCTCCCTCATCTCATCCTCCGGTTCCCAGGTCCATTCTAAGCCCTTGGGGTGCTACCATTGCACCTTAACCATGTCAACCCTCTTGTTCCTCAGATCCTTCGTCTTCCTGTCAAGGATGGCTACTGGTCGCTCAATGTATTTCAGGCTGTCAGTCATCTGAAAATCCTTTAAAGGCACAACCACAGAGTCGTCTACCAATCACTTCCGCAGCTAGGAGACGTGAAAGGTGATGTGGATCTGGCTAAGCTCGGCTGGAAGATCCAACCTATACGCCACCTTGCCCACCCGGGCTGCAACCCTAAAAGGTCCAATGTACCTGGGGCCCAACTTGCCCCGCTTCCTGAACCTGATGACACCTTTCCAAGGTGAAACCTTCAGGAGGACCATATCTCCGACCTGGAACTCCAAGTCTGAACGATGCTTGTCAGCATAACTTTTCTGCCGACTCTGAGCAGTCTGAAGCCTGCTTTGGACCTGTTGGATCCTCTATGTCGTCTTGAGTACCACTTCGGTACTCCCCATGGCCCTTTTTCCAACCTCATCCCAGCATATCGGGGTTCTGCACTTCCTCCCGTATAACATCTCGAAGGGAGGACGGTCAATACTCGCGTGGTAGCTATTATTATGGGAAAACTCTGCCAAGGGAAGGTAGGTATCCCAACTACCACCGAAGTCTAAAACGCATGCCCGTAGCATATCCTCCAAAGTCTGGATGGTCCGCTCGCTCTGACCATCCGTCTGCGGGTGAAAAGTGGTGCTGAAGTGCAAACGAATACCCAACTCGTCGTGAAACTTCTTCCAGAATCTGGAAGTAAACCGCACGTCTCGGTCGGAGATCACGGAAACTGGCACTCCGTGACGAGATACTACCTCCCTGATGTAGATGTCGGCCAGTTTCTCGGCCGAAATACACTCCTGGATCGGGATGAAATGGGCACTCTTGGTCAACCGATCCACGATGACCCAAATCGAATCTACTCCTCGTACGGTCCTGGGAAGCTTTGTGATGAAATCCATAATAATATCTTCCCATTTCCACATAGGGATGTCCAACGGCTTCGTCTTGTCGTGAAGCCTCTAGTGCTCGGCCTTGACCTTCCTGCAGATCAGGCATCTCTCGATGTACCAGGCTACATCCCGCTTCATGCAGGGCCACCAATAATCAGGACGAAGATCTTTGTACATCTTCGTCGCCCCGGGATGGATAGAAAACCTAGATTTGTGCGCCTCATCCATCAAAACATGTCATACTTCTCCCCAGTACGGAACCCAGACCCTCCCATGCAGGGTCAGCAGCCCTCGACTATCATAGTCAAATGAGGCCACCTGGCCTATGCTCCGCTCACACTTTCGGCGCTCCTCCTTCATGTCCTCAACCTGCGCCTCTCGGATCCGCTCCACCAATGGAGTCACTACCTTCATCGTCAAGCAAATGTATCTGATCGGGGCTGCCTTGCAACTAAGCGCATCAGCCACAACGTTGGCCTTCCCCGGGTGGTAGAGGATCTCACAATCGTAATCCTTCACCACATCTAGCCACCGACGCTGCCTCATGTTCAGATTCGGATGATCCATGAGGTACCTCAAACTCTTGTGGTCCGTGTAAATGGTACATCGGACCCCATAGAGGTAATGTCGCCAAATCTTGAGGGCGAAAACAACCGCCCCCAACTCCAGATCATGCGTCATGTAGTTCGCCTCGTGAGGCTTCAACTGCCTCGAAGCGTCGGCGATAACATACCCTCTCTGCATTAATATCGGGCTCAAACTTGAAATAGACGCATCGCGGTACACTACAAAATCCTCCACGCCCTCTGGCAAGGCTAGGATCGGCACCTCGCACAACCTCTGCCTCAATGTCTCAAACGCTGCCTGCTGCTCAGGCCATCAGCGAAAGACCATGGCCTTCTTCGTCAACCGGGTCAAGGGTACTGCTATCTTAGAGAAATCATGAATGAATCTCCAGTAATAGCCTGCCAATCCAAGGAAACTCCGAATCTCAGATGGAGACTTCAGAACCTCCCACCTCATCACGGCCTCTACTTTGGCTGGGTCAACCAAAATACCGTTCTGGTTGACAAGGTGCCCAACAAACTGCACCTCGTGCAACCAGAACCCACACTTAGAGAACATGGCATACAAGCTCTCCCTCCTCAAGGTATCCAGCACCTCTCGCAAGTGCTCCTCGTGTTGCTCCTGCGTCTTGGAATAAACCAAGATGTCATCAATGAAAACTATCAAAGAGTGATCCAGCATCGATCTGCATACGCGGTTCATGAGGTCCATGAACACGGTAGGAACATTGTTGAGCCCGAAGGGCATCACCACGAACTCGTAGTGGCCATAGAGTACGTTGGGCGTACCAGAGGGTACGTTGGGCGTACTACACCCAGAGTGGAACCCTAATTTGGGGTGTAACCCTATATAAAGGATATGATGGCCTCATTTCAGGCCACCATTCTCAGACAAGCAACCCTCTCAAACCCTAATCCTCATTCTTGAGCTTGTGTGTGTCCATTTGAGAGCATTTAAGTGATTTTGTGAGTTCTTGAAGTGAAGAAGGAGCTTGGAAGAAGAAGAAGAAGGAGTGGGAGTCCAGGCTATAGATCTGAGCATATCTATGTTGGGAGCTTCATTTGGAGGTATAAAGCTCAAAGTTTTCTCACTCTTTTGTTTTGTGCATCATGTTAGACCATTTTAGAGTTTTGGTCCCAAAGTTGCATGCTTTATGAGAAAATGAGCTCCATAAGTTATGAGTAGCTCCTTTGAGTGTCTTTAAGGGTATAGTGTCATAAAAATCGAGACTTGGACGTTTGAATCAACCCATGCATGAGATATGAGCATTTTGAGATAAGAGAATGAGAGTTTTGGGTGTTTGTGACTTTATCAGCCATGCAAAGGCTTAAAGTCACTGACTTTATGGAGTAAGAGCCTTTAGGGAGTACAAATCTGTGATATGAGCCAAGGTCTTAACTGATTAAGACCAAAAGAGTAGAAAGAGAAAAACTGGGGTGCACGCCGAGCGTAATCCCAGTACGCGCAGCGTAGGGTTGAGAATCCCTGATGCATGCATGGCATCGGAGTACGCCCAATGTAGAGATCTTGTACGTGCACCGTACTCGCTGGCGTTGACTTTGGTTGACTTTTAGGGTTTGATCAATTGTGGACTATTAAGTCCATTGAGGGGTAAAATGGTCTTTTACCCTTCTGTGAGTTTGTAGAAGGGTTACTTTAGCTTCTTGAGAGCCGTGATTAATTAGGGATAATTGTCGTATGTGTTAGGCGGAGGCTAGACCGGTGATTTGAGTTCGAGATTATCCGATTTCTTGTGAGGTGAGTCTTCTCACTATACTTACCATGAGTGGTATCTTTGTGTGACCGAGATGTCTTATGTGCTTACATGTGTATTGTGATATTCTGTATTATGTCTTTGTGATTTATGTTGAGTATTATTATTATGAGCTTATTGAGTTAGGACCGGAGGGTCCACCCGAGTTGTGGGACCGGAGGGTCTCCACTGAGACACATTGACCGGAGGGTCGTATTGAGTTAGCCTCGAGTGGCTAATGTGATGTGTGTGGTATTTTGGGGAACTCACTAAGCTTCGTGGTTACCGTGTTATGTGTTATGTGTTTCAGGTACCTCTTAGGTTCACGGGAAGGCACCGGCTTGATTGTACACACACCCGAGTTGGAGATATGTTTTTGGAGGATCCTGGATTTGTGTTATAAACCGTTTTGGGACTTGTATTTTGATTACTTGATGTTTGTGGAATTTTGTGATTTTGAAATGAGATAATTGGGTTTTTAATTGAAAAAATTTGTTTTAAAATTTACGGTGTTACAATTTGGTATCAGAGCCTTGGTTTGAGGGATTCGGATGCACCCACGGGTGTGTTTGGACTCAGACTGAGGATTTGAGAAAAATTTTCAAAAGAAATGATTTTTCTAAAACGAGAAAGAGTTTTAAGAGAAAACGAGTTGGAGCAGTGTGTACAATCAGCCAGAGCCCGAACGGTGATTTCCTAAAATAGCCTTACTTATTTGTGTTATGAGATATTTATGAGATATTAGAAATGCATGATAGAGAATAGGCTAGGTATTTCATATTCTAGGGCTAGAGTTGCCTGATTTGTGATGCCTTAGCCTGGGAGATTCTATCGATCAGTGTTATCTGTTATTTTCCTTGAGTATGTGATGAGTTCTGAGTTGAGGGGTAATCTAGGAGAGATACTTAGATGAGCATGCGAGTAGCCTACTGAGAGAGTAGTCTGATATTTGTGAGAGATAGAGTACTTGTGAATTAGAATCCTAGGAGGATGACTTGGGGTGACTACATGTTAGGTGTGGAAGCCAGTATTGGTCCCGTACTACTGAAAGCACCAGATCTGTATGCAATCCAAGTAAGAATCCATAGGATACTAAGGAACAAGTAGGGATGAGTAGTCGAGTGTGAGTATGCTCGAGCGAGTCTCTGATGATTTTTGTGTTGTGTTTCAGAGACATCATGGTGGGTACACGCCACAACCCCGAGAGAAGTGGGACTAGCGAAGATGAGATTCGCAAGATAATTCATGATGAGGTAGCCGCAGCCATTCGAGAGGCGATTCCTAAGATTTTTGGGTCTATTAAGACCACCCTGATTAAGACATTTGATGAGTGATATGTTGTTGTTACTGAGGCGGCTGCTGCTGCAGCCACCGCAGTTGTCGCTGCTACCAGGCCACAGGGAGGTGACTCGTTGCTGTTTTGGGAATTCAGCAACATGAAGCCACCTGAGTTTGATGGGACTCAGGATCTGATTGCTGCTATGAGGTGGCTCTATGATATTGAGGGGTGTTTTTACACATGTTCTTACCCAGAGCATTTCATGGTTCGGTTCGCGTTGAACCAGCTTCGCTTGGGAGCGAAGAAGTTTGTGACAGCTAGTTTTACTCCCGCAGAGCATACTGCAGTGACTTGGGAGAGGTTTACATTGATGTTCCGAGATGAGTATGTTCCCCCGGTGGAGAGGGACGGTTGGCCCAGGAGTTCTATCTCTCAAGCAGAAGACAGAGTCGGTGACTGAGATTACACGGATGTTTCACGAGAGGGCGTTGTTCTGCCCTGAGCATGTGTCGACTGAGCAGGCACACATGAGCCGGTATTTGAGCATTCTGAGGAGGGATATTCGAGAGTTCGTGGCGAACTCGTCTTATTGGACATTTGCTGAGCTTCAAGCAAATACCAGGAGGAGGGAGATCGAGCTGGAGACTCAGGCCAGGGAGGAGGTGGAGTCTCAGTGGAGAGATCGGAGGCCGGCACAGTCGCAGCCGGCAGCGAAGCGGGCTAAGCCCGCTGATTCGAGATCAGGAGGCCAGAAGGGCCGCACTTGTGGCAAGTGCGGAAAGAGTCATGAGGGATCTTGTCAGGCCGGGATTTGCTACAAATATGGCAAAGAGGGGCATATGGCAAAGGATTGCCCCAAGGGATTTGCAGTCTGCTTTCACTGCAATCAGACCGGCCATCGGAAGGCCGAGGCCGGTGAAGGCCGGTGAAGGTCGAGGCTCCAAAGGCTCGTGGGAGAGCTTTTCAGCTGACAGCGGAGGAGGTCCGCGCAGCACCTGATGTCGTGGCTGGTAGGTATTTCCTTATTTATTAATTTTGAGATTTATTGTGCTTATTATGTGTTGTATTTAGGTACATTTCTTGTGAGTTTTGTATCTGCTTTGGTGTTATTTGACTCGGGTGCGAGTCGATCCTTTGTGTCTTTAGCTTTTAGTCGTCACATCAATATCCGACGTGAGGCGTTGAGTCGACCTTTTAGGGTTTCCATAGTTGACGAGCATGCGGTTTTTGCTGCTGATGTATTCCGAGGATGTGTGCCGGAGATTTTTGGTGTCGAGTTCCCAATAGATCTGGTGTCGATAGCGATGGGTGATATATGTGTCATCGTGGGCATGGATTGGTTGAGCCGCTTTGGAGCAGTGATCGACTGCGAGCGTCAGTTGGTGACTATACGAGACCCTATTGGGGGAGTGCTTATAGTGTATGGCGAGGGTACCAGATCCGGGTCAGCTTTCTGCTCTGCTGCCAGGGCAAGGCAGAGTCTATAGCAGGGTTGTATGGGCTTTTTGGCGTATGTGATGGATACGCGGGTTGCCACAGAGAGGCCAAGTTCTATCGTCGAGGTTCTGATAGTCTGCGAGTTTCCTAATGTTTTTCCCGTGGAGTTGCCGGGTGTGCCTCCCGAGAGGCAGGTCGAGTTCTGGATTGATTTAGTTTCGGGAGTGACGCCTATTGCCAAGGCACCTTATCGCCTTGCGCCAGCAGAGATGCAGGAGTTATCCTCACAGCTCCAGGAGCTGCTGGGGAAGGGTTTTATCAGACCGAGTAGTTCACCGTGGGGAGCGCCGATCCTTTTTGTCAAGAAAAAGGATGGTTCACACCGGATGTGTATTGATTACCGGGAGTTGAACAAGCAGACGATCAAGAACCGTTATCCACTTCCGAGGATCGACGATTTGTTCGATCAGTTGCAGGGAGCATCTTGGTTTTCCAAGATTGATTTGAGATCTGGATATCACCAGATGAGAGTATGCGAGGAGGATATTCAAAAGACGGTCTTCAGAACTCGTTATGGGCATTACGAGTTTGTGGTGATGCCTTTCGGGCTCACCAACGCACCGGCAACATTCATGGATCTCATGAACTGGGTGTGCAGGCCTATGTTGGACCGGTCGGTGATCGTGTTTATCGATGACATCTTGGTGTATTTTGTTGGATTAGTTTCTAAGTCCATAACTATTTTGGTATGTACTTGACCCGATTATGAGCATGGTCCTTTTGGGTTGCCTTCACCATAGCAATATGTAGGATAAATTAAGGAGAGAAAGGTTTAATTATGATTTATTAATATATTATAAGAATAATATATTAAAGGAGAAATCATATTGTTTAATTAATATTAGTCAAGAATTAATTAAGAGTTAATTTTGTGACTAAAAGAGATTAATTAAATTAAGGGGACTGATATTGTAATTATAAGATAGTTACAAAGTTGGGCTTAGGATCCATTAGATGGCAATGGACGAATTCTATATGGAGGACCATAAAGAAATCGTCCAAGGGCCTTCTGGAATGGTCCATTGGACTGCTTAGGGCTTAAGCAGTTAGATTAGGGTTTCCTAGTTGTAAACCCTAATAGCCTACATGTATATAAAGGACCCTTAAGCCCCAAAAACGTGGACAAGTAATCCTTTAGGGTTTCCAGCCGTTTTTGGTGCATCATCTCTCCTCCCTCTTCATCCAAGTTGCTTAGTGGTGTTTGTGACTCCATTAGAGGTGCAACACTTGAGGCACTAAGCTTTCTGAAGCTAATCAAAGTAAGGATTGATTGTTATTGCTATATAACAATCAAAGGTAATTACTAAACCCTTATTTCAGTTCTTATTTGATAGATTTAAGGTTTGTAAGTCTTGGATTCATTGCATGTACAATAGAGAAACCTAGATCCAAGCATTAGGGTTTGTATGAGCACATAGGATTGTTCTTATGCTTAAAACCCATCAGTGGTATCAGAGCCTTGATTGGTTTCTGTTGTATGTGATGCAATTGTCGTTTTTCTACTGAAAATTGTTTTTTTGCCTCTGCCCGACTCAACTCGGCGAGTCAGTATCTGGACTCGGCGAGTTGGCCCTACTCGGCGAGTTCAGGCTTGACTCGGCGAGTCCGGGAGTCAGACAGAGTATATTTCGGGATTTACTTGCTGTTTTGCTGTAGGATTGATGCCAAAATCGTTTTTTGATAATAAAATCCGAATTTTATTGTATGTAAATGATTATCCTTACCAAAACAAAAGATAATTTCAAATCTTTTGAATAATAGTTTCTTTATATGATAAATATAGATTATTCAAATTATTTGGTAATTATTTTTTGACTAAAATTGGATTAGGTCAAATATAGATAATCACTAAATTAATTGTTTGATTTATATTACTTGTTATTTGATCCCTAGTAAGTTTGAATAGTTTCAAATTACTCCCTTTAGGTTTTATAGTTTAAATTTGAACTTAAAAGTTTTGTTTTTGAAATTTAAATAGTTAAACCCTAATGTTTTGAAAAGTTTCAAAACTTGCCCTCAAGTTTTGGAATTTAAAATTTTGATTAATAGTTTAATTATGTAATATTTAAATTCTAAAACTCTAGTATTTTGAAAAGTTCAAATTACACCCTCATGGTTTTGTTAAGTTAATTAAAAGTTTAATTAAAAGAGAAAGTTAATAAAACCACCTAGTATTTTAAAAGTGTAAAATACACCCTATACTATATATATGTAACATTAAAAGTCTAATATTATATATATGATTAAAGAGTCAGTCTTACCGTTAGTAGGCCTCATTCACGAAGCTGGTCTATAAGGGGTGTTTAAGGAAATTGCCTATAAAATGGCGATTGAATGGGTATCCACTCTTACCCACCGCACTCTTGACTAGTGGAGGGTCGTTAGCCGAACGGGTAGGATAGAACGAAACCTTCCATTATAAGTATAATGAAGTACAAAGTAACTAAATGCTTTTACAAATTCCCAATCTTACTTATTTTAGGGCAAAATGTGAATTTGTATGCTAATCCATGGAATTACACTTCGTACCCTTGTCAAACGTTAGTGGAGCGTGTGTGGCTAACCGGCACACTAATTTGGGATTGACATTGGTGGCGAAGGGTGGCTTGATGTTTATCATAGATCAATGGCGCGTGTGTGGCTAACCGGCACATTGATTAGGTGATAGTAGCAATTGGGCTCACCACGTGATTCGTATGGTTATTCACACCTTGTTTGTGATCCTCGGCATCCCAGTCACAAATATAAGGGCATAATCGAGATTAAACATGCCATTGAAAAGTTCAATGAATCTCAAAAGATCTAGGAGTTTCAATTCATTTAAAACTTAAATTTCTTTTTCGTTTTTCATGGTGGGAATTGGTAAATCGTCATTTACCTACCTTCAAATATTCTGCAACTAGATTACGGCATCCCTCTTCTAGGTTGTAGAATGTTGTGTTGGATCCTAGCCTTGATGTTTCATTTGGGTGTTACATCAAGGATTCTTATCAACTAACTTGAATTTTCTCCCGTTTTGTAGATGTCTAAATCTTACAATGGTCTTCCCAAGTCCCTTGGAACAAGCTTTCCAAATGAAGATGACGTTCTACGATACGATCAAGGAAATGAGAGTCATGCTTCACTTCCTCCACCTCCTCCAATTATTCTCCCTAACCCACAAGTTCAAAGGCTTGAAAAGTTCAAGCTCACTCAAGCCCTATTGGCAAGTAAACACGAAGATGGGAAACCTGTGTGTGCACACATCTTAGAGATGAAGTCACACATTGATAGGTTAAGGATGATGGGTGTCGATATCTTAGAAATGTTGGCTGTTGACTGGGTTCTTCAGTCACTTCCTGAATCATATAGTGAGTTCGTTAGAGAGTACTATATGATGGACCATGACGTGACCCTCATTGATTTGACCTATTTGCTTATAGCTGCTGAATCAGAAATGATTTGGCGTGCTGATCGAGCAAATTTGTCTGGCAAATCAAACTCCCAAACTTCAATGGACATTGAAAATAGTGACATTGGAAATCCAGAAAAGGTAAATTCTGATATAGTTCCTTGTGCCATTCCAAAAGAGTCCATCTGCTTCTACTGCCAAGAGAAGGGGCATTGGAGACGAAGCTGTCCTGTTTACCTGAGAGATCTAAGAGATGGGAGAGTCAAGACGAATGGCTCTACTTCAGGTAAAATCCAATAACTAACTCTATAAGTTCCTATTCTTTGATTTTCAATACATGATGTGATAAGATTACATTTTGATGTTTTGTAGGATCGAAGAAAAGAGAGGAAGCTTAAGGGAAGAAGTAAGCTGAATCTGATCGTGAAGAAATGGATTTCGATCGCATTGCTTGAAGATCGGATTTTTGAGCTACTACTTTAGAGTTAGAATAGATTGCTTAGAAATTGAAATAGCATAGTTTTCATTTGAATTGCATTGTAAGGACAAGTTTTTCCGCAATAAAATGAATTTTGATTTCGTCCTATTTATTTATCCTTGCAATGGCATATGTGAAAATGGATGTTTGTGTATTTCTAATTTTAGCAATGTTGAATAGGATGTGATTCTTGATTATGTTATTTGTGAAATGTCGAGGATTTGCCAAATAAAGGAAGATTCTCATCGCCCAAGTTTCAATTGGACAGAAACTTGGAATCATACAACTTGGTTGCGTGATGAATGAGAAACTTCATATTTTGGAAATTAGACTAATTCTTTGGCAAAGTGTCAAGAGAAGGACCAGGAGATCGAGTACACTAGGTTGTGCGTTGATCAAGTCCACCACAAGAGTGATAAAGATATTCGTCATGATTTACTAAAGTTTAGTAAATATGATTATACTTATAAGATTAAGTATAATTTTGAGTTGATTGAAAGCGTTTCAATCAATAGCAGAACGAATAAGAAGAATCAAGTAGGCAGAAAGATAAAAGTTTCTCTATTCTAAGAAGAAGGGAGAGTACCTTTTATTGTGTTTTATGATAAGTCTTAATGATTAAGAACCATATCTCAATTGATCCTCTAAGTGAGTCTTAGTGCAATTGCATGTCTAAGAAGAGGAATCGAGAATTGTAGAAATGGTTAAATCAAGAAGTCAATCATACTTCGTTCCAATATCAAGTCTTAGAGTCAAGATTCTGACATGAGTGACAAGTCTTAAGTAGGTTTATAACACTCGGCAAATGTGGAATTTGGAAAAGTTTTCTTATTCTTGCACATTTGAAATTGGTAAGTTGTGATGTCTTGGATAAGACAAAGACCAACCAGGACCAATTGTGTGAAGTGTTAAACTTGACAAAAGGCTACACTAACTCTTGAATATTTGTTTTGTCAAGAAATGTTTCTTGACAAGAGAACCCTATATGTCAAGGAGTCAGTGGGAGTCTTAATGGTCTTGAAAAGTTTCAAGAACAAATCAAAAGTAAACCTAGTTAAACATCATCATCGCACGACTTGAGGTTTATAACATATCGTGTTGACATTATTTGTTTCTGTGCCATTCCAATTAAGCTAAATATGTATGTGAGTTCTATGAGTTCTCATTTGAATGCATAAAGACAAAGCACCTTGATCAATGGAAAGTACATTGAGGCAAGAAATCAAGATTGAACAAGTTCAGTCAATATGGTTTTGGATTTGTCGCAAACTTTCGTTTTGACAAATTCACATGGATAGGAACACATACATCATAAAATCTAAGTGTCATAAGGTTTTCCTCCTTCATGAAAATGATTGTGAGGAAATGCTTTCACTAAGAGAGATTTTAAGAAGATAGCAATTGTGAAAATTGTATTCTCAAATTCGATTATGATTACGACATCCCTTTTCATAGTTCGAATTGTGAGAGTTGGCAATTGATCTGAACATTTGGGACTTAGTAACATAAATTCTGAATTGTTTAGACACACATGTGAGTTATCTAAGGCAAAAGTGTATGAGCTTAAAAAGCTTAGATAAAGGCTTATCAAAGCATTAGGTATTAGAAATGTGAACTTAAGGAATTCAATAAGCATTATTTTCTAGAAGTTCAATTGTTTTCTGAATACATGTCAAAGCTAGTGGGAGCATAAGTGTTATGCTGGTAAGAAAATAATCATCATTTTAGTGGGAGCATGATTGTTATGGTAAGTATTGCAAGTTAGCAATATTAATTATAGAAAACAAAGATTCACTTTGCAAAGTTGCAAGGGTTGAAAAGTTGTTTTGCTATAATTAAGGGAGAGAATATTATACTTCGTTTTAAAATTCTAAAGCTTAGATCGAGAAATGTTAATAAATTTAGTCAAGGATACATAGTGCATCCTCAAAATTCGATTATGATTACGGCATCCCTCTTCATAGTTCGAATTGTGGGAACAGGGCATATAAAATATTATGGCAGAAGGATGATGAAGTATCATGTCTTTATGTGAGACATTATGCCTCGTGTCCAATACGTTTCGGGTATAGGATCGATTGCATATGCTATAATATTTGACCATTCTAAAATTTTCCAAATGCCTAGGGCATTAAGAGGGAAAAGGGGCTAGAACTGGTTTTGACTAAAATAATTAAACAACTATCAAAGGACGATCTGAGGTTCACTGAGGATTTGTCACTTGTGAGTAGTTGGAAGTATAGTACTGGATGGACTATATTGACATTATTATGAATAGATAAGATTCTATTAAGAATGAGTTGTCATATGGCAAATATGGAAATGTTTCCATTAATGGGAGTTGGATATTAAGAAATATGTCTAGATTAGAAACTTTTATGCGAGAAGGATGTTCAAAGGAATGTACTTTGAATGTGAGACTTCACGTCTATTGAATTGTCTTGTAACAATTTCCGATAGAATACCTTGTAATTTCATTAGTCGGGTCTTGGTGACTTTTGTGCTATGACATTACGAAAGAATCATTGCATAAAATGTTAGAATCTGACATATTCTAAAAGTGGCAAGAATTTGGGATTGTGAAATGAGTTTCATTGGAAAAGTTTTCAATTGATCTATTTCACAAAGTATGGACCATAGGAAACCAAAGTGTGTATGCTTGGAGCATGGGACAATTGTGGTTATAATTCGAGTAATAAGTTGATTTTCTGAAACAGTAAGCAATGAATAATGAGTAATCAATATGGTGTTTAAATAAAAGTTTTTTTTACGCTCAAAAGTTTTGGGACCATATATGATTAATATTATTATTGTGTTTCATTTTGCATGTTTTGACTTCCAGAATAATTGGGTTATTCGAACCTCCACAGTCGATCATACGTTGGAAGTAGGTATGAAGGAAGACTGTCATGAATCTGTCTGTAGATTGTCTAAAGTGTTTAGACATAGCACAAGTTTGCCGCAGAGTTCATGAGTGCTTTGATAAGATTAAAGTATTGGATTAAACCCACGCTCACTTGAATCACTTCATGGTTTTATCACGAGTGATTGGTGAGACGATAACATTGTATATTCTTGAAACCGAGACGTGTGAGTTGTTATTTGCTGGTCGGTTGCACATTGATGATAAGTAAACGCACCAGTAACTTGGTGTTATAAAACTTATTGTTGTGTGTGATTCGATTAGTAGGTACAAGCAACCATTTGAGTCAAAGTTTATCCATTCCTTTTACCCAAGGTGGGATAAAAGCGATATCTGTGGGCCCCTCGATGATTTAGTGATGACAAAGAAAAGTGCTCGGCCGGGCCAGGACTGATTTGATTTGTTCAATTAGTCAGTCGTCATAAATCGGAAATCGGGAAACGACACATAGACTGAGAGAATGATTTCAATCCATGTCTCATATCTATACGATATCTTGTAGAATGGAGGAATATATGATCCCTTATCTAAAGGACACGCGTATTTGATAAGATCAGAGTTGACAGCGACTTTTGAAAGCTACGATTGCTGATCAGGTTCTGAAGTTATGCAAAATAGTTATTAGACTTATCCAAGTGGGAGACTGTTGGATTAGTGTCTAAGTCCATAACTATTTTGGTATGTACTTGACCCGATTATGAGCATGGTCCTTTTGGGTTGCCTTCACCATAGCAATATGTAGGATAAATTAAGGAGAGAAAGGTTTAATTATGATTTATTAATATATTATAAGAATAATATATTAAAGGAGAAATCATATTGTTTAATTAATATTAGTCAAGAATTAATTAAGAGTTAATTTTTTGACTAAAAGAGATTAATTAAATTAAGGGGACTGATATTGTAATTATAAGATAGTTACAAAGTTGGGCTTAGGATCCATTAGATGGCAATGGACGAATTCTATATGGAGGACCATAAAGAAATCGTCCAAGGGCCTTCTGGAATGGTCCATTGGACTGCTTAGGGCTTAAGCAGTCAGATTAGGGTTTCCTAGTTGTAAACCCTAATAGCCTACATGTATATAAAGGACCCTTAAGCCCCAAAAATGTGGACAAGTAATCCTTTAGGGTTTCCAGCCATTTTTGGTGCATCATCTCTCCTCCCTCTTCATCCAAGTTGCTTAGTGGTGTTTGTGACTCCATTAGAGGTGCAACACTTGAGGCACTAAGCTTTCTGAAGCTAATCAAAGCAAGGATTGATTGTTATTGCTATATAACAATCAAAGGTAATTACTAAACCCTTATTTCAGTTCTTATTTGATAGATCTAGGGTTTGTAAGTCTTGGATTCATTGCATGTACAATAGAGAAACCTAGATCCAAGCATTAGGGTTTGTATGAGCACATAGGATTGTTCTTATGCTTAAAACCCATCATATTTGAGGTCCAGAGAGCAGCATGAGGAGCATCTGTGAGAGGTTCTTGGGGTATTGAGGTCGGAGAGGCTGTATGCCAAATTCTCCAAGTGTGATTTCTGGTTACGAGAGGTCCAGTTCCTGGGACATATCATTAATCAGAATGGGATATTGGTCAATCCGGCCAAGATTGAGGCAGTTATGCGATGGGAGGTGCCGAGATCCCCATCCGAGATCAGGAGTTTTCTGGGATTAGCCGGCTACTATCGTAGATTTATCAAGGATTTCTCCAAGATTGCGGTTCCTCTCACTAGATTGACCTGGAAGGGCGTTACTTTTGTTTGGGGGCCTGAGCAGCAGGCATCATTAGAGACTCTTCGCCAGAGATTGTGCGAAGCTCCGGTGGTAGCCCTTCCGGAGGGAGTGGAGAACTTCGTAGTCTATTGTAATGCGTCTATTTCAGGGATGAGTGCAGTGTTGATGCAGAGGGGTCACATGATAGCATATACGTCGAGGTAACTGAAGCCTCACGAGACGAGGTATCCCACCCATGATTTGGAGCTAGGGGCGGTGGTGTTCGCCCTCAAGATTTGGCGCCACTATCTTTATGGTGTCTGATGTACCATATACACAGACCATAAGAGCCTGAAGTACCTGATGTATCAGCCTAACCTGAATATGAGACAGAGGAGATGGTTGGATGTAGTGAAGGACTACGACTGTGAGATCTTATATCACCAAGACAAGGCTAATGTGGTAGCCGATGCCTTGAGTCGCATATCCGAGAGTGCTCCGATCTGGGATGTGTGTGTGAGGATGACAGTGATGACTCCAGTCTTAGATACCATCCGAGAGGCTCAGGTGGAGGCTGTGAGACCAAAGAACCGTAAGAGAGAGCGTGTGATTGGGCAGGTTTCCGAGTTTGTGATGGACAGTCGTGGGCTTATGACTTTCCATGGGCGGATTTGGGTGCCCTATACAGGTGTATTTGGACCTGAAGAGAGACTATTGGTGGCCCTGTATGAAGAGGGATGTGGCATGGGTTGTAGAGAGGTGTTTGACCTGTCGTCGGGATAAGGTAGAGCACCAGCGTCCACATGGTCCTTTGCAGCCTTTAGAGATTCCCCAGTGGAAGTGGGAACAGATTTCTATGGACTTTATCACCAAGTTACCGAGAACTGAGCGTGGGTTTGACGCGATATGGGTGATTGTGGATCGGCTGACGAAGAATGCTCACTTCCTCGCTATCAGTGAGAGCTCTTCTGCAGAGAGACTGGCCGAGATTTATGTGAGAGAGGTGGTAGCTCGGCATGGGGTGTCGACCTCGATAGTGTTAGATCGAGACGTACGCTTTACTTCCAGCTTCTAGAAGAAATTTCATGAGGAGTTGGGTACCTGGTTACATCTCAGTAACGCATACCATCTGCAGGTAGACAGGCAGAGCGAGCGGACGATTCAGACGCTTGCGGACATGTTGTGTGCATGTGTTATGGACTTCGGGGGAAGTTGGGACACTTATTTTCCCTTGGCTGAGTTTTCTTACAACAACAGCCATCATTCAAGTATTGG
Organism: Lactuca virosa; assembly: GCF_052849685.1. Taxonomy (NCBI): domain Eukaryota; kingdom Viridiplantae; phylum Streptophyta; class Magnoliopsida; order Asterales; family Asteraceae; genus Lactuca; species Lactuca virosa. Next base: position 24,748,818 of record NC_136432.1, read on the forward strand.
TATGCCTCCCTTTGAGCTTCTTTATGGGAGGAGGTGTCGGACTCCCATTTGTTGGGGAGAGGTAGGGCAGCGAGTGATGGGTGGCACTGAGATAGTGCTGAAGACGACCGAGCAGATTCAGTAGGTCAAACAGAGGTTACTAATAGCCCATAGTCACGAAAAGAGTTACGTGGATCGGCGACGATCCGAGCTAGAGTTTCAGGTTGGAGATTTTGTCCTCCTGAAGGTATCCCCATGGAAAGGGGTGATCTGATTCAGGAAACGGGGCAAGCTGGGGCCCCGATACATTAGTCCTTTCAGAGTGATCGTCAGAGTAGATAGTGTGGCCTACCGGTTAGAGCTACCAGCAGAGTTGAGCCAGATTCATAACACCTTCCACGTGTCCCAGCTGAGGAAGTGTGTAGCCGATAAGACGGCAGTGGTACCATTAGATGACATTCAGGTTGATGCAAGCCTAACTTATATTGAGAGACCAATTGCGATTTTGGATCGGAACGTAAAGGTTCTGAGGAACAAGGAGGTGCCTCTGGTTCAGGTCCAGTGGCAACATCGGAAGGGATCCGAGTGCACTTGGGAGTCGGAGTCCGAGATGCGCGAGCAGTATCCAGAGTTATTTTCGGAGCCTGACTTCGAGGGCGAATTCTGATTCTAGTGGGTGAGAATTGTAACATCCCAAGTCCAGGTATACCTTATAAGCCCTTGTTCTTTTGGTAAATTTTCAAGTTTAGCCTTATTGAGAAAAGGTGGTAAATGAGTACGAGGGGCGTACGCGAGTGTACGCTCAGCGTACTCATATGCGTGTTTGTGACGCGGAAGCCACCTAGTACGTTGGGCATACCAGAGGGTACGTTGGGCGTACTAGGCCCATAGTGGAACCCTAATTTGGGGTGTGACCCTATATAAAGGATATGATGTCCTCATTCCTGGCCACCATTCTCAGACATGCAACCCTCTCAAACCCTAATCCTCGTTCTTGAGCTTGTGTGTGTCCATTTGAGAGCATTTAAGTGATTTTGTGTGTTCTTAAAGTGAAGAAGGAGCTTTGAAGAAGAAGGAGTGGGAGTGCAGGCTATAGATCTGAGCATATCTGTGTTGGGAGCTTCATTTGGAGGTATAAAGCTCAAATCTTTCTCACTCTTTTGTTTTGTGCATCATGTTAGACAATTTTAGGGTTTTGGTCCCAAAAGTTGCATGCTTTATGAGAAAATGAGCTCCAGAAGTTATGAGTAGCTCCTTTGAGTGTCTTTAAGGGTATAGTGTCATAAAAATCGAGACTTGGACGTTTGAATCAACCCATGCATGAGATATGAGCATTTTAAGATAAAAGAATGAGAGTTTTGGGTGTTTGTGACTTTATCAGCCATGCAAAGGCTTAAAGTCACTGACTTTATGGAGTAAGAGCCTTTAGGGAGTCCAGATATGTGATATGAGCCAAGGTCTTAACTGATTAAGACCAAAAGAGTAGAAAGAGCAAAATTGGGGCATACGCCGAGCGTAATCCCAGTACGCGCAGCGTAGGGTTGAGAATCCCTGATGCATGCGTGGCATCGGAGTACGCCCAGCGTAGAGATCTTGTACTCGCAGCGTACTCGTTGGCGTTGACTTTGGTTGACTTTTAGGGTTTGGTCAATTATGGACTATTAAGGTCATTGAGGGGTAAAATGGTCTTTTACCCTTCTGTGAGTTTGTAGAAGGGTTAGTTTAGCTTCTTGAGAGTCGTGATTAATTAGGGATAATCATCGTATGTGTTAGGCGGAGGCTAGACCGGTGATTTGAGTTCGAGATTATCCGATTTCTTGTGAGGTGAGTCTTCTTACTATACTTACCATGAGTGGTATCTTTCTATGACCGAGATGTCTTATGTGCTTACCTGTGTATTGTGATATTCTGTATTATGTCTTTGTGATTTATGTTGAGTATTATTATTATGAGCTTATTGAGTTAGGACCGGAGGGTCCACCCGAGTTGTGGGACCGGAGGGTCTCCACTGAGACACATTGACCGGAGGGTCGTATTGAGTTAGCCTCGAGTGGCTAATGTGATGTGTGTGGTATTTTGGGGAACTCACTAAGCTTCGTGCTTACCGTGTTATGTGTTTCAGGTACCTCTTAGGATCACGGGAAGGCATCGGCTTGATTGTACACACACCCGAGTTGGATATATGTTTTTGGAGGATCCTGGATTTGTGTTATAAACCGTTTTGGGACATGTGTTTTGATGACTTGATGTTTGTGGAATTTTGTGATTTTGAAATGAGATAATTGGGGTTTTAAATGAAATTTTTTGTTTGAAAATTTACGGTGTTACATCACCGTTACCTTGTTCAGCTCCCGATAATCTATACACATCTGATGCAACTCGTCCTTCTTCTTCAGAAACAGGATCGGGGCTCCCCAGGGTGAACTACTCGGTCTAATGAATCCCTTGTCTAACAACTCCTGCAGCTATGTAGACAGCTCCTGTAACTGTGTAGACAGCTCCTACATCTCAGGAGGAGCCAATCGATATGGTGCCTTGGCTATTGGAGCTGCACCAGGGACTAGGTCGATTCAGAACTCCACCTGTCTCTGCGGAGGTATCCCACACAGCTCCTCTGGAAATATGTCCGAGTACTCTCGCACCACTGGTACATCACTCACAGTCGCCTTACCCGCCTCCCGAGTATCCATAACGTAGGCGACATACCTTGCGCAACCATGCTGAAGGTGGCGCCTAGCCCTCGCTGCTGAACACATAGCTGGTCCACGTTGCGGCCTCTCACCCTGAATCACTAGCTCTCCCCCACTTGGGGACCTTACCCGTACCAACTGCTACGCAAAGTTGATCACCGCCCCATTAGGGCTCAACCAATCCATGCCTACGATAACCTTGTTCCCACACAACGGAATGGGAACCAAATCCACTAGGTAGCGCTCCCCATACAACCTCAAAACACAATCTCTGAAAACCTCTGATGCTCGTACTGATCAGTCATCAGCAATCTCGACCTCTAAAGGACAATCCAACATCCCCAAGGACTCTAAAAACCTCTTGCTAAGAGCAAGAGAGACAAATGATGGGTAGCCCCTGAATCAAATAACACCTGAACCGGGATACCGTTCACATGGAACGATCCTAAACAACACATAAAATATACACATAAATATCATAACTGTCATGAAATAAAAGTTAGGGAGAAGAAAACATACCCGTCACCACATCCGGTGCGGCACGCGCCTCCTCGGTGGTCAACTGGAAGGCTCGGCTCCTCACCAGTGTATGAGAACAAGATAGATCTAATGCGCAGGGACAAGGTTTGAGAACTCAAACCTTGAGTGAATGCTTAACATCAATGTCTGCTTACTAATAAATGTTCTGGTTAAGCCTGGAAAGACCGGTCAAGTCTAAGTTAATGTATTCAACAAATGATCAAGTCATAAATGACGAATGATAATGAATGATCAAGGTAAAGCTAATAAATGAGGAACAAGAAGAATGTTTGAAATACATTAGTGAATACCAAAAGTTAAGTGAAAGATCCGTAGTTGACTTGTATTGAATTCTCCTATAAATAGGAGTGAAGGTTACAGCGAATTAACTAGAATACCTACATAGGACTGGACAATAGAAATGTTTCTGACATTCTGATTGTCTGATACAACAAAAGACCTAAGTCCTATGAAATGTCATATCAATACAAAGACAAACTTAATAAATGCAAAAAGAAAAAATAGTGTTGTTCTGGATCAGCATCCATTCCGGACATGAGAGTCATTCCGGAATACCTTCAGCTTCGCATCTTCTTCTTTCCTGGTCCGGATAGATTCCAGACCACTCTTCACATTTCACTCCGGACCATTTGTTCCGGAATGCAAGTACTTCCGAATCCGGACTCAGGATTGCTAGAGGTTCACTTTCAGGTTCCAACAATCTCCCCTAAGTGAACTTAGCAATCCATCCAATTACACTGCTTCTTCCTTGATGAAGGTGAAAGCTCGGAACATCCATTCTCTGACTTCAATGTACCAGGTCAGTTGACTTACAAACTTTGCTTTGACCTGTTCCGGAGCTTTAGACTTTGATGCGATGAACTTCCGGAGTGCTTTGGTCGAGACTAGGTGTTTGTCAAGGACACGGAAAAAGTCCTTTTTGTTTGTCTTCCTGGTTGTGTAGACAAACCCTAGAACCGGGTCATCGATTGGACCATCTTCAAGCATATCAGCTTCCGGAAGAACATAGGTGATCTTAGCAACGTAGTCTTCAGTTCCGTAGAGATGAGCCAGCTCATAGTCGCATCTGCAAAATTCTGCGACGTAATCTTTGAGGAAGCTTAGAGCAGCATGGAAAGCACCCATGCCGATATCGTTGTTTTTCATTCCTCGAAAGTGAGCAGCCAGAGTCAGAATGTCGTTCAGATTTATGGAAGGGAAGTCCGCATCAGTAATGGTTCGGTAGTTAGGCTTGTTCCGGAAGACGTGAAATTGAAATAGTGGGCAGTTGAGTTCGAATTTCACTAGGATTTTTCTTGCATATCCATGGACTTTGGTGATTCTCTTTCTAGTCCATACTTCCTTAAACGGTTGAGCATTCTTGGAGTAGAATGTCTCACGCCTTTCTCTTTCAGTCCGGAGGATCACTTCCGGATCATCATTTGGGTGAAGAGGAGCAAATTTGATGTAATACTTGCTGTATGGAGAGAGAGAGGAAGATCGATTTGTTCGGAATTATTGGTAGGAACATCGTAGTACATATATGGAACGATTTCTTGATCCCGTAGAATGCCTTCACGGCAAAGAGGAGAGATGCCACGCATCGGATTAGGATTATCCTTAAGAGCTTGGATCCGGATGTTGTCCTCTAACGCCTTGTTGATTTCCTCCTGAGACCATCCTTATTTTTGCTTGAGAGGAGGTCCGGAGTGGAAGGCTTGTTGTTCAGCAGTCATTGGCATTTTGCCTTTGTTTCTTTTTAGAGCGTCCATGATGAGCTTCATGTTTTCATCCACCACAAATTCCGGAGTGGGATTTGGAAGAGGATCTTCCTGAATGTCATCAGGGATCCGAAGTGGAGAGCCCTGGTCTATTGGAGCAATTTTTGGAGCTAGAATAGGTGGGAGCATTGAAGGATTGGTTCGGAAAGCTTCAGTTGTGAGGAGTGATTTGGACTTGGCCATTTGAATGGCCTTTTGAAGAGCATTTGGTAAAGAGGATGGCCAAGCAGTTGCAGACCATATTCTCTTCTTTCCTCAGTCAACACTTTTGGAAATATTTTCTTTGGAGCTTCGAGGCCTAGAACTCCGTTGGTGACATATTTTTCTTCTTCACTATCTTCTTCATCATCAGAGGAAATTCCTAGAAGTCCGGACACAACTTGGACTTCATCGTCGGAATTCAAGTCTTCATCTCGGAGTGTGAACTCCGAGGCAAGTTTCCACGGTTGACTTGGACCTTCTCCCCCTCTTGCATCGGTGGATCTTGGAACTGGTGCAAGTACTAAAGCTTCCTTTAGATCGTTAAACTTGGAGAAGACTTTCTGAAGGCCCGTGTTGAGTTGAAGAGTGAGGGTATCGTATGCTTCGGAAGTGGGAGCTTGGGCAGCAAGGTGATCAAACTGATGACCAAGAACAGCTAACATCTCATCAAACTTTCGATTCTGAACATCAACGATGTTCCAAGTGGATCGAAGTAGCTTGATGAGGACTTGTTGAATGATAAGGTTCATTTCATCCTTCTTCTTGATCTCCTTCTCCAGCCTTTGGATTTGTTTCTCATGACGAATGTGGGTCTTCTTAATAAGATTGTTAGTAGCAGACACCAAGTTGTCATGGACTTTAAGCATAGAGGTGATTGTGTCGAGATAGTGGTCAACGAGAACATCATATTTAGATTCAACTTCCTCGATGGATTGCTTGAGCCGGAGAGAGATCAGTTGATCTAGTTGGGCTTCACATTTCGCAATGGAAGGTCCGAACTATTGAGAGAGAGACTGAAGGATGACATCGAGTTTGGAATCAAGTCCGAAAACCTTTTGATCCATCTTCGTGTTGAGCTCTGTTACGGATGTTTCGATTGAGGAAACCTTCTTCATAGTATCTGACACATTGATTTAAATGTCGAGGAGAGAAAAAGGATCAATGTGATCACCAGCAGAGGATTCAGAGTCAGAGGCTGAGTGTTGCGGAGGAGCTTGTTGTGATGAAGTATGTGTGGATGGACCAGGCTTAGTGATAACATCATCGTCATGTAGCTTGGAGTTGGGTCCACCATCCGGAGTGGTTGAAGAAGATGATCTGAAGTCAAAAGTAGACTTGGAGGTTGATGGCTTGGATTGAAAGCGGATGAATGACATGAAGTTAGGGTCCGAAACAGAATTTCCTTCATCAGTGATCATTATTTCCTTGGAGATTTCTTCATCCGAATCAGTTTGGAAAACGTTGGTGTGAGTGGTGATGGGAGGTTGTTCCGAAGCAAGTTCTTGATTGGCATCATCATTTGTAGGAGGAACATACGGAAGGTTACTTTGATGAGCTCTGTTGTACATTGAAGTGAGAGTAGCCTCCACTTGAGCTCTTGTCAGATCCGGACGTCTCGAAACAACCCTGTTAACATAATCTTCCCATTGGGGATCGTTAGCACCTGGTCGTCCTGTACACCTTCCGGATATCAGACCAGTTGAGGCATCCGGAGTCGGAGGGACTGCTCCAGCTCCGGAAAGCTTAGGGTCCGGAACAGGGGTTACAGAGTGAGTGCTTGTGTGAGAAACGAGAGGGATATCAAATGAGACTCGTGGGTGTGTTCTAGGGGGCTTCAAGGAACTATGGTCAACACTGGCATCACCTTTTTTGGGAAGGAGAGGGTGGATTATGTGGAGACTCCCCGTGAGTGTGTGCAGGTGATGTTGAAACATTGAGGGTACCTCAGATAAGTGGGCAGGAGGGGTGTTCGGACGGCCAGAGTCAGCCTGAATGTCATGAGCATCTTCTTTTGGAGAGGAAGAGTTGACTTTGGTTCTCTTTTTAGGCTTTGGCTTTGTGGGAGAACTCTTCCGTTTGGCAGATTTCTTAACCTTAGGTCTGGACGTGGGAGGATTGGCCTCTTCCGAAGTGGGCTTAACTGAGACTGGGGCAGGTTGTGTTGGGTCAAACACAACCGGAGTCTCTAGATGTTGTTTCAGATAAATAGAATCGGAAGGGATTAAGGCCAACATGTGGTCCGGAAGTCGTCTAACCGGACCAAAATAGGATTGGTCTGGAATTCTATAAGCCTTGACAACTTTGAAAGAAACACATACCTCCGGAGGAACTGTGGAAACCGGAATTGGTTCGGAAATCTCATTGAAGATTTGTTGAATCGTCAGTGCCCAGAATCTAGGGCTCGAAATTTCGTTGTCCTTCCTTTTGACGAATTCTATGGGTAGCCCATAAGGAATTCATCCAAGGGGTGTTCTGAAGGGAGTCCATGGGCTGCTTAGGGCCTAAGCAATCAGATTAGGGTTTCCTAGTTCAAAACCCTAATAGCCTCACATATATAATGACCCCTAGAGCACCAAAAACGTGGGGAACTGATTCCTTAGGGTTTCTAGACGTTTTTGGTGTCTTCTCTCTCCTCCTTCTTCATCCTTATTGCTTATGGTGTTTATGACTCCATTAGAGGTGTGACACTTGTGACACTAAGCTTTCAGAATCCAATTACAAGAAGGAATTAGGATTGTTATTGCTACATAACAATCAAGGTAAGATCTAAACCCTAATTCATATGTTATTTGATTATCACATGCTAGATCTAGGGTTTATGGCTTTGGATGATTATTCCATGTTCATTAGACAAACTAGATCCAAAGCTTTAGGGTTTGCATGTACACCATAAGAATGTTGTAGTGCTCAAAACCCATCAGTGGTATCAGAACCTAGGGCTGTTTGTTAATGAATTGATGCATATTTGATCGTTTATTGCTTGAAAATCGAATTTTTTTGGGTTCTGACTGGCAGACTCGCCGAGTGATATGGTGAACTCGACGAGTCCAGGCCAGACTCGACGAGTCAAATGGTCTGGCAGCGTATTTTCGCGATTTTCTTGCTGTTTTGGCTTGGGATACTTACCATAAACATTTTTAATTAGTAAAATCCGATTTTTATTGATTTTGGGTGAATATCCTTGCCAAAATAGTAGATAATTGTCATTTAATCAAATAATTGTTGCCCTATAAGATAATGTTTAATTATTTAAGTTATTTGGTGAATTATATTGCAAGTAATTGGACTAGGTCAAAATTAGATAACCACAAATTAATTGTTAATTGCCTTATTTGAATTGTTGATCTAGAATGTTCTTGATAAAGTTTGGAAAAGTTTCAATTTTCACCTCTTAGGTTTTATAGTTTAAATTTGAACTTTAAAAGTTTTGGTTTTGAAATTTAAATTTTTAAACCCTAATATTTTTGAAAGGTTTCAAAATTTGTCCTCACGTTTTGGAATTTAAATTTTTGATTAAAAGGTTAACTTGGAAATATTTAAATTCTAAACCCTAATGTTTTGAAATGTTTCAAAACTTGCCCTCAAGTTTTGGAATTTAAATTTTTGATTAAAAGTTTAATTTTTGAAATTTTAAATTCTAAAACCCTAGTTTTGAAAAGTTCGAATTACACCCTCATGGTTTTATTAATTTAATTAAAAGATAGTTAATAAATTCATAATGACATGGTTTATGTTTAATTAAATTAAAAGGTATAATTTATTAAATTAACCCATATAGTATTTTAAAAGTGTAAAATACACCTTATACGATATATAACATTAAAAGTCTAATATTATATACGTATAACTTAAACTACTAGTCTTACCGTTAGTAGGCCTCATTCACGAAGTCGATCTATAAGGGGGGGTATAGGGTTATGGCCTATAAAATGGTCGTTTAATGGGTGTCCACTCTCACCCACCGCTTCCTTGATTGGTGGAGGGTCGTTAGCCGAACGGGTAGGATAGGGCAAACCCTCTCCTCATTAAAAGTATAATGAATGTTAAAGTAACAAAATGTTTTACTAAATTCCCAAATCTTAGTTACTTTAGGAAAAAGTGAAATCGATGCAAGTCCATGGAATTACACTTTGTACCCTTGTCGAGACAATTAGTGGAGCGTGTGTGGTTAACCGGCACACTAAGTTGGGTTTGGCATTGGTAGCGAAGGGTGACTCGATGTTTGTCATAGATCGATGGAGCGTGTGTGGTTAACCGGCACGTCGATTAGGTGACTGTAACATTGAGGGCACCACGTACATTCGCATGGTTATTCACACCTTATTTGTGATCCTCGACATCCCAGTCACAAATAAAGGGCATAATCGAGATTCAACATGACATTTAAAAGTTCAATGAATCTCAAAGGATCTAGGAGTTTCAATTCATTTAAAACTTAACCTTCTTTTCGTTTTTCATGGTGGAAATTGGTAAATCGTCATTACGTACCTTCAAATGTTCTGCGAGTTGGATTACGGCATCCCTCTTCCAATTTGTAGGATATTGTGTTGGGTCCTCACCTTAATATCTCATTTGGGTGTTTTATTAAGGACTCAATCAACTAACTTGAATTTTTCTCTCGTTTTATAAATGTCAAAGTCTGACAACTATGGTCTTCCTAAATCCGTTGGAAAAAGTTTTCCACGTGAAGATGATGTTCCACGATTGTATTGTGGAAATGGAAATCATGCTTCATTTCCTCCACCTCCTCCAATAATTCTCCCTGACCCACGTGTTCGAAGACTTGAAAAGTTCAAGGTCACTCATGCCCTGTTGGCAATAAGACACAAAGATGGAAAGTCTGTGTGTGCACACGTCTTAGAGATGAAGTCACACATTGACAGGTTAAGGATGTTGGGTGTCGATGTCTCAAGGAAGTTGGTTGTTGACTTGGTTCTTCAGTCACTTCCCGAATCATATGGTAAGTTCGTTAGAGAGTACTATATGATGGACCACGACATGACCCTTATTGATTTGACTTATTTGCTTATTGCTGCTGAATCAGAAATGATTTGGCGCACTGATCAACAAATTTGTCTGGTAAATCAATATCCCAACCCTCTATGGGCAACGGTAACATTGGAAGTCCAGAAAAGTTTTCTCTACGCAAGAGAAAGGCTGAGTCTGAGATAGTCCTGTGTACCATTCCATAAGAATCCATGTGTTTCTACTGCCAAAAGAAGGGGCATTGGTTACGAAGTTGCCCTGACTACCTGAGAGATCTAAGAGATGGGAGAGTCAAGATGTATGACTCTGCTTCAGGAAATATCCACTATCTAGCTCCATTAAGTTCCTATTTAGAGATTCTTAATACATGATGTGATAAGATTACATTTCGATGTTTTGAAGGATCAAAGAAAGGAAAGGAAGCTTAAAGGAAGGAGCAAGCTGAGTCTGATCGCGAAGAAATGGATTTTGATCGCATGATTCAAGGATCAGATATTTAAGCTACTACTTTAGAGTTAGGATAAATTGCTAAGTAATATTTACATAGTTTTCATTTGTAATCGCATTGTAAGGACAATATTTTTCCGCAATAAAATAAATTTTGATTTATCTTATTTATGTTTCCTTACGATGGATTTTATGAAAATTGGTGTTTGAATGGTTCTATTGTTAGCAATATTGTGAATGGATTTGATTCTTAGTTATGTTATTTGTGGTAATGTCAGAAATTTACCAAATGAGGAAAGATTCTCATCGCCCAAGTTTCAATTGGACAGAAACTTAGAATCATGCAACCGGTATTGTGTGACGAATGAGAACCTTCGTATTTGAAAAAATGAGACTAATTCCTTGTTCACATAAGTATGTCAGTCAAGTGAAGGATAATGAGATCTGGTACACAATGTTGTGCACTAGTCAAGTCCACCACAAAGAACGATAAAATATTCATCATGATTTGCTAAAAGATTAGTAAATATGATTATACTTAAAAGATTAAGTATGATTCAGAATCATTGAAAAGTTTCAATGAATGGCAGAACGAATAAGAAGAATCAATTAGGCAAGAAAGATAAAAGTTTCTCCAATCTAAGAAGAAGGGAGAGTACTTTTGGATCGTGTTTTATGATCGTCTTAAGGATTATAAGAACCATATTACAATTCATCCTCTAAGGACATCTTAGTGCACTAGTATGGCTAAGAAGAGGAGTCGGGAATTGTCAAAATGGGTTAAGTCAATAAGATGAATCGTACTTCGTTCCAAAATCAAGTTTTAGAGTCGTACTCCAAAATTGTGATTTGAATGACATCATCTTAAGAAATTTAACACACTCATCAAATGTGAAGTAGGAAAATGTTTTCTTGCTCTTGCACATTTGAAATTGGTAAGTTGTGATGTCTTGGATAAGACAAAGACCAACTAGTACCAAATTGTGTGTAGGTTTGTTTTGATAAAGACACACACTGACTCTTGAATATTTGTTTTGTCAAGAAATGTTTCTTGATAAGAGAATCTTATATGTCAAGAGGTCAGTGGGAGTCTAAAGATCTTGAAAAGTTTCAAGAACAAATCAAGAAGTAAACCTATTAAACACTAGCACACGACTTGAGGATTGTAACCTATCGTGTTGACAAAATTTTATTTCTGTGCCAATCCAGTTGAGTGATTATGCATATGAGTTCTACGAGTTCTCAATTGAATGCATAAGGGCAAACACCTTGATCAATGAAAGTACATTGACTGGCATAGGTGAGCCGCTAAATAACTTGGAAGCAATGGTGGGACCCTTGATGGCAAGAAATTAAGAATGAACAAGTTCTGTCCATAAGAGTTTGAATTTGTCACAAACATTATCTAATGATTATGCTTATGACAAATTTGCATGGATAAGAACACATGCACCATAAAATCTAAGTGTCATAAGGTTTCTCTCCTTCATGAAAATGATTGTGAGGAAACGCTTTCACTAAGAGAGATTTTAAGGAGATAGCGATTATGTAAATTGCATTCTCAAATTCGATTATGATTACGACATCCCTCTTCATAGTTCGAATTGTGAGATTTGGCAATTAGTCTGAACATTTGGGACTTAGTAATATAAGTTCTGAATTAGTTTAGACACACATGTGAGCTGTCTAAGGAAAGGTGTGTGAGTTTGAGAAGCTTAGATAAAGGCTTATCGAAGCACATCGTATTGGAAATATGAACTTTGGAAGTCAATTAGTATTGTCTTTTAGAAGTCCAACTGTTTTCTAAATACGTGTCAAAGCTAGTGGGAGCATAAATGGTATGTTGGTATGGATATAATCATCATGTTAGTGGGAGCATGATTATTATTGCAAGTTAGCAATATTAGTTATAGAAAACAAAAGTTTCACTTTGCAAAGTTGCATAGGTTGAAAAGTTGTTTTGCTATAATTAAGGGAGAGAATATTATACTTCGTTTCAAATCTAAAGGTTTAGATCGATAAATTTTGATCAAATTTAGTCAAAAAGGTATATGAATGTTATGTTTAAAGGATTCAACATAAGAGAATTCTATATATGGAAATAATTGTTGCGTTCTCACACTCGATTATGATTACGACATCCCTCTTCATAGTTCGAATCGTGAGAACATGGAAAAGAGAAATAGAAATATTATAGCAAAAGACTGGTAAAGTATCACGTCGTTGTAATATTCGACCGTTCTAAAATTTTCCAAAATGCCTAGGGCATTAAGAGGGAAAGAGGACTAAAATCGGATTTGACTGAATTAGTTAAACAACTGTCAAGGATAATCTATGGTTCGCCAAGGATTGGTCGCTTGTGAACAGTTGGAAGTATAGTAATGGAAGGACCATATTGACATTATTATTATTAGATATGATTCTATTAATAATGAGTTGTCATATGGAAAATATGGAAATGTTTCCTTATTGGGAGTTGGACGTTAAGGATCTATGTCTAGGTTAGAAACTTTTATGCAAGAAGGATGTTCAAAGGAATGTACTTTGAATGTGAGACTTCAAATCTATGGAATTGTCTTGTAACAATCTCCAATAGATCATTTTGTAATTTCATTGGCCGAGTCTTGGTGACTTTTGTGCCGTGACATTACGAAAGGATCGTTGCATAAAGTGTTAGAATCTAACATATTCTATAAGTGGCAAGAATTTGGTATTCTTACACTTGTGGTAAGGATTGGGAATTGTGAAATGAGTGTGATTGAAAATGTTATTCAATTATACTATTTCACAAAGTAAGGACCATAAGTAAACATAGTGTGCATGCTAAGAGCATGGGACAATTGTCGTTATAATTCAAGTAAGAAGTTGATTACCCGAAACAACAAATAATGAGTAATCAATATGGTGATTAAATAAAAGTGTTTTATTTATACTCAAACGTTTGGGGCCATATAATATTAGTATTATTCTTGTGTTTCAATTTGCATGTTTTGACTTCCTGAATAATAAGATTATTCGAACATTCCACAGTCGCTCATACTTTGGGAGTAGGTATGAAAGAAGATTGTCATGAATTGGTGTGTAGATTGTCTAAAGTGTATTAGACATAGAAAAAGTTTGCTACAACGTTCATGAGTGCTTACGAATATGATTTGAGCATTGGATTAAACCCACGCTCACTTGGATCGCTTCATGGATTTCATCACGAGTGATTGGTGAGACGATAATATCTTATATTCTTGAAACTGAGATGTGTGAGTTGTATCTTACGAGTCGGTTACACATTGATAATATGTAAACGTACCAGTAACTTGATGTTATAAAACATATTGTTGTGTGTGATTCGGTGAGTAAGTACAAGCGAGCATTGAGTCGAAGTTTATTCGTTCCTTTTACCCAATGTAGGATAAAAGCGATATATGTGGGCCCCTCGATGATTTAGTGATGACAAAGGAAAGTGCTCGGCCGGGCCAGGACTGATTTGATTTGTTCAATTAGTCAGTCGTCATAAATCAGAAATCGGGAAACAACACATAGACTGAGAGAATGATTTAAATCCATGTCTCACATCTATACGATATCTGGAATGTAGGAATATATGATCCCTTATCTAAAGGACGCGTATCTGATAAGATCAGAGTTGACAGCGGCTTTTGAAAGCTACGATTGCTGATCAGGATCTGAAGTCATACGCAGAATAGTTATTAGACTTATCCAAGTGGGAGACTGTTGGATTAGTGTCTAAGCCCATAACTATTTTGGTATGTACTTGACCCGACTACGAGCATGGTCCTTTTGGGTTGCCTTCACCAAAGCAACTTGATAGGATGATTTATGGAGAAAGAGATTAATTATGATTTATTAATATATTATATGAATAATATGTTAAAGGAGAAATCATATTGTTTAATTAATATTAGTCAAGAATTAATTAGGAAATTAATTTTGTGACTAAAAGACATTAATTAAACTTAGGGGACTGGGAATTGTAATTATAAGATAATTGCATTTGGGCTATGGATCACCTTGGAACATAGGTTGGACGAATTCTATGTGTAGCCCATAAGGAATTCGTCCAAGGGGTGTTCTGAAGGGAGTCCATGGGTTGCTTAGGGCCTAAGCAGTCAGATTAGGGTTTCGTAGTTCAAAACCCTAATAGCCTCACATATATAATGACCCCTAGAGCACCAAAAACGTGGGGAACTGATTCCTTAGGGTTTCTAGACGTTTTTGGTGTCTTCTCTCTCCTCCTTCTTCATCCTTATTGCTTATGGTGTTTGTGAATCCATTAGAGGTGTGACACTTGTGACACTAAGCTTTCAGAATCCAATTACAAGAAGGAATTGGGATTGTTATTGCTACATAACAATCAAGGTAAGATCTAAACCCTAATTCATATGTTATTTGATTATCACATGCTAGATCTAGGGTTTATGGCTTTGGATGATTATTGCATGTTCATTAGACAAACTACATCCAAAGCTTTAGGGTTTGCATGTACACCATAAGAATGTTGTAGTGCTCAAAACCCATCAGGTTCTTGGACTGTGAAACCCTTGGGGTTTGGTTTAACATCGATTGCCTTTAAGAAGGTGGATTTATAGATTGTAATGATTCGATCGCCAATGATTTTTGTCTCCAACATACCATCGACTTCTTTGATTCTGGTGAAAGCTCTGTGGAGATGATGAAGTGGAAGAGGTGGTTCAGGAATTTTAGTGAGAGGGATGGAGATGGGATGATTTGCGATGAACTCCACTATAACACGAACTGATTCATCATAATCTTTAGGGTTTAGGGAAAACAGTTGCATCGTGTCCCTTAGAAACGGTTCAGGGGAGGTTGATGAAGATGAACCTTTTGATCGTTTCTTCTTGGCAATGGACTTCTTGGGAGTTGAAGCGGTTGGAGTAGTTTTTGGTGGAGAAGGAGGGGAAGCCATTGTTGCAGAATGATGAATGCTTGAAGAACACAAAGAACTCAAAGAGAATTTAAGGGTTTTGTGAGTATTGTGCGCGTAAAGAGGTAAAAGGGGGTGTTAATTGGTATTTATAGGTAAGGGAAGTGGGTCGGGTCGGTGGGTGTAATGATGAGGATCCGAGTTCGAAACGGGTTGCATTAAATGAGTAACTAGTTTAGGGGGCTGAGTTGACCTGGGAGGTGAAAGGTGAGGTTGTTTGTAGCTTGAAATGGAAATCCCTAACCGGCGATTCGATGGTTGCTTTATGGGGGCGTGCATTCGTGTCACGAAATTCGAGGAAGATAGGATAAGTATCTTCCTAAAAAGTAACCGTTGAAAAAAAATGTTTCACCTTATTAACCTTTGGAATTCCGAATGAGTGGTTCCGGACGGAGTATGATCCGGAGGAGAAAGAGTTGTGTTCCGAAACATGCTTGTTTTGAAAAGTGGTCTGGAATGAAAAATAATCCAGAGAGAGTTTCGATTCCGGAGTCAAGAATTTAGTGTCATTTCGGAAAAGATTTGAGATTCCGGAGCAAAAATTCAGTTTGATTTGGAAAAGGTTTGTGATTCCGGAGCAGAAATTCCGGAATAATGATTTTCAAGAATTTCCGGAGTGAATTTGAAAAAGTTTCCGGAACATGATTGGGAGAGCATTCCGAAGTGAGATTTTAAATAAAATTCTGAAGCAAGATTTGTAAAGCATTCCGGGTGAGATTTGAGAAATCTTCCGGAGTGAATTTTGAAATTCCGAAGTGCAGAATGCAATACCTTTCCAGAGTGGAATTCCGAGATGCCATTATGAGGTAAATTCCGAGATGAAAATTTGAGCACTATGACAATGTGGACTTTAAAAAACAAATAATCATGATGAACTGTACAGCTTAAAAACTCAAGTGAAGGTCAGGAATAAAGACAAGTAAAATGATCCTATGTATTCAGAGAGAAAGTAGTTCCGAGATGAAAAGTTTTAGATCGGAGCTAATTTTCTTTCGAATACATCTATCAAAGAGAACATGTCTCTTAAAAGAACTGAGGATCTGGTATCATCATACCCATCTTGTTCACAAAACCGTTGAATTTGGTTTCATCTAATGCCTTGGTAAAGATATCAGCAATCTCATCGTCAGATGGAACAAAAATGAGTTCAATGTTACCATTTAGAACATGATCTTTTATGAAATGGTACCTTAAATCAATGTGCTTAGTCATTGAGTGCTGAATTTGATTGTAGGAAATCGCAATGGCACTTTGAGAATCACAATAGATAGGAATGCATTGAAAGCGGTAACCATAATCCAAGAGTTGAGATTTCATCCACAGAACCTGAGATGTACAGCTGGCAGCAGCAATGTATTCGGCTTTGCTGTAGATAGTGCAATGCAGTTCTGTTTCTTGGATGACCAACTGACCAAACGTCCACCTAAGAATTGACAGCCACCTTTGAGGTATCGGAAAATTTGTTTCACAGCCAAGAGATGAGACATCTTTGGGTTGACTTGAAATCTGGCACATAAACATGTGGAATACATGATATCCGGACGACTTGCTGTGAGATAGAGCAGGAATCCAATCATTCCGCGATATTTCTTTTCATCAACTGAAACACATGAAGGGTCGGCAAAGATCTTGTGTCCGAAGCCCATTGGTACCTTGGCTGAGGCACAGGTGTCCATTGAGTATTTCTTGAGGAGTTTCGAAATGTACTTCTCTTGGTGAATGAAGATTCCTCTGTTATTCTGTTTAACTTGAAGGCCAAGAAAGAAGCTTAACTCCCGATTCATGCTCATTTGGAATCGATTGATCATAAGTTTAGCAAAGTCAGCAACCATAGATGAATCCGTAGATCCTAAGATGATGTCGTCCACATAAATTTGTACCAGCATGAGATGCTTTCCATTTGATCTTTGGAATAGGGTAGGATCTAGAATTCCTCTTTGGAAACCTGATCGTTTGAGAAAATCAGTGAGGGTCTCATACCATGCCCGAGGAGCCTGCTTGAGTCCATAGACAGCCTTCCGGAGTTTGTAACAGTAGTTCGGAAAGGAGAGATTAACAAAACCAGGTGGCTGTTGAAGGTACACTTCAGTGTCAAGTTTACCATTAAGAAAAGCACTCTTAACATCCATTTGGTAAACTTTGAAGCCTTTGTGAGCAGCATAAGCAAGAAAGATTTTGATGGCTTCAAGACGTGCAACAGGAGCAAAGGTCTCATCGTAGTCGAGCCCTTCAATCTGTGTAAATCCTTTTTGCCACCAATCTTGCTTTATTTCGAATAATAACTCATGTGTCATCTAGCTTGTTGTGAAATACCCATCTTGTACCGACAATGGGATGATTCTGAGGAGGAGGCACGAGAGTCCAAACTTCATTTCGGTCAAATTCTGCCAGTTCTTCTTGTATGGCTGTGATCCAGTCAACATGCTCTAATGCGTCCTTAATGGATTTGGGTTCAACCATGGATATAAATGCTGAAAAATGGCATTCATTTTGGATACTTGCAGCAGAACGAGTCTATACACCAGCATTTGGGTTTTCGATTACTTGGTTCAGAGGATGATCCTTTGTCCAAACATGTAACCTTGGGAGTTCTTGTGCAGCCGTCGATCCGATATCAACAGTGGAATTGATTTGCTCCCCCTGAATGGTTTGAATATGAGGATGATGCTCCCCCTGAACTTCTGAACCAGAGAGATTGACATCATCATCAGAAGGGAACTCAAAGAAGTTTTCATTTTCATCAACGTTGAGAGGATTGGAGTCATCGAAATCAGCAGCTGCATCTTAGAAGCCATCCACATTTGATTCAAGAGAGGGATGAGCATTCTCCCCCTCAACCTGAGAAGGTTGAAATGGTTCGGAATCAAATGGAGGGAGGCTTGGGATCGGACCGGAGACGTTTTGCGAGACAGGGGCTTCCAAAGGAGAGATTGGAATGAGATTTGGCCTTGTTCGATATTCCAAATCAAGGGCGGTTTCGGAAGGACCGAAGAGAGTTTCAAAGTCAACTTCAAGAATTGTTTGGGGGTTCGGACATCCTGGCGGAGGAGCATCAGACTCCAAAATGTGAGTTGTAATATGAGTTGGGCCAGAATTCCGAACGAAGTTGTCATCGAAAGTAACGTCAAAGCTTTCTTCCAGAACATGAGTTTTCCGGTTAAGAACTCTATAAGCTTTTGATTTTGAGGAGTACCCAAGGAAGATGGCTTCATCAGCTTTAGGTTGGAACTTGGTAAGCTAATCACGGTTGTTCTTGATGAAGCATCTGCATCCGAAAACATGCAAAAATGAGATTGTTGGCTTCCGACCATTCATTGCTTCGTACGGAGTCATGTTGAGGCGTCGATTGATGATACTTCGGTTTTGAGTGAAACAGGCAGTAGATACAACTTCTGCCCAAAGATAGAGTGGTAGATTTGCGAAGTTTTGCATGGATCGAGCAGCTTCAATGAGAGTTCTATTACGTCTTTCGACTACACCGTTTTGTTGTGGAGTATAAGGAGCTGAGAAGTTGTGGTTGATTCATTTTCTAGTGAGAAATTTCTCAATGGTGGAATTTCTAAATTCTGATCCATTATCACTTCGGATTCTCCTAACTGGGAGTTTGATAAGAACTTCTATTCCTTTGATAAAATTGATGAGCTCTGAGGTTGTTTAGGATTTCAGCCTTAGGAAGAAGACCCAAGTGAACCTTGTAAAATCATCAACAATCACAAGAATGTATTTCTTATGATGAAGACTTTCTACCGTGGATGGTCCACAAAGATCAATGTGTAGAAGCTCCAATGGTTCCGAAATGGATTTTTCGATGATAACAGGATGACCCTTCTTCGATTGCTTGCCACACTCACAAGCAGCACATAAGTGATCATTTTCGAATTTGAGAAGATGTAGACCTCTCACTATTTTGACGGATACGAGATCATTCATGTACCGAAAGTTTAGATGAGCGAGCCTTCGGTGCCATAACCAACTGACGTCAGGAACAACTTTGGTGTGAAGACAGAGTTGCGGTTTGCCAACAATCATGTTGATGTCGAGCGGGTACATGTTCTTGTTGCGAAGTGACTTGATTAAACATTCTTTCCGGTCTTCAGTCATTACATAGCTGTACTTTTTGCAAAATTGCACACGTCGATTTGAATCAGTGAGCTGAGCAACACTTATCAAATTATGTTTTAGATCAGCTACATAAGCCACATGTGAGATAGAGAAGTTTCCATTGGTGAGGATCCCATAACCACGTATTTGAGAGTTAGAGTTGTTGCCATATGTCACGTAACCAGCGTTTGGAGAAAGCTTTAAATCTCGCAGAAAATCTTTCTACCCCGTCATGTGCATGGAGCAAACACTATCAATATACCATATTGTTTCTTGCTCCGAAGCACAGAGTGGCTGCAAAATTAGTGAGTAATGGAGTTTTTAGGCTCCGAATTAGACTTTGGGACGTAGGCATGGGCTTTGGACTTTGATTGTGACTTAGGAACAACTTTGTGTTTCTGAGTGGTATTCTTTGAATTCTTTGGAAACAGACAGAAGGCTAATGTCTTTTCATCTATCCAGTAGTCATATTCAATGAATTGGAGGTTCTGAATGGTCTTCTTCGGACCTTTGACTTCCGGAGTGTTGATAACATTTGTGACCTCCGAAATTGTTGTTTCGTCCATGGGAGATTTAACTTTCCACACAAGATTTTTCTTTGAAGATTTTGAAAAAAAATGTTTTCTTTGCATTTGTGGATTTGCTTGATGACACATTGGATTTTGAAAGATTGAGTTTAAAAATTGTGCCATAAGATTTAGCAATAAAAACAGATGAAACAGTTCGAGGTGAAGTGTTTTGGACTGTCATGGCATTCACATGAGATTTAGGTTGTGTAGAACTCTCTACTTTCTTGGGTTCTACACGACTGAGAGATTCAGAAGGTCTTTTGAGGATCTTAGTGGGTACAAAGGAGTTTTGACTATGGGTCGATGCATGAGAATTTCAGGATATACTCGGTTTGGAGTTTTCAATGAACCTGGAATTTTGTCTAGTCTTAACATCCTTTTATGTGCATTTCGAGCTCCTACTTTGGGATCTACAATATCCTTCCTATTCAGCTTTGGTTTTCTCTTAGGGTGAGACAAGGATTTTTAGGTTTGTCCTACGGATGGATTACTAAACTCAGGAGTAATGGGAACCAATTTAGTTTTTGAAACGAATAAGGAATCCAATTGGTAAGAATCAGAGGACACACAGCTTGAGACTTCAACTTTATCATTCAAAGATGCCCATACAAACTTCTTCTCACTGGCTTCTTTGGCAGACTCATAGGCTTTATAAATGGTGCTCATATTTGTTTGGATTTGGGTCAGATAAGGTTCACAAAGAGATAAATCAAAATTATTATCATTAATCATAGACTTTACCTTCTGGACAATGCTTCGACCGGGTGGATCATTGGTGGCCATGTAGCAGTAGTGAGGTTCAGCAACATCATCTTCATCTTCTGACCCAGAAGACCAATATCATTCATCACATTCAACAGTTTGTCTAGCCATCAAACAGATATTCCCACCAGTTACCATATCATCATCATCCCCGGATGACCAATATCCTTCAACATCTCTTGAAACCGTTGTTACAAAGGCTTTTTCGCTTTCAGCCATCTCTTGTGCTCTTCGGACGTAGTTGTTGGGTTTTGAGCATTCTAACACTTCTATGGTGTACATGCAACCCTATAAACCTTGGATCTATGTTTTCTCTATTATACATGCAAATATTAACTATTCCAAGGTTTCATCCTAACTAGCATATTATGAAGCACCTATACTACAAAGTTCTAGTTAGATGACATACCTTTTGATGTAGCTTGATGTCTTCAAGCTTTAAGATCTTAGCCCCAATAGTGTGGAAGCCTCAAATGGAATCACAAATCACCAAAACACCTTGGAAGAACTTGAGAGAATATGTATGCACACTAAAATCGGCCCACTCTTATTTTCATACACTTGTGCCAATTTTGTGAGCCAAGGACCCCTTTATATATTATGGAGGATTAGGGTTACATCCATGTAAACCCTAATACCCATGACCTTTCATTTACATAGGATCCATGGGTTAAAAGCTCCATGGACCATCCATGAAAGCTTAGCCCAACCTAAATGAACTTGGCCCATTCCATATATATAAGAGTCCATATTTAATTAGTTCTTTTTGATCACTTAATTAATTCTAAATTAATTCTTGATCAATACTAATTGAATAATATGATTCCATATTAATATATTAGAACTTATAATATATTAATATAAATCATAAATATACTATTCTCAAAAGACTATCCATATAAATTGTGCCGGTGAAGTGCAACCCAAATGGACCATGCCGGGTCGGGTCAAGTACATACCAAATATAGTTATGAACTTAGACATTAATCCAACAGTCTCCCACTTGGATAAGTCTAAAACTATTATTGAGTATGACTTCAAAACCTAACTGGCAATCGTAGCTCTTAAAGCCGCTGTCGAACTCTGACCTTGTCAATGACTTGTCCATTAGATAAGGGATCATATATTCCTCCATTCTAGATATCATATGGACTGAGACATGGATTATAATCATTCTCTCTGTCCATTTGTTGTTTCCCGATTTTCGATTTATGATGACTGACTGATTGAACAAATCAAATCAGTCCTGGCTTGGCCAAGCACTCACATGTGTCATCGCTAAATCATCGAGGGGCCCACAGATATCGCTTTTATCCCGAAGGTAAAAGGAATGGATAAACTTCGACTCATATGGCTTGTTCTACTACTTGTTGAATCATACACAAAGGCACGTTTTATAACATCGAGTTACCAAATGCGTTTTCGTGCAATCAATGTATAACCAACTCATAGTAACAACTCATATCTCTAGGTTTGAAGAATATAAGATATTATCGTCTCATGATCACTCGTGATAAAATCCATGAAGTGATTCAAATGAGCGCGGGTTGAATCCAATACTCAGAACTTATGAGCACTCATGAGTGTTGTAGCACCACTTTGTCCACCAACTTGGACCTCTACAAACCAACCCATGACAGTCTTGATTCATATCTACTTCCAACATATGACCGACTGTGGATGGTTTGAATAACTTAATCATTCAGGAAGAGCAACTTAGTTATTCTGGAAGTCAAAACATGCAAAGTGAAACACAAGAATAAATGAATCAAATATGGTATCAAACCCTATGAATATAAATAAACACTTTTATTTATCACCATACTGATTACTCATTATTCATTGTTTCGGTTTTATCAACTTTATACTTGAATTAAAAACACTAGTTGTCCCATGCTCCAAGCATGTACACTATGTTTTTCTTAAACAATAGCTTTGCCATACACCAAGTATGCACTCTATGTTTGTCTATGATCCTTACTTTGTGAAATAAACCAATTGAACATAATTTCAATGATTTTAATTTCACACTCCCAAATCCTTATCGAAAAATGTGAGAATTTCAAATTCCTATCATTTATCGAAATCTGTTTAGATTTTAAACTTATATGCACTGACCCTCCTGTAATGAATATGTACAAAGTCACAAAGACTTGTCAACAGTCATTATAAGGTATTCCAATGGAGATCAACTCCATGGAAACTAAGTCTCATATTCAAAGTACATTGCTTTGGACATGCTTCTTGCATTAAGTTTTCTAATCTTACACAGATAACTTCCACCTATGGAGACAACTCCATATTCTCATTTTGACTATCACTTCTAAATAAGAGATGCCTCTTTTCAGAATATGTCAATATGGTCCTTCCAAAATTAGCACTATACTTCCAACTGTCCCTGAGCAACCAATCTTTGGTAAACCTCAGATTGTCCTCGACAATTGCTTAATCATTTTAGTCATATCCAATTCTAGACCTTTTCCCTTCTTAATGCCTTTGGGCATTTGGAAAAATTTAGAAATGACAAATATTATAGCACATGCAATCGATCCTATACCCAAAGCAAATGGTACACGATTCATGATGTCTCACATAAAGACATGATTCTAGACCAGTCTTTTGCTACAATATTTTTATTTGCCATGTTTTCAAAATTTGACTATGAAGAGGGATGCCGTAATCATAATCGAATTTTGAGAACGAAATATATAGAATTTCCTTAAGTTGAACCAATCCAACATGAAATTCATATATATATTCTTGACTAAAGATGATTAAGGTCTCAATCTAAGCCTTTAGAACTGAAATGAAGTATATTCTCTCCCTTAATTATAGCAAAACAACTTTTTCAATCCCTGCAGCCTCACGAATTGAAACTTTTGTTTTCTATAATTAACATTGCTAACTTGCAACACTAACAATAATTATCATGCTCCCACTAACATGATGATTATTAGCATAACACTTATGCTCCCACTAGCTTTGACATGTACTCAGAAATCAGCTGGACTTCTAGAAATCAATACTTTATTGACTTTCTTACCAAAGTTCAGATTTCTGATACGAGATGCTTTGATAAAACTTTATCAAAATCATACAGCTTTCCTTAGATAGCATGCATGTGTGTCTAAACAATTTCAGAACTATGAAAAGGGATGCCGTAATCATAGTCTTAATTGTTTAGACCTTTTGCCATCTGCTTCAAATCTACTTGGTGGAACTGTTTCCTCACCATCATTTGCATGAATCGGAGAGAAACCTTATGACCCTTAGATTTTATGGTGTATGTGTTCTTATCCATGTGAATCGTCAAAACCATAGTCATAAGACAAGGATAATGACAAATCCAAACTCATATGGACTGAACTTATGCAATCTTAACTTCTTGCCACCTGGCAGTACAGGGCCTGCCATTGCTTCCAAGTTGTTATGCAACCAATTGAGAACTTTTCAGAACTCCTATGCAAAGCCAACTTTAACTGGAATGGGCACAGAATATGTCACCACGATAGGTTATAAACCTCAAGTTGTGTGCTAGTGAAGAACCTCAGGTTTTATTCTTGATTAGTTCTTGAAATTCTTTTTAGGATCTTTAAGACTCCCACTATCCTCTTGACATATAAGACTATCTTGCCAAATATTCAAGAGATAGTGCGGATTCTTTATCAAGACAAACACTTCACACAATTGGCCTTAGTTGGTCTTTGTTTTATCCAAAACATCACAACTTACCAATTTCAAATGTACAAGAGTAGGACACTTTTACTCTTACATTTGACAAGTGTTTCAAACCTTTCTTTAAGATATGTCACTCAAGTTACAATCTTGGAGTATGACTCTAAGAATTGTTTTGGAACGAAGTATGACCCATCTTCCTGATCTAACCATTTCAACAATTCATGACTCCTCTTCTTAGTCATAAGAATGCACTAAGATGACCTTTAGAGGACTAATTGTGATATGATTTCTAAATCATTAAGATGATCACAAACATGATACTAAAGTACTCTCCCATCTTTTCAGATTTGAGAAACTTTTATCTTTCTGCCTAATTTGATTATTCCCATTCGTTCTGCCATACATTGAGACTTTTCCAATGTTTCAGAATTATACTTAAACTTGTAAGTATAACCATATTTACTAAACTTTAGTAGATCAAATAGTCTTAACGAGCTTTGTGGTGGACATGACCAGTGCACAAGAATGTGTACTCGATCCCTTTAGTCCTTCACTTGACTCACACATCCATGTGAACAAGTAATTAGTCTTGATTTTCCAATGCTTGAAAGTTCTCATTCATCATACTATTCAACTTGCATGATTCCAAGTTTCGGTCCAATTGAAACTTGGGTGATGAGGAACTTTCCTGATTTGGTAAATTTAGACACTACCACAAATGAAAGAATCAAATCCATTTTCCAATATTGCTGTCAGTGGAATCATATAAGCAACAATTTTCCACAAATGCCATTGTAAGGATACTTCAAATAAATAAAATTAAACAATTTTCTTTTATTTTAAAACTTTGCGGAAAAACTTATCCTTACAATCCACATGGAAAAATGTTGTTATCTATTCCTTAGCAATATATCATAACTTCTTAAGCAACTGCTCAAAATTCTGATGCGATCGAAATCCACCTTCGTGATCAGAATCAGCATATACTTCCTTTAAGATTTCTCTCTATTCTTTGATTCTTAAAACATCAACATGTGACCCAGTCACATCATGTAATGAGGATCTCAGAATAGAACTTAACAGAGTTAGATAATGGGCTCTACCTGATGTAGAGTCAAACTTATTGACTTTAACATCCTTAGGTAAATTTGGCAGCTTTGCAATCAACGCCCCTTCCTTTGGCAAAATAAACATATGGACCCTTTGGTAATGGGACTATCTTAGACTTAGCCTTTCTCTTTACCATTTGGTCAACCGGGTTGACTATGGCCAATCCCTTTCCATTGGGAAGAGAATGCTTTTTCTGGATTTCCAGTGTCACCATTGTCACTGTCCATAAAGTTTTTGGGAAGTTGATCTTCTAATCAAATTTGCTTTACTATCATTCCAAATCATTGTTGATTCAGCAGCACCAAGCAAATAGATATGATCATTAAGGTTCATGTCATAGTCTGTTTCATAGTAGTCCCAAAGGAACTCACTATGTGACTTAGAAAGTGATTGAACATCCAACTTTCTCAAGACTTTGACACCCAACTCTCCCGGCTTGTCAATATGTGACTTCATCTCTAAGATGTGATCACACATAGACCTTGCTTGCCATTAGGGCTTAAGTGACCTTAAACTTGTGGGTTAGGGAGAATAATTGGAGGAGGTGGAGGAAGAGAAGTATGACTTCCATGAGCCAAACTCGGGAAGTCATATTCATTAGGAAAGCTTGGTTTGGGAAGATCATTGTTGTCTAAACCAGACATCAACAATGGGAGAAATTCACGTAAAGTTGATTTAAGTCCTTAATATAACACCCAATATGATATATTAAGGCTAGGACCCAACAAACTATTTTATAACTTGGAAGAGGGATGCTGTAATCCAAGCTATAAAATATTTGAAGGTATGTGAATGACGATTCACCAATTTCCACCAAGATAAACGAAATGTATTATTAGGTTTTAATTGGTTTTGAAACTCCTAGATTCTTTTGAGATTCATTGAACTTTTCAATGGCATGTTTCAATCTCGAGTGTGCCCTTCAGGTTTTGTGACTGGGATGCCGAGGATCACAAAACAAGGTGTGAAGTAACCATGCAAATATACTTGGTACCCTTAATATTTACCCCTCAATCGATGTGCCGGTTAACCACACACGCTCCAACGATACTATGATAAACATTAAGTTACCCTTTGCCTACCTTGTTAAGTCCAGGTTAGTGTGCCGGTTAACCACACACGCTCCACTAACAGCTTAAACAAAGTGCAAAGTGTAATTTCATGGATTAGCACCTTATTCATATTTTCCTAAGTAACTAAGATTGGAAATTTATAAGTGTTTAGTTACTTAGTATTTATCATTATACTTATAATGAAGGGAGAATTATAGTCCTTGTCCTACCTGTTTGGCTAACGACCCTCCACCGGTCAAGGAAGCGGTGAGTGAGAGTGGACACCCATTAAACTGTCATTTTATAGGCAGTAACCTTATACCCCCCCCCCCCCCTTATAGACCGGCTTCGTGAATGAGGCCTACTAATGGTAAGACGACTTGCTCTTATACATATAATATATTAAACTTTTAATATTATAATAGTATAAGGGTGTATTTTAGACATTTAAAATACTTGGCGGTTTAATCTATTAATTAAACTAGACTTTTAATTTAATTAAACTCAAACCATATATTTATGGATTAATAATACTCTTTTAATTAAACGCTTTAATTAACTATTAATAAAGTCCATAAGAGTTAATTTGAACTATTCAACAAAACATCATGATTCCAATTATTAAACTCAAAATTAAAACCATTTAATTAATTGTTTAAGTTATGAACCCAAGAGTTTTAGAATTCAATTCTTTTTTTCATAAAAAACTTTTCTCAAATTCCAAAACTTGAGGGCAAGTTTTGTAATTCTTGAAAACCTTTGGATTCCATAACTTATGGAATTAATGGTGTTTTATGATGAAACTTTCCATGTTCCATAACTTAAGAACAAGTTATGGAATTCTTTAAAACATTAACACCAAATTTTGTCACTCCATAAAAACTTTGAATCAATTTTTTTTTTAAAAAAAACTTTCATATCCATAACTTATGGAAGTTTCAAAAACCCTTAAGATCACAACTTTAAAAAAAACTTTTGAGCTCCAAAATTTTATGACAAAATATGTAACTCCTTAAAACATTTAGATCAAACTTTTAAAACTAATAAAATAATCATATCATTTTATCTTTTACTAAATTTGACCTAATTCAACTCATATAACAAATGATTCAAATTTTACAAATAATTCGATTTTCACAAAACAAGTAATTATCTTAAAATTTGACAAACGTCATGTTTTTTTTTTCCTTTTTTTTCAACTTGAAAATAAAACATTTGCATCAATATAACAGAAAACAACCAGGCTCTGATACCACTGATGGGTTTTGAGCATTCTAACACTTCTATGGTGTACATGCAACCCTATAAACCTTGGATCTATGTTTTCTCTATTATACATGCAAATATTAACTATTCCAAGGTTTCATCCTAACTAGCATATTATGAAGCACCTATACTACAAAGTTCTAGTTAGATGACATACCTTTTGATGTAGCTTGATGTCTTCAAGCTTTAAGAGCTTAGCCTCAATAGTGTGGAAGCCTCAAATGGAATCACAAATCACCAAAACACCTTGGAAGAACTTGAGAGAATATGTATGCACACTAAAATCGGCCCACTCTTATTTTCACACACTTGTGCCAATTTTGTGAGCCAAGGACCCCTTTATATATTATGGAGGATTAGGGTTACATCCATGTAAACCCTAATACCCATGACCTTTCATTTACATAGGATCCATGGGTTAAAAGCTCCATGGACCATCCATGAAAGCTTAGCCCAACCTAAATGAACTTGGCCCATTCCATATATATAAGAGTCCATATTTAATTAGTTCTTTTTGATCACTTAATTAATTCTAAATTAATTCTTGATCAATACTAATTAAATAATATGATTCCATATTAATATATTAGAACTTATAATATATTAATATAAATCATAAATATACTATTCTCAAAAGACTATCCATATAAATTGTGTCGGTGAAGTGCAACCCAAATGGACCATGCCGGGTCGGGTCAAGTACATACCAAATATAGTTATGGACATAGACATTAATCCAATAGTAGTAAGCAGAATCCTTGATTTTTGGTTTCTGTGGAGCATCGGCCAGGCAATCTTTAGCAAAACGGTTTGCATGTCCACACTTATGACACACAATTTTTGGTTTGTCCGATTTGGAACTCTAAGAACAAGACAGATCTAATGCGCAGGGACAAGGTTTAAGAACTCAAACCTTGAGTGAATGCTTAAGATCAATGCATGCTTACTAATAAATGTTCTAGTCAAGCCTGGAAAGACCAGTCAAGTCTAAGTTAATGTATTCAACAAATGATCAAGTCATAAATGAAGAATGAGAATGAATGATCAAGGTAAAGCTAATAAATGAGGAACAAGAAGAATGTTTGAAATAACTTAGTGAATACCAAAAGTTGAGTGAAAGATCCGTAGTTGACTTGTATTGAATTCTTCTATAAATAGGAGTGAAGGTTACAGTGAATTAACTAGAATACTTACATAGGACTGGACAATAGAAATGTTTCTGACATTCTGATTGTCTAATAAAACAAAAGACTAAGTCCTATGAAATGTCATATCAATACAAAGACAAACTTAATAAATGCACAAAGACAAAATAGTGTTGTTCCGGATCAGCATCCATTCCGAACATGAGAGTCATTCCGAAATGCCTTCAGCTTCGCATCTTCTTCTTTCCTGGTCCGGACAGATTCCGGACCACTCTTCACATATCACTCCGGACCATTTGTTCCGGAATGGAAGTACTTCTGAATCCGGACTCAGGATTGCTAGAGGTTCACTTTTAGGTTCCAATACACTGGAGCATCCGTCTTTCCTTGTCGGCCATCCGTGATACGCAGGGTCGCTGGAGCCGGCGCCACCACCAGCGCTACTGAGGTCAATCTCGGGCAATTGGGCTTTTTATGTCCCTTCTGATTACAGTGAAAGCAAACCAGGTCTGATGTCTGGAGGGTGGGGGTAGCGGCAGTACAATCCCTGCCAAAGTGTCCAATCTTGCCGCATTTATAGCAGCCCAATGCGCCCACTCTGCACATTCCCTCGTGCGCTTTGTCGCATTTCCCACAGCGGCCCCAGCCCTGCTGGCCCTTCGACCTAGAGTCGGATCCCTTAGGTTTCTTCCCCGAAACCTCAGTAACCTGCCCGGCCTCCTCCTTCCTCTTCCGGAGGTGCTCTATGTCAATCTCCCTCTCCCTCGCCCTCGCAATCATGTCCTCCAAGGTCGGACATACCGAGTAGCTGACATGTTTCCGGATGTCAGCCCTCAACATATCGTGATACCGAGTTTTCCTCATCTCCTCATCCCCTGCGTACTGAGGCACCAGTAAAGCCCTCTCCCTAAACTTGGCGGTAATCTCCGTCACCGATTCAGTCGTCTGCCTCATGTCAAGAAACTCCTTGGCCAGCTGCTGAAGCTCTACAGCTGGTGCAAACTCAGCCCGTAAACCTGGTCACAAAATTCGACCAAGTCATACCCTCAATGGATGGGGCTCCTAACGACTCGTTGACCGCCTCCCACCAATCCCGAGCTCGTTCTCTCAAACAACCCGCAGCATACCGGACCTTCGACCCCTCATGGCAGAAGCTCGTCAGCTGGGCAGACTCCATGTCTGTAATCCACCTCATGGCCGCAATTAGGTTCTTCACCTCGTCGAAGTCTGGCGCACCACATCCCCGGAAGTCCTTGAAGGAGAGTGTGCGCGTCCTTGACTGGCCAGATGCCATGTCGCTCCTGAACGCTCTGAGGCGATCCTCCATCAGCTTGATGATCCCTTCCTTGATCGACCCGAAAATGACCGGGGTCGCCTCAAGGATGCCTCGTGTAATCTCTGACGCGATGAACTCGCATATTCCGTCATCAACCTGCTCGGACCCTGCACCCGAACCTGAACCTGATCCTAATCCAGACCCTGAACCTCCCGCTCTGTGTCATGTCACCACCATTCTGAAACAAAACATACAATCGTCAAGATAATACATAATCTCGAGAGGTCTCACACACTCTACAAGCTCCCTGGTTCTATCTCGACCCTCCTTGACTTGAGTACGGATCCTCTGCTGTCACACCCCAAAACCGAGAACGGCGGAATACGTTATGAGGTGGAGGACGTCATATAAAGTATCATAACAATGCATAATAGTAAAGACAAGCAACAACATCCATTGCATTAATATAATAATTGTAATACAAGCGTGTTTTGTACAGTTTGCAAGACACCAAAAGTATAATCAAAATAAAAGATGGGTCTTGTATATGCTCCATCTTCTCAAAAGCTGCATCTGTACCTGTCTACTGATTACCTGAGAATACAAGTTATTTTGAAAGCGAGTATCAACATAAAGCTGGTGAGTTCATAAGTATTTAGTGTCATTGCTTGTATAAAAATGTTTACGACAATGTAGTATAATAACTGATTTCGATGTTTGAAAATAGTATACTCCCTAGAAAACCCTATGTTTTCCAGTAAAAGTGGTCTTCTACCAAGACCCAGTTGTTTGCATGTTTGATCCTTTGAAAATGTAAAAGTTTTTCCCAGTGAAACTATCAGTATGGAAATATAGTTTTTGACTTCATTCATGTAAAGTACTTGGGAAATTAATGTTTTACCCCAGCAGTATCACTGCCGGTTAATGTAATGAAAATGCAGACTCCAGGTAGTATTAAACGTACAATACACCTCAGGGAGTCTGTTTTGCCTTTAATTCTTAAGGTGTTAATTAAAGGGTTGAATGTGAACTCGTACGTAACCATGCTGACTGACGATCGAATCCTGTTGACCCTCCGAGTCATATGTAGTAATGTGACATTTTGTCACCCCTGGGCCTAGACGGCTCGGACTGTAGCTAGCAGTCGGGATGTGGGAGTGTCTGTCCCATATAGATCTATACACATAATGCCCGCTCTCCCTCCAGGAGACTCTGGTTACGCATTGATAGCACAAAGACGTGTCGTGTCGAGAAATAGTATATCACATTCTATTTTAGTAAGTTCTCTTGTGTAATGTATAATGTACTTTCTAGTATAATGTATAGAGTGTTCTCTTGCATAATGTATAGTATTCTCTTTGTATATAGTATTCTCCTTGTATATAGTATTTAACATGTATTAACTCATAACCGCACTGACTCTGGTAGTCGTCATGGCAATAGTAGTATTGAGTAGTAATCCTTAACTATACCTATTATAGTTAAATAGTAATGTTGATTGCATGCCTTTGTTACACAAAGGTATTGAACTGAAGTGAAGACTTTTATATCTAACACAAATATATATGATATATAACTAAGAATTCAACGACAGTCGGACAAATAACAGAGTACCCTAAGTCCACAACCAAACAAGGAACAGGAAATAAGGTGAGCTATCAGTCCTAAGTCCTTCAAGTCTTACTTATATAAATATATTAGTATAGATATGGGTTTGAAAATAAAGCAAGTTTAAAGAGTTTTGAAAACAGTTTTGGCATTAAAAGAGTTTGATAAAAGGTTTGAAACACTTGAAAATCCAAAGTTTGATGGTAATTTGGAAGTAGTAGCAGATCTTGTAGTCTGTTCTAGTTATTAATCACATGTGATTGGTACAATAACTATAACAGTTCAACTTGTATCCCCCCCCCCCATAAAAGCATTTAAAATCATTTAAAAGGTTGATTCAGGGGTATGAACTCACCTGCAATGAGTGAAGTGGATGGAAGTGTCGGGTAGGATGCTAGGTGTCAAGTGAGGACTTGAACACACACACGGATCCTATGAAACATGTAGTGATACATAAATGTATCTAATTAGTTATTTAATCACTAATTAGGTAAGTAAAGACACTCTAATGCATGAAGACACTTTGTTTCAAGTGCAAGGAGTGCTAAAGGTTGCATCTAAGGAGTGTATGGCCTCACTATAGAGTTTACACTTCAATTGGTTACACTTAAGTATGTTTACGGTTTCTGGACCATTGTCCCCATGAGTTTACCGCCGTAAACTCATGGTAATGGTGCCATTGGGTGTTCAAAGGTCTTAAACTACTCAAGGAATTATGCTAGACTCGAATCCATGGCTTAGGAAGTGATTGGGGCTAGAAATGGACACTTCTTGGAGTTTACGGTCCTTGGACCACTCCCTTGGGAGTTTACGGCCGTAAGCACATGAGTTTACGGTCGTAAACTCATGTTGGTTCATTTCTCTTGTGTTTTGGTGGTTCTAGGCTATGCATGCAAGGTTCTAGTCACTTACACAAGCATAGGAAGGTTTTTAAGGCACTTAAACATTCTTAGAAGGTGTTTACGGTTTTGGGAGGCCTTCCCAAACCGTAAACTCATGTTTGTCTCATCCTTACACGTCTTTGGGGTTCCTAGTTCATGCATGTAAGTCCTTAGTGCATTACTCAAGCATTGGAAGGAGTTTGGGGCTTCAAAACCCTTCTTTGGGGTGTTTACGGTTTTGGAATGTTCCAAAACCGTAAACCCATGTTCTTGGGGTTTTTGGGTGTTTAATCCATGAATACTAAGCCAATAACTAGTTAGATGAAGTATACTTACTTATAGGAAGCTTGTAGAGGTGATTTAGGACCCAAAAACGCAAATGTGTTCTTGGTGTTCTTGAAGATTTGAAGATTCTTTGAAGATCTAAGTAAAAATCGGAATCCTTTGGATGAGAAGGTGTAGAAACACTAGATTAAGTGTTGTTTAAAAGTATCTAGGAAGAAAACTTACATTTTTGGGCGGATTTGGAAGAAGAAGATGATGATACTTGAGAGAAAAACTTGTGTTCTTGAGTGGAAGGTGGTAAAAAGTGAGGACAAGGGGTAAACTCATGTTGTATGCATGAGTTCTTGGAGAGAAGGGTGTTTACGGCCCAAACACCCCATGTTTGGCCGTGAACACCTAGTTAAGGTGTCGGGTTGTCCGGTTTATTACACGCCACTAATTACGTCACTTCCAATTAATAAATTGTTTGATGAAAAATAAAATAAAACACCAAACGGGTTTAAATCCGGCCAAAATGCATTTGAAATGTTTTTTTTTTAATATTATTATTTGACGTATTTAACTGTGGAAATTATACAAAGAAAATTTCGGGTTGTCACATCATCCCCCCGTTAGAGGAAATTTCGTCCCGAAATTTAGGATTCAAGCAGCTAAGTTATTACAGCACAACTAAGCAAAGAGATGAGGATATTTAAGTTTCATTTGATCCTCACACTCCCAAGTGAACTCCGGTCCTCGCTTGGCGTTCCAGCGAACCTTCACAATTGGGATGCGGCTTTGTTTCGTTCGTTTGACTTCTCGGTCCATAATCTCTATAGGTTCTTCCACGATGTTGAGGCTCTCGTTGATCTCGATCTCGTCGAGTGGGATTACAAGAGTCTCATCGGATAGACGCTTTTTCAAGTTCGAGACGTGGAAGATAGGATGTACATTACTAAGTTCGTGGGGTAGGTTGAGTTTGTAAGCTACGGGGCCGATTCTAGCGAGAATCTCAAAAGGCCCTATGTATCTTGGATTCAGCTTTCCACGCTTTCTGAAGCGTATCAAGCCTTTCCAGGGTGAGACTTTCAAAAGGACCTGGTCTCCCACCTGGAATTCCAAAGGTTTCCTTCGTTTGTCTGCGTAGCTTTTCTGTCGGTCTCTGGAGGCTTTCAATCGTTCACGGATCTGAACGATCTTCTCCGTTGTTTTCCGAAAGATCTCTGGACCTGTGAGAGTGCTTTCAGGAACTCGTCCTTTAGCTAATTGAGTGTCACCCACCTCAGCCCAGCACAGAGGGGACCTGCACTTTCGGCCGTAGAGGGCTTCGAATGGAGCAGCTTTGATGCTCGTGTGATAACTGTTGTTGTAGGAAAATTCGACGAGGGGTAAGTGGGTATCCCAAGCCTTACCAAAGTCGATCACACAGGCTCGCAGCATATCTTCCAGAGTTTGGATGGTTCTCTCACTTTGTCCGTCAGTCTGAGGATGGTAGGCTGTACTCATGTCCAGCCTCGTTCCCAGGGAGCTTTGTAGGGACTGCCAGAACCTCGAAGTGAATCTGCTATCCCTATCGGAGATAATAGATATAGGAACACCATGCAGTCGTACGATCTCCCTGATGTATGTTCTTGTGAGTTTCTCCATCTTGTCAGTTTCTTTGATGGGTAGGAAGTGTGCGGACTTGGTCAATCTATCGACGATGACCCATATGGTATCAAGCCCACCCGTTGTCTTGGGTAGCTTGGTTATGAAGTCCATAGTGATCCGCTCCCACTTCCATTCAGGTATCTCCGGTTGTTGGAGTAGACCTGATGGTTTCTGGTATTCGACCTTGACCTTGGCGCAAGTAAGGCATTTACTTACGAAGGTAGCAATCTCTACTTTCATGTTAGGCCACCAGTATGACTTCTTGAGATCCAGATACATCTTATCCGAACTTGGGTGGACGGAATATCGAGTGTTGTGCGCTTCCTTCATGACCAAGTCTCTGAAGCCATCGTGTTTCGATGTCCAGATCCGGTCCATGAGATATAAGGCTCCGTCACCCTTGGCTTCCAGGTTCTTATCCATTCCTCGCGGGGATTCTCCCGCTATATTTTCAGGTTTCAAAGCTTCGAGCTGAGCCTCCTTAATTTGTGCGGATAGATGCGAATGGATAGTCATTGTTAGTGACTTCACTCTTTGGCCAGAATATTCTTTCCGACTTAGGGCGTCTGCTACTACATTGGCTTTACCCGGATGATAACGAATTTCGCATTCGTAGTCATTGATTAGCTCGACCCACCGTCGTTGTCTCATGTTGAGCTCTTTCTGGTTGAATATGTGCTGGAGGCTCTTGTGGTCGGTATAGATGGTGCTCTTCGTACCGTACAGATAGTGTCTCCAGATTTTTAGGGTGAACACAACCGCTCCTAGTTCGAGGTCGTGCGTGGTGTAGTTGACCTCGTGTGTCTTCAGCTGTCTTGAGGCGTAGGCGATGACTTTACCTCGTTGCATCAGAACACAGGCGAGCCCCTGATTGGATGCATCGCAATATACTACGAAGTCTTCTATCCCTTCGGGGAGGGACAGTATCGGTGCGGTGCACAAGGCTCGTTTTAGGGTTTGGAATGCCTTCTCTTGTTTCTCTACCCAGTCAAAGGCCACGTCTTTCTGGGTCAATGTCGTAAGAGGCTTCGCAATCCGAGAGAAATTTTGAATGAACCTTCGGTAGTAGCCAGCGAGGCCTAGAAATTGGCGAATTTCTGTAGGCGTCTTCGGTGTTGACCAGTTCTCAATAGCTTTAATCTTGGATGGGTCCACGTGGATTCTTTCTTCGCTAACCACGTGTCCTAAGAATTCGACTCTTCGGATCTAAAATTCGCACTTAGAGAACTTTGCGTAAAGCTTCTCTGATCGTAGGGTTTCCAGGACCTGTCGCAGATGATCGCTATGCTCTTCCTTACTTCTACAGTAGATAAGTATATCATCAATGAAGACGATGATGAACTGATCCAAGTAAGGACGACATACTCTATTCATCAAGTCCATGAAGACTGCGGGCGCGTTGGTTAGTCCGAACGGCATCACTACGAATTCGTAATGTCTGTAGCGAGTCCGGAAGGCTGTCTTCGGAACATCCTCCTCAAGCACTCGCAACTGGTGATAGCCGGACCTTAGATTAATCTTGGAAAAGTAACTCGCCCCTTGCAGTTGGTCAAATAAATCGTCTATACGGGGAAGAGGGTAACGATTCTTGACCGTCAGCTTGTTGAGTTCTCTGTAGTCGATGCACATGCGGAACGATCCGTCTTTCTTCTTTACGAACAAGACTGGTGCTCCCCAGGGTGAGAAGCTTGGTCTTATAAAGCCCTTGCTGAGCAGTTCGTTAAGTTGGCCGGACAGTTCTTGCATCTCAGCAGGCGCTAGGTGATAAGGCGATTTTGCTACGGGGGTAGCTTTGGGGAGTAAGTCGATTCGGAACTCGACCTGACGTTGCGGAGGTAAACCTGGTAGCTCTTCTGGAAAGACGTCGGGAAA
This sequence comes from Lactuca virosa, assembly GCF_052849685.1. NCBI lineage: Eukaryota > Viridiplantae > Streptophyta > Magnoliopsida > Asterales > Asteraceae > Lactuca > Lactuca virosa. The sequence goes on from NC_136432.1 coordinate 24,785,396, forward strand.
ATTGCGTACTACGGGGAAGTCTTTTAGGTCTTTTGTTTTCTGGCTCGTGTCGACGACGTGTGCAAGGAATGCACGATATTCCTTACGCAGGTACTTCTGAGCTTGAATACTAGAGATGATACGAAGACTCGTACTGGATTTGTCTCCGTAGATCATTAAGGTTTCGTTATTGGGTAGGTTTAGACGGATGGCTTTGTCGAAACACAGGATATCGGTATGGTGGAGACTCAGCCAGTCCATGCCTATGATGACATCGAAACTCTTGATCGCTACCGGTATGAGGTCGATAGGAAACGAATGATTATCTAACGTGAGTGTACAACCTATGTAGATTTCGTTAGAACTCTCTGTCTTTCCGTTAGCCATTTCTACGACGAAGGTTTCTTTTAGTGGTTGCGGTGATTGTTTAAGTAAATGTTTGAATTTTTGGTTAACGAAGCTCATTTTTGCCCCACTATCGAATATGATACAAGCATAAGAGTTATCGAGAAGGAACGTACCCGTGACTACGGTGGGGTCTGCCACTGCTTCATTGTGGCCAATAGCAAGTAGTCTGCCAGTTCCTCCTGCGTTCCCAGCCTTCGGACAGTTTCTTTTGAAATGCCCTACTTCGCCACAGCCGTAACAGGCCTGGCTTGCTCCTGAACTGGGGATTTGGGAAATAGGTTTGGGTGGTGTTCTGCAAAACCGGACGGTATGGCCCTTCCGGTCGCAATTGGTGCAGTGCATCTCACGGCAGGGGCCGTTATGATGGAAAGAGCACTTATCGCACTTGGGTAGATTCCCCGCATATGTTTTGGCGGGCACAGGGGCAGTAGGAGTAGTGGCAGCGTGGACAGCCACTGTTTGTTGGTTATTGGAAGAGGATTTGGCTGATTTTCCTTTCTTTCGATCCCACCGCTTTCTTTTGTTGTTGGAGGTGTGGGTTGGGGCAGAAGTGGTGGTTGTAGTAGCTGATGGAGTGGAGGGAACTTCATGATTAATCAGCCTTTGGGCCAATTCCTTGGCACTTTCGAAGGTCGCAGGTTTTGATGATAGAACGTTCCCTCGATATGGGGGTACAAATCCCCAGATGTATCGTTCGATTTTTTTTTTTTTGCTTTCGGTGGGCACCATGTTAGGACATAGAGCCACCAAGTCGCAGAACCTGGTTGTATAAGCCACTATGTCGGAACCCTGCATTTTGAGGTTCCAGAGTTCCTCCTCAAGTTTCTGAATTTCGCCCCTCGGGCAGTACTCCCTTGTCATGAGGTCCTTCAGTATGTCCCAGCCCATGGCGTTGGCTGTTACCAAGGAGAGTGATTTGACATGGCCATTCCACCACGTCAAGGCCCTTTGGGTGAAGGTGCAAGCAGCAAATTTTATCTTGCTTCCTTCGGGGCATGAGCACATTTCGAAGATCGCTTCGGTTCTCTCAATCCATTGGGACAGTGCAAGGATCCCTCCGGTTCCATTGAAGTAAGTAGGTTTGCAGCTGATGAAATCCTTATAGGTGCACTCTCATGCACGTGGGTGGATTTCACCATGGCTGGAGTTTGTGCCAGTTCTCGTTCCACTAACACCACCAGAGTTGACTTGCGCCAGCGCGGCGGTCACAGCTGCTTGAAACATCACCGGGTGGAACTGCGGTGGGGGAGGTGGTGGTGGTGTTTGATCCACGGGCGTGCGTCTGGTCGGACGCTTGCGAGGAGGCATCTTTTACTGAAAAATTTTAAAAGATGATGACAACAGTGAGAATCAATTGTAAGTATGATGAGAGTGTCTCATGGAATAAATCGCCATAGTCCAACAATTAGATAGATGCATATCAATAGAGTAAGAAAACACAAGGGCATGAACTTCCAAATAGATTAGACAACTGCCAATATTACTGGTATTACGGATGTAAAATGAGTTCAGGAAAAACGACCTAACAATTGGTCTTACATCAAACCATAAGGAGAATGTTGACAGTTTAGAGGGCTAGTTATAGTACTTTCAAAGTCGGGAATGTTTTACAGACAGGTGAGACGGAGGTATTGAAGAGGAAGGCTATTCTTCTTAGGAAGAGAGAGGATGAGTAGATAATCTTCTGCTGGCGACGGGCACCCCTCTCTAGGTTACCCTTGAATCAGCCATTGTATCTATGCGAGAATGGAGAGAAGATAGTTAGTAGACGTACTAATCCTAAGATACTTATAAGATGATCGGTATTAGTCGACCCAATACTTGCATAATGCATACCAATTACATGTAATCGAGACAGGATAGACCTTCGAATAAGTGACCCTAACTCTAAATCCACAACCAAACAAGGAACAGGAAGTAAAGCAAAGATCACAGATTCTAAGTCTATAGCGTCTTAGTCACATGTAACTGTAGTGTATCCACTTAGCAACTATTGCCCTACTAGTAACGACCTTTTTAGTTCTCACATATGTAAATTACAGGAAATGCAGAATACTCCTATAGTATTCTTGTTCAAATGTTCTTGTACTAGTGTTGGTAAGTTTTTAGACTTGTTGCAACACCACAACCACTCTTAGGCACAGGCTAGTCACTCCTAGGTAAATGTAGTTGATCAGGCTACATCCTCCCAGATTTGACTATATGTCTCTAAGCCTAATTGTGTTGTTCAACAATCTTAATACTTTTGTTCTGTTCTAGTATGATACTGACCCTTAGTGTGAATGGATGTATATATATACTTAGTTAAATATTTCCTTATTTAATAGTATATATTCTTGCTCAGAGTGTTTTAATCCCGATGTGTTTATAGTTCGTATATCTTTTATGGGTTGATATACTTGATTCACTATAAACAATGCTCTGATACCAATCTGTCACACCCCAAAACCGAGAACGGCGGAATACGTTCTGAGGTGGAGGACGTCATGTACAGTATCATAACAATGCATAATAGTAAAGACAAGCAACAACATCCATTGCATTAATATAATAATTGTAATACAAGCGTGTTCTGTACAGTTGCAAGACACCAAAAGTATAATCAAAATAAAAGATGGGTCTTGTATATGCTCCATCTTCTCAAAAGCTGCATCTGTACCTGTCTACTGATGACCTGAGAATACAAGTTATTTTGAAAGCGAGTATCAGCATAAAGCTGGTGAGTTCATAAGTATTTAGTGTCATTGCTTGTATAAAAATGTTTACGACAATGTAGTATAATAACTGATTTCGATGTTTGAAAATAGTATACTCCCTAGAAAACCCTATGTTTTCCAGTAAAAGTGGTCTTCTACCAAGACCCAGTTGTTTGCATGTTTGATCCTTTGAAAATGTAAAAGTTTTTCCCAGTGAAACTATCAGTATGGAAATATAGTTTTTGACTTCATTCATGTACAGTACTTGGGAAATTAATGTTTTACCCCAGCAGTATCACTGCCGGTTAATGTAATGAAAATGCAGACTCCAGGTAGTATTAAACATACAATACACCTCACGGAGTCTGTTTTGCCTTTAATTCTTAAGGTGTTAATTAAAGGGTTGAATGTGAACTCGTACGTAACCATGCTGACTGACGATCGAATCCTGTTGACCCTCCGAGTCATATGTAGTAATGTGACATTTTGTCACCCCTGGGCCTAGACGGCTCGGACTGTAGCTAGCAGTCGGGATGTGGGAGTGTCTGTCCCATATAGATCTATACACATAATGCCCGCTCTCCCTCCAGGAGACTCTGGTTACGCATTGATAGCACAAAGACGTGTCGTGTCGAGAAATAGTATATCACATTCTATTTTAGTAAGTTCTCTTGTGTAATGTATAATGTACTTTCTAGTATAATGTATAGAGTGTTCTCTTGCATAATGTATAGTATTCTCTTTGTATATAGTATTCTCCTTGTATATAGTATTTAACATGTATTAACTCATAACCGCACTGACTCTGGTAGTCGTCATGGCAATAGTAGTATTGAGTAGTAATCCTTAACTATACCTATTATAGTTAAATAGTAATGTTGATTGCATGCCTTTGTTACACAAAGGTATTGAACTGAAGTGAAGACTTTTATATCTAACACAAATATATATGATATATAACTAAGAATTCAACGACAGTCGGACAAATAACAGAGTACCCTAAGTCCACAACCAAACAAGGAACAGGAAATAAGGTGAGCTATCAGTCCTAAGTCCTTCAAGTCTTACTTATATAAATATATTAGTATAGATATGGGTTTGAAAATAAAGCAAGTTTAAAGAGTTTTGAAAACAGTTTTGGCATTAAAAGAGTTTGATAAAAGGTTTGAAACACTTGAAAATCCAAAGTTTGATGGTAATTTGGAAGTAGTAGCAGATCTTGTAGTCTGTTCTAGTTATTAATCACATGTGATTGGTACAATAACTATAACAGTTCAACTTGTATCCCCCCCCCCATAAAAGCATTTAAAATCATTTAAAAGGTTGATTCAGGGGTATGAACTCACCTGCAATGAGTGAAGTGGATGGAAGTGTCGGGTAGGATGCTAGGTGTCAAGTGAGGACTTGAACACACACACGGATCCTATGAAACATGTAGTGATACATAAATGTATCTAATTAGTTATTTAATCACTAATTAGGTAAGTAAAGACACTCTAATGCATGAAGACACTTTGTTTCAAGTGCAAGGAGTGCTAAAGGTTGCATCTAAGGAGTGTATGGCATCACTATGGAGTTTACACTTCAATTGGTTACACTTAAGTGTGTTTACGGTTTCTGGACCATTGTCCCCATGAGTTTACGGCCGTAAACTCATGGTAATGGTGCCATTGGGTGTTCAAAGGTCTTAAACTACTCAAGGAATTATGCTAGACTCGAATCCATGGCTTAGGAAGTGATTGGGGCTAGAAATGGACACTTCTTGGAGTTTACGGTCCTTGGACCACTCCCTTGGGAGTTTACGGCCGTAAACACATGAGTTTACGGTCGTAAACTCATGTTGGTTCATTTCTCTTGTGTTTTGGTGGTTCTAGGCTATGCATGCAAGGTTCTAGTCACTTACACAAGCATAGGAAGGTTTTTAAGGCACTTAAACATTCTTAGAAGGTGTTTACGGTTTTGGGAGGCCTTCCCAAACCGTAAACTCATGTTTGTCTCATCCTTACACGTCTTTGGGGTTCCTAGTTCATGCATGTAAGTCCTTAGTGCATTACTCAAGCATTGGAAGGAGTTTGGGGCTTCAAAACCCTTCTTTGGGGTGTTTACGGTTTTGGAATGTTCCAAAACCGTAAACCCATGTTCTTGGGGTTTTTGGGTGTTTAATCCATGAATACTAAGCCAATAACTAGTTAGATGAAGTATACTTACTTATAGGAAGCTTGTAGAGGTGATTTAGGACCCAAAAACGCAAATGTGTTCTTGGTGTTCTTGAAGATTTGAAGATTCTTTGAAGATCTAAGTAAAAATCGGAATCCTTTAGATGAGAAGGTGTAGAAACACTAGATTAAGTGTTGTTTAAAAGGATCTAGGAAGAAAACTTACATTTTTGGGCGGATTTGGAAGAAGAAGATGATGATACTTGAGAGAAAAACTTGTGTTCTTGAGTGGAAGGTGGTAAAAAGTGAGGACAAGGGGTAAACTCATGTTGTATGCATGAGTTCTTGGAGAGAAGGGTGTTTACGGCCCAAACACCCCATGTTTGGCCGTGAATACCTAGTTAAGGTGTCGGGTTGTCCGGTTTATTACACGCCAATAATTACTTCACTTCCAATTAATAAATTGTTTGATGAAAAATAAAATAAAACACCAAACGGGTTTAAATCCGGCCAAAATGCATTTGAAATGTTTTTTTTTAATATTATTATTTGACGTATTTAACTGTGGAAATTATACAAAGAAAATTTCAGGTTGTCACATCTGCTTTCAGTACTACGGGCCCATACTACCTTCCACATCTATCCGTACCTTCCTCAAGGATTGCCTTGACTTCACCAAGTCCCTTCTACTACTAATGCTTGTTGCACTGATCTCATCCTAGGCTTACCCTTGGGTAACTCTCCAACCCACTCTCCGCCATCAGTTGCATAAGAAGTCCCTGCTACCTTTACCTAACTAGCTCGCGAATACCATTACATATCACTAAGACCAGATAATTCTTCGAATGAGAGGTCCTACCCTACAACGGTTGGAATCAAACAAGAGCTGCGTAATAGGGCTAGACCTAACCTTCTGAAATTATTTAGTCCTCACAATATGTAACTTAATGTATTCGTTTACTAGTTAATTAAAGATGACTATAACTCCTAATAGCACAAAGCAAGTAGCATTCAGGCATTTAGTAACCCAAACCAAGCATATTCTATCCAGGCTATCATATCACTAACTAATCAGCACTATCATGCAGCTCAATAAACACATACAACAGGCATACCAGACATATTTCTAGATCCTTAGCCCTAATCTAGCATGCAATTCTCATACACATATAGCAGGCATATAAGGAATCCTTCCTAGATCCTTAGCCCTAATCTAGCATGCAGTTCACATATTCTCAATTCATGTCATAACATAACATAACTTGTATGGGTATCTTAGGGAAACTTACTTGAGCTCGGCCGATTGCACGCATCACACACCTTGTTCTTTTCAAAGTTCTTTTCTCTTTTCAAATTCTTTTCAAAATTATTTTTATAGAAATGATTTTCTTTTGAAAATTTTCATACCAAGTCCTCAGTTTGAGTCCAGTCGCACCCGAGAGTGTGCCCGAATCCCTCAAACCAAGGCTCTGATACCAACTTGTAACATCCCAATTTTCAAGACCAAAAATTTCATTTTTGATATAACGATTCATAAAACAATTTATAGAAAAATATCATCAAGTTATCTCATTTCATAAAAACCATAGATCACATGTCTCAACCATATCATAAAATAGTAACAATGTCATAGTACAATCCCAAGAATCTCATAATGCGGAAATCATGTGTGTGTGATACGCTGCTACCGTGTCGACTCCTTCCCCTTCGATGAAGAGGTACCTGAAAACAAAACTGAAAACTGTAAGCACAAAGCTTAATGAGTTCCTCCATCATACCACATACCAAACATATACAAATAATGCCTAGCATATCTGGGTGCTGGCCTCCCCTTCGGTCTCTTTCAACCGGTAACTGCCTAGCATATCTAGGTGTTGGCCTCCCCTTTAGTCTCTTTCAACCGGTAACTGTCTAGCATATCTGGGTGTTGGCCTCCCATTCGGTCTCTTTCAACCGGTAATCGGGGACTATTTCACCCCTACTACTACCACATAATAATCTAGCATAAAACATATAAATCATATACTGTCTAGCATATATGGGTGTTGGCATCCCCTTCGGTCTCTTTCAACCGGTAACCAGGGACTATTTCACCCCCTACCACTATCATATAATAGCATAGCATACTAGCACATAAAGCATAACAGATAGCGGCATACCAGACAATTATCACAAAGACAATCATCTCAACTATAGTTACTTACTAGTGGGCCGGCATTGGTGCCTTCGATCCACTCCTACTGGAAGGTAACTCACATCAATGTCGTGTAGTGTCTGAACTGTCCTCGGTGTTGGGATCACTCCTCTCAAACTCCTACACATAACAATCTTCCTTAATTACCTTTTCATACTCATAACCCTTTCAAGGGTCAACTCATGTCAAAGTGAAAGTCAAGGTCAACACCCTGGTCAAAGTCAACATCTGGTTGACTCAACTCGCCGAGTTGGTCCATCAACTCGTTGAGTTCCTTAATCCCCAAAATTCTAGAACTTCGGTCCTACTCGTCGAGTCTTTCAAGAACTCGTCGAGTTCCCTACTACATAGTCGGGACTTTTACTCCTAACTCGCCGAGTTCTCCTTGACTCGTCGATTTCTCCTTTATACAGAATCAGGACCTTTTGCTCATGACTCACCGAGTTCATCCTTGAACTCGTCGAGTCCTGCTTCATATCAGTAGGGACGTTTATCCTTTGACTCGCCGAGTTCTTCCTTGAACTCATCGAGTTCTTCTTCAAGTCCATATTCGCATCCATCTTGATGAGTCCTCTCCTAGACTCAACTAGATTGCTCAGCACTAGAAAAGGTTGGGGAATCATGACCCGACTCGCCGAGTCCTATGAAGGACTCGTCAAGTCCCCCAAATTCCAAGTCTATCCAGTCGATTTCAGTCGGGCTTATTACATCCAAAGTATAAATCTGACCTCCTAGGGTCGATATAACACGTAAAGTTACAAACTTTACATTAGGGGTGAGCAAACCCAAACCAACAAACCGAGAAACCGACTAAAACCGACGAAACCGAAATCGAAAAAACCTAAACCGAAGCAAAACCGATGGTTAGGGTTTGAATTTTTTAAAAACCGAAAAGTCGGGTTTGGTTTCGGTTCTTACCCAGAAACCGACCCATCCAACCCGAGAAACCGACCCATACTTAAAACCGACAAACCGCCCCAAGAAACCGACCCATCCAACCCGAGAAACCGACTCATACTTGATTGTTTTTTGGTTATAATAGACTATTTCGGGCTTTGGTTGTAACTTGTAGTAGACTATTTGGTTGTAAGACTCATGTTTTTTGAAGTATTTAACTTCAATTTGGTGTTTTTAAAGTATTTTAATTCTTGCTTCATTTTTGGAAAATGGGTTAAAACCCAAAACCCATGGGTTTAAACCCAGAACTCGTGAGTGTATGGATTGAACCCAAGAAACCGAAAAACCGACCAAACCGACCTTAGAACCCAAGAAACCGAACCGACCAGAAATCGATCCTATTGGGTTCTGAAAACCAGAAACCGAACATTTATGGGTTGGGTTGGGTTTGGGTCCAAAACCGACCCAAACCGACCCATGCACAGCCCTACTTTACATGCATGCATGGGTGTTATGAAGCTAATGAAGGGTTTTGAGCATCCTAACAACCTTAAGGTGCACATACAACCCTAAATGCTTTGGATCTATGTTTTCTCTAATTATACATCTAATTTGATTTTCCAAAGCATTACCCTAACTAGCATACAATCATGGGTACTTGTATAACAAAAACTAGTTAGATAACATACCTTTTCTTGTAGCTTGATTCCTTGGACCTTTAAAGTATTCATAAGTGTGACTTTACAAATTCCAAAACTTGAGGACAAGTTTTGACACTATTCAAAACTTTTCATTTTCTTAACTTATGAGTTTAATGACTTTTAAATAAAAGACTTTTGGTTTTCCATAACTTGAGGAGAAGTTATGGAGTCCATTAAAACCATTTAGACCATTAATTTAATTAACACAATAATCAAATAAAACATGCATGATCTAAATAAACTTATAAGCATAAGGTAATTCATATCATCAATCTTCAAGAAATTAGCCTAATCATATAAACTAATGCAAATCTTGAAATTATGACAATTACCTTTTAATTGGACAAGCATGATCATTACCTTATGAAAAAAAAAAGATTTCATGGTTTAAAAAACAGTTTGGGGTAATGATCCTAATCCAATTTCTAGCCAAAACTCGAACATCTGCACACTGGACCACCAACTCGGCGAGTAAATGAACTGGACTCGTCGAGTTGGTCATTTTCTGAGGGGACTCGGCAAGTCACCCAGTGGGCTCAGCGAGTTCACTGGACAGAGTGCAAAAATTCGATTTTTTCAACTTTGAAAACCAATAAAACATCAAGTATAATAGAAAACAATCCTAGGCTCTGATACCACTGAAGGGTTTTGAGCATCCTAACAACCTTAAGGTGCACATACAACCCTAAATGCTTTGGATCTATGTTTTCTCTAATTATACATGCAATTTGATTTTCCAAAGCATTACCCTAACTAGCATACAATCATGGGTACTTATATAACAAAAACTAGTTAGATAACATACCTTTTCTTGTAGCTTGATTCCTTGGACCTTTAAGCGCCTACCACCCCAAATGTGATGCCTCAAATGCTTCACACAACACCACCAACAATGAAGGACTTGAGAGAGAATGTCTTGCACCAAATTAGGCTATAGCTCTTCCAAAGACTACTTAGGTGCCGATTTTAGGAGCTTAGGGCCTTCTTATATAGTGTGGAAAAACTAGGGTTACACCATGTAAACCCTAATGTGCATGACCTTCCATATTCATTAGGCTCCATGGGTTTAAACTTCCATGGATCATCCATGGATTGTCACATTGGTTTAGCCCAACCTAAAGAATCATGGATCATTGGCCTACACCATAAGAATGAATGACTTACCAGATCAACCCCTTATATCTAATTAGTCTCTTTTGATCACAAAATTAATTCCAAATTAATTCTTGATCAATACTAATTAAATAATATGATTTCATAATAATATATTAGAACTTATAAATCATAAATATCCCTTCTCAAAAGTCCATCCTTACAAATTGTTCTGGTGCCATGCAACCCAAATGGACCATGCTACTCTCGGTTCAAGTACATACCAATTATAGTTGTGGGCTTAGACACTAAATCCAACAGATAAACACCCAAACTAAGCCATAAAGGAGTTCTAATGCATAGGATATGGCCATATCTCAATAAAGGTGGCAACTTTAAGCTTCCTGAGCTCAAAAGTTCCCAAATCTAAAGTCATTACTCTAATATTCACTCAAATCCCGAGAGTGACTTAGAAATGGCCCAAAAATGACAACATGCAAGCCCTAAAGATGATCTAAGTGATGGAAAGCCAAGTTATAAGCTTTATACCTCAGATAAGCTGGAAATGCAACCCAATATCTGGATCTACTGCCCTCCTCTTGAATCTCCAAGCCTTTCCTTCCTTCTCCAAGCTTCAAATCACTAAAATGGCACAAAATAGCTCAAGAACACTCACAAGCTTATTAGGGTTTCGTGAATAAGGTCTGAGGGTGATGGAGGCTGGAGTGGAGGCCATATAAGGTGTTTAAATATGGTGCAAACCCTGAAAATTAGGGTTTCACTCTGGCAGACCTACTCGTCAAGTCGGGGGCCTCCGAATCGTCGAGTAGACTCTTCCACCCGCGACCAAGATCCATCCCTACTCGACGAGTTGGGGCCTCTAACTCGTCGAGTCCCAGTATAAAAGTCCAAAATTCTTATTTAAAATACATACCAGGAATCGGGCATTACACCAACGTTTAGACGCCAAGCGTTCTTAGCAGAAGCCCAATGGATCGATTTTGGGCCTTGGGCCATTAGGGGTTTTGGGCTTATATATAAAGTGCAAAATGGTCTTTTGGCCTCACCATGATGAGGAATGGACTAGACCATGGGTTTAGGTTAAACCCTAATTATTGATTGGGTTTTGTTTCTGGTTTTGGTTTAGCGTGAGGAGCAATGTTCGCCGTAAAATCGAGTGTTGTTTCAGTTATTATCAGTAGAGGTGAGTTTTCTCACTGTATCAATGGGTCAAAGGCACCAAGGCGGGCCCATTAATTGTGTTATATGATGCTAGCTACATGTATGTTATGTGTATGAAAGACCAGGATTTGGCCCCTGGCAATTGCATGAAAGACCAAGATCGGGCCCTTGACATCTGTATGAAAGACCAAGATCTGGCCCTTCGCAATTTTATGAAAGATCAGGATCTGGCCCCTGGAAATTGTATGGAAGACCGGGATTTGGCCCTCGGCAGGAAATTATATGTAAGGCTATGATTCAGCCCATATCATTAATTTGTATGTTTGGTATGTGGTACTTTGGGAGGAAACTCACTAAGCTTTTGCTTACATTTTATGTTTATGGTTTCAGGTACTTCTAGTACTAAGGGGAAGGGCCCAGCATGATGGCAGATCATTCTCTCTGATTATTTCCGCATTTATGATGTTTTACCCAGATGATTTGACATTTATACTATGTGATGGTTGATCCTTGTAGTTTGTTGAATAGATCGTTGATCCTTGGGAGTGGATATCTATTCTTGATCGTCAATTTGTTCAAATCTCGATAATTGATGCACATCTTAAAGGTTCTGTCCTCCTTCTTAACAAATAGCACCAGGACTCCCTAAGGTGAGAAGCTTGGTCATATGAAGCCCTTATTGAGAAGCTATTGAATCTATCCATACAGCTCTTGTATTTCCGAAAGGGGCTAATCAGTAAGGAGATTTTTCCACTAGCGTTGCCCCTAGGACTAGGTCAATTTGGAATTCCACATCTCGAATTGGCGGTAGTCCGGTTAAGTCCTATGGAAATACATCGGGACAATCACATACTTGAGGTATGCCTTTGATTTCCTTCCTCTCCTCCTTCTTGTTTACGACGTGAGCTAAGAATGCATAATACTTCTTGTGAAGGCACTTTTGCGCCTTCATGCAAGAGATGATTCTAAGGTTTCTGCTCGATATATCTCCGTAGATCATTAAGGATTTTCCGTTGGGCAATGATAATCGTACTTCCTTATCGTAGGATAGGATTTCGGCTCGGTACGGTGATAACCAATCCATGCCAATTATGACCTCGAAGCTCCCGATGGTCATAGGCATGAGGTCGACATGAAAAATGTGGTCTTTTAGAGATAGAAGGCAGTTTTCTAATATTTCCTAAGTACTACCAAATTTTCTATTAGCCATTTCTACTATGTAAGGCTCATCTAGGATTTTATACTTATGGCTTAAAAATTCTCTAAACTTAGGTGTAATAAAGCTTTTCTCAGCACCAAAATCAAATAGTATAGTTGCGTTTAAACTGTTAACAGGAAATGTACATGTTACAACGGTTGGGTCTTGAATGGCGTCCCTTGTGCCAATCACGAATGCTCTACCCTGAGCATTTCCTCCATCATTGCTCAGTTTTGAGCATTTCCTATTGAGGTGCGTAGTTATTCCGCATTCAAAAGTATAACATCCACAATACGCAATCAAAAGTGCCATGAGCTGCACTAGCTGCCTGTAAACATAATTTATCCAAACATCAGAGATCCTCGGTTGTGCTCTATCCACCTGTTGATCCAAACTCTCGGTATGACTAAAAACCTCTTCTAATAACTGTCGATGAAAATGCATCTCATCGCGAGCATCTCTGCCACGTTCCTCTACTCCTCTAAGTACTCCACCCGTCCTGCCAGCTGTTTCAGGGTCATCCTCGACTGAAAAAGTTCAGTTTCCACGGCTCCTAAGCGATCAGAGTGTTGGGTAGTCTGTGGTACTAAGAAGGAGATGGCATGCTCTATCAGGGTGTCCGTGATAAGGGCTGGTATAATAGAGGACTCCCCTACCTTGTAGTGAAAACCAATATCCTCTTCCTGTCATCATGAAACATCCCAAAATACGACCCAAAAATTTTTGTTTTAATATTACTAAAATCACATCATCGAATGTCATACATACTAAGAACCATAGAGTGAGTAACTCAAAAGTCAAGTAACTGTGTCAAAACAAATATTGTATCAATCATATCGAAATATATGAATAAAACTCCCAGGATAAAACTGAAACTGTGGTGTGTGCCATGTCATCATCCCGAGCTCTTCCCTTTACTTGCGGAAGTACCTGAAACCAAAAACTGAAACTGTAAGCACAAAGCTTAGTGAGTTCCCCCAATCTACCACATACCATACAATAACATATAAAACAACTACTGGGCCTTGCCCACTGCATCGGACCGAAGTCCGGAACTAACCAGGGCCTTGCCCTCTGCATCGGACCGAAGTCCGGAAACTGACTGAACATAGCATAGCATAACCATAACTACTAACATAGCACATATACTGCATACTGCATCGGACCGAAGTCCGGAACACATAACATAAAGACGTGCTTGAATCACAAAGACATCAAGCACACTGGACTACTGCATCGGACCGAAGTCCGGAACTACTGCTAACTAAACGGTCTGGCATTGTGGCCGTAGACCCGTTCCTACTGGGAGGAAACTCACCTCGTAAGCTGGATGCTGAAAAAGCTACTCGGGAACTGGCTGCTGCTGCTCCGGTATCTCCCCGGCTATAATTCCCATAAATATACTCAATCAAATACTGATAACTAAACTGAGGGTGAAATGACTATTTTACCCCTGGTCAAAGTCAACTTCCAGTTGACCGGACTCGCCGAGTTGGGCCGCCAGCTCGCCGAGTCCCTTTCATCCGTTCTAGTCCTCTACTCGCTTCTACTCGTCGAGTTTGGCGAAGACTCGACGAGTTCTTCTTCGATACATAGATCGAGTCTAACTTCATCCGACTCGCCGAGTTGTATGAACAACTCGTCGAGTTCTCCTTCATCATATGAACACGTCCAGTCTGCGACTCGCCGAGTCGTAAGAACAACTCGTCGAGCCTGAAGAACAACTCACCGAGTTGAAGAACAACTCGCCGAGTCCCAAGCATGCTATTGTTGGATTAATGTCTAAGTCCATAACTATATTTGGTATGTACTTGACCCGACCCGGCATGGTCCATTTGGGTTGCACTTTACCGGCACAATTTATATGGATAGTCTTTTGAGAATAGTATATTTATGATTTATATTAATATATTATAAGTTCTAATATATTAATATGGAATCATATTATTTAATTAGTATTGATCAAGAATTAATTTAGAATTAATTAAGTGATCAAAAAGAACTAATTAAATATGGACTCTTATATATATGGAATGGGCCAAGTTCATTTAGGTTGGGCTAAGCTTTCATGGATGGTCCATGGAGCTTTTAACCCATGGATCCTATGTAAATGAAAGGTCATGGGTATTAGGGTTTACATGGATGTAACCCTAATCCTCCATAATATATAAAGGGGTCCTTGGCTCACAAAATTGGCACAAGTGTGTGAAAATAAGAGTGGGCCGATTTTAGTGTGCATACATATTCTCTCAAGTTCTTCCAAGGTGTTTTGGTGATTTGTGATTCCATTTGAGGCTTCCACACTATTGGGGCTAAGCTCTTAAAGCTTGAAGACATCAAGCTACATCAAAAGGTATGTCATCTAACTAGAACTTTGTAGTATAGGTGCTTCATAATATGCTAGTTAGGATGAAACCTTGGAATAGTTAATATTTCCATGTATAATAGAGAAAACATAGATCCAAGGTTTATAGGGTTGCATGTACACCATAAGAGTGTTAGAATGCTCAAAACCCAACAGTGGTATCAGAGCCATGGGTTGTTTTCTGTTATATTGATGCAAATGTTTTATTTTCAAAGTTGGAAAAAAAAAGGAAAAAAAAACATGACGTTTGTCAAATTTTAAGATAATTACTTGTTTTTGTGAAAAACTAATTATTTGTAAAATTTGAATCATTTGCTACAAGAGTTGAATTAGGTCAATTTATTAAAAGATAGAATGATATGATTATTTTATTTGTTTTAAAAGTTTGATCTAAATGGTTTTAAGGAGTTACAAATTTTGTCATAAAATTTTGGAACTCAAAAGTTTTTTTAAAGTTATGATCTTAAGAGTTTTGAAACTTCCATAAGTTATGGATGTGAAATGTCTCATTTATTAACTCTTTACGTTATGAATTCCAAGAGTCTTCAAAGGATAATTGTCAAAGTTTCAAGATTTGTATTAGTTTATATGATTATCTAATTTCTTGAAAATTGTTGATGTGAATTATCTTTACTTATGAGTTTAATCTAGATCATAGAAAAATTATTTGATTATTGTGTTAATTGGAATATTTGATCTTAATGGTTTTTATGAACTCCATAACTATCCTCAAGTTATGGAAAGTGAAGAGTTTTTCTTTTTAAAGTGTCATTAAGTCTCATAGGTTATGAAAATAGAAGAGTCACTATTTTTAATGTCATCATTAAATGATTTAATGTCTTCCATAACTTGTCCTCAAGTTATGGAACTTGAAATTTTTTTTTTCATTAAACCTTAATTAAACTCATAAGTTATGAAAAATCCAAGAGTTTTGAAAGGTTTCAAAACTTGTCCTCAAGTTTTGGAATTTGTAAAGTTACCCCCATGTATACTTTAATTCCAAACTAGACCTTAGAATTTTAAAAGTTTAAAATTCAACCCTTATACTATTATTATAATTTTAATTATATAGATATGTATAAGATAAAGTCGTCTTACCATTATTAGGCCTCATTCACGAAGCCGGTCTATAAGGGGGTATAAGGTTATTGCCTATAAAATGGCAGTTTAATGGGTGTCCACTCTCACTCACCGCTTCCTTGACCGGTGGAGGGTCGTTAGCCGAACAGGTAGGACAAGGACTATAATTCTCCCTTCATTATAAGTATAATGATAAATACTAAGTAACTAAACACTTATAAATTCCCAATCTTAGTTACTTAGGAAAATGTGAATAAGGTGCTAATCCATGAAATTACACTTTGCACTTTGTTTAAGGTGTTAGTGGAGCGTGTGTGGTTAACCGGCACACTAACCTGGACTTAACAAGGTAGGCAAAGGGTAACTTAATGTTTATCATAGTATCGTTGGAGCGTGTGTGGTTAACCGGCACATCGATTGAGGGGTAAATATTAAGGGTACCAAGTATATTTGCATGGTTACTTCACACCTTGTTTTGTGATCCTCGGCATCCCGGTCACAAAACCTGAAGGGCACACTCGAGATTGAAACATGCCATTGAAAAGTTCAATGAATCTCAAAAGATCTAGGAGTTTCAAATCCAAGTAAAAACCTAATTAAATTATTTTGTTTTTCATGGTGGAAATTGGTAAATCGTCATTTACCTACCTTTAACTATTTTATAACTCGGATTACGGCATCCCTCTTCCAGTTATAAATAGGTTGTTGGATCCTAGCCTTAATATTTCATATTGGGTGTTATATTAAGGACTTTAGATCAACTATCTTGAATATCTCCCAAAATATGTCGAGTTCAGACATCTATGATCTTCCCAAATCTCTTGGAACTTTACTTCCTCCACCTCCTCCAATTATTCTCCCTAACCCACAAGTTCAAGGTCACTCAAGCCCTAATGGCAAGCAAGGTCTATGTGTGATCACATCTTAGAGATGAAGTCACATATTGACAAGCCGGGAGAGTTGGGTGTCAAAGTCTTGAGAAAGTTGGATGTTCAATCACTTTCTAAGTTACATAGTGAGTTCCTTTGGGACTACTATGAAACAGACTATGACATGAACCTTAATGATCATATCTATTTGCTTGGTGCTGCTGAATCAGCAATGATTTGGAACGATAGTAAAGCAAATTTGATTAGAAGATCAACTTCCCAAAAACTTTATGGACAGTGACAATGGTGACACTGGAAATCCAGAAAAAGCATTCTCTTCTCAATGGAAAAGGGATTGGCCATAGTCAACCAGGTTGACCAAATGGTAAAGAGAAAGGCTAAGTCTGAGATAGTCCCATTACCAAAGGGTCCATATGTTTATTTTGCCAAAGGAAGGGGCGTTGATTGCAAAGCTGCCAAATTTACCTAAGGATGTTAAAGTCAATAAGTTTGACTCTACATCAGGTAGAGCCCATTATCTAACTCTGTTAAGTTCTATTCTGAGATCCTCATTACATGATGTGACTGGGTCACATGTTGATGTTTTAAGAATCAAAGAATAGAGAGAAATCTTAAAGGAAGTATATGCTGATTCTGATCGCGAAGGTGGATTTCGATCGCATCAGAATTTTGAGCAGTTGCTTAAGAAGTTATGATATATTGCTAAGGAATAGATAACAACAATTTTCCATGTGGATTGTAAGGATAAGTTTTTCCGCAAAGTTTTAAAATAAAAGAAAATTGTTTAATTTTATTTATTTGAAGTATCCTTACAATGGCATTTGTGGAAAATTGTTGTTTATATGATTCCACTGACAGCAATATTGGAAAATGGATTTGATTCTTTCATTTGTGGTAGTGTCTAAATTTACCAAATCAGGAAAGTTCCTCATCACCCAAGTTTTAATTGGACCGAAACTTGGAATCATGCAAGTTGAATAGTATGATGAATGAGAACTTTCAAGCATTGGAAAATCAAGACTAATTACTTGTTCACATGGATGTGTGAGTCAAGTGAAGGACTAAAGGGATCGAGTACACATTCTTGTGCACTGGTCATGTCCACCACAAAGCTCGTTAAGACTATTTTGATAAAGTTTTATCAAAGCATCTCGTATCAGAAATCTGAACTTTGGTAAGAAAGTTAATAAAGTATTGATTTCTAGAAGTCCAGCTGATTTCTGAGTACATGTCAAAGCTAGTGGGAGCATAAGTGTTATGCTAATAATCATCATGTTAGTGGGAGCATGATAATTATTGTTAGTGTTGCAAGTTAGCAATGTTAATTATAGAAAACAAAAGTTTCAATTCGTGAGGTTGCAGGGATTGAAAAAGTTGTTTGCTATAATTAAGGGAGAGGATATACTTCATTTCAGTTCTAAAGGCTTAGATTGAGACCTTAATCATCCTTAGTCAAGAATATATATATGAATTTCATGTTGGATTGGTTCAACTTCAGGAAATTCTATATATTTCGTTCTCAAAATTCGATTATGATTACGGCATCCCTCTTCATAGTCAAATTTTGAAAACATGGCAAATAAAAATATTGTAGCAAAAGACTGGTCTAGAATCATGTCTTTATGTGAGACATCATGAATCGTGTACCATTTGCTTTGGGTACAGGATCGATTGCATGTGCTATAATATTTGTCATTTCTAAATTTTTCCAAATGCCCAGAGGCATTAAGAAGGGAAAAGGTCTAGAATTGGATATGACTAAAATGATTAAGCAATTGTCGAGGACAATCTAAGGTTTACCAAAGATTGGTTGCTCAGGGACAGTTGGAAGTATAGTGCTAATTTTGGAAGGACCATATTGACATATTCTGAAAAGAGGCATCTCTTATTCAGAAGTGATAGTCAAAATGAGAATATGGAGTTGTCTCCATAGGTGGAAGTTATCTGTGTAAGATTAGAAAACTTAATGCAAGAAGCATGTCCAAAGCAATGTACTTTGAATATGAGACTTAGTTTCCATGGAGTTGATCTCCATTGGAATACCTTATAATGACTGTTGACAAGTCTTTGTGACTTTGTACATATTCATTACAGGAGGGTCAGTGCATATAAGTTTAAAATCTAAACAGAATTCGATAAATGATAGGAATTTGAAATTCTCACATTTTTCGATAAGGATTTGGGAGTGTGAAATTAGAATCATTGAAATTATGTTCAATTGGTTTATTTCACAAAGTAAGGATCATAGACAAACATAGAGTGCATACTTGGTGTATGGCAAAGCTATTGTTTAAGAAAAACATAGTGTACATGCTTGGAGCATGGGACAACTAGTGTTTTTAATTCAAGTATAAAGTTGATAAAACCGAAACAATAAATAATGAGTAATCAGTATGGTGATAAATAAAAGTGTTTATTTATATTCATAGGGTTTGATACCATATTTGATTCATTTATTCTTGTGTTTCACTTTGCATGTTTTGACTTCCAGAATAACTAAGTCGCTCTTCCTGAATGATTAAGTTACTCAAACCATCCACAGTCGGTCATATGTTCGAAGTAGATATGAATCAAGACTGTCTTGGGTTGGTTTGTAGAGGTCCATGTTGGTGGACAAAGTGGTGCTACAACACTCATGAGTGCTCATAAGTTCTGAGTATTGGATTCAACCCACGCTCATTTGAATCACTTCATGGATTTTATCACGAGTGATCATGAGACGATAATATCTTATATTCTTAAAACCTAGAGATATGAGTTGTTACTATGAGTTGGTACTATGAGTTGGTTATACATTGATTGCACGAAAACACATTGGTAACTCGATGTTATAAAACGTGCCTTTGTGTATGATTCAACAAGTAGTAGAACAAGCCATATGAGTCGAAGTTTATCCATTCCTTTTACCTTCGGGATAAAAGCGATATCTGTGGGCCCCTCGATGATTTAGCGATGACACATGTGAGTGCTTGGCCAAGCCAGGACTGATTTGATTCGTTCAATCAGTCAGTCATCATAAATCGAAAATTGGGAAACAACAAATGGACAGAGAGAATGATTATAATCCATGTCTCAGTCCATATGATATCTAGAATGGAGGAATATATGATCCCTTATCTAATGGACAAGTCATTGACAAGGTCAGAGTTCGACAGCGGCTTTAAGAGCTACGATTGCCAGTTAGGTTTTGAAGTCATACTCAATAATAGTTTTAGACTTATCCAAGTGGGAGACTGTTGGATTAATGTCTAAGTCCATAACTATATTTGGTATGTACTTGACCCGACCCGGCATGGTCCATTTGGGTTGCACTTCACCGGCACAATTTATATGGATAGTCTTTTGAGAATAGTATATTTATGATTTATATTAATATATTATAAGTTCTAATATATTAATATGGAATCATATTATTTAATTAGTATTGATCAAGAATTAATTTAGAATTAATTAAGTGATCAAAAAGAACTAATTAAATATGGACTCTTATATATATGGAATGGGCCAAGTTCATTTAGGTTGGGCTAAGCTTTCATGGATGGTCCATGGAGCTTTTAACCCATGGATCCTATGTAAATGAAAGGTCATGGGTATTAGGGTTTACATGGATGTAACCCTAATCCTCCATAATATATAAAGGGGTCCTTGGCTCATAAAATTGGCACAAGTGTGTGAAAATAAGAGTGGGCCGATTTTAGTGTGCATAAATATTCTCTCAAGTTCTTCCAAGGTGTTTTGGTGATTTGTGATTCCATTTGAGGCTTCCACACTATTGGGGCTAAGCTCTTAAAGCTTGAAGACATCAAGCTACATCAAAAGGTATGTCATCTAACTAGAACTTTGTAGTATAGTTGCTTCATAATATGCTAGTTAGGATGAAACCTTGGAATAGTTAATATTTCCATGTATAATAGAGAAAACATAGATCCAAGGTTTATAGGGTTGCATGTACACCATAGGAGTGTTAGAATGCTCAAAACCCAACAGCTATTACTATACAGTCGATTCTAATCGATTTCAGTGCTTCCAAATCATAGATCTAGGCTCTTAGGGTTGGTTTTACACGTAAAGTTTCCAACTTTACATGCATGCATGAAGAAATGAGGCTAGAACATCAAAATAAGCTAACAATGGGGTCTTAGGGTTTGGAACTCGACCTTGGGTGCATAAAGGCAGCTACTTTGAGCTCCTACAGCTCAAATATACTCAGATCTAAGATCCATTTCCTTATAGGAGTCCCAATCTCGAGTTTGGATCCAAAAAGTCCCAAAAAGAAGCACATCTAAGCATACAAGACTATCAAATGGAAATAACAAGCAAGGTACAAGCTTTAGTACCAGAATGTGATGCTGATGATCAAGAGACTCTGGATCTTCTTCTTCTCCTTTGGATCCTTCCTTCTTTCTTTCTCTTCCAAAACCTCCAAACTAGCACAAACACACTCAAGCTCAACAATGGGAGCTAGGGTTTATAGGGGAAATGCTCTAAAGGTGCTGGAGG
Organism: Lactuca virosa; assembly: GCF_052849685.1. Classification (NCBI taxonomy): domain Eukaryota; kingdom Viridiplantae; phylum Streptophyta; class Magnoliopsida; order Asterales; family Asteraceae; genus Lactuca; species Lactuca virosa. Next base: position 24,806,734 of record NC_136432.1, read on the forward strand.
CTGGGGTGGGAGGCTATAATGACGTTTATATAAGGTACAAACCCTTGAAATTAGGGCTTCATCCAGACAGGCAGACTCGTCGAGTCCCTTCATATGGATTCGCTGAGTAGCCAACTTAAAATGCGTGATCATCCCGTCTCTACTCGACGAGTTGGGCTACAGACTCGTCGAGTATCCCTTAAGAAAATAAAATTACTTTATTTAAATCACATACCAGAAATGGGGCGTTACAACTCTCCCCCACTTTTCTTAGACTTCGTCCTCAAAGTCCGTTGCTGCTAAATCTATAAACAACTCTGGATAATGCTCCCTCATTTCCTCCTCGGCCTCCCACGTCCATTTTGAACCCTTTCGGTGCTGCCACTGCACCTTCACTAGCTGGACTACCTTGTTCCTCAGAGTCTTCGTTTTCCAATCCAAGATCGCAATTGGTCTCTCGATATAATTCAGGCTGTTATCAACCTGAATATCTTCCAAGGGTACAACCGCTGACTCGTCCACCAAACACTTCCTCAACTGAGAAACATGGAAAGTATTGTGGATCTGGCTAAGCTCTGCTGGAAGATCCAACCGATAGGCGACCCGACCTACTCGGGCCAAAACCCTAAAAGGACCAATGAACCTGGGGCCCAACTGTCGCAACCCGAAACCGGCGGCGGAAACGTTCCGGGGCGGAGGACGTCATACGTAGTATCACAACCATTGAACATAGTAATCATAGTAAGCACAACCATTACATTACATAAGAAAAGTTACATTCGTTTGAGAGTGGAGAAATACATAGTTTATATACATCAGTATATCAAAAGTAAAGACGAGACTTCTATATACTCCGTCTTCTCCAAAAGTAACGGGATACCTGTCTAACGAGAACCTGAGAATACAAGCAGTTTTAAAATATCAGCATAAAGCTGGTGAGTTCATAAGCATGTTTTGTAAGGAAAACCGGTTATTTAATCTTGTGATAAATAATTCATTTCCTTTAATAAAGATTGTTGTTATATCGAAAACCATTGTTACTGAGTTATGAATTACATAAGCATGTTTTCCCAGAAAATCCCATATTTTCTAACATGTAAGTTGGTTTCCATAGAATGAGAAAAACCTTGACTAATCATCAATAAGTTAAGAAAACCATAAGTTAGGATCCTGGAATTCCCCTCCAGTACGAAAGTAGGTAGTTTTAATACATAAAACTATAGATGAAAGAAAGAAATTCGTGAATAGAGTTAGTTAATTTAGTACGTATTGTGAGTCGTATAACCATACTGATTTGACTCGTGACCTCCTTGACGTTTTTCAGGCGTCGATCGATTTTCAAAATTTGTCACCCCAGGCGTGCCCGCCTAACTGTAGCTAGCAGTTTAGGTGTGGGATTGTCAGTCCCGAATAGATCTATCCACAAATTTCACGTTCTCCCTCCAGGAGACTCTGGTTATACTTCCGGAGAGGATTTACTGGTAACCTGAAGGGTATATCGAAGATAAGTCTCACGAGTTAGTATTAACTAAATCACGGGATAACTGGTCGTCATCAAATTTCGAAATCGTTTGGAACAAAGTAGAGTATAAATAATTACATACAAAGTAATTATTTAGCATGATACTCTAGGTTTAACATGGATAAACTAAATCATACATAGTTTATATATATTGACTTTGCATGAAATCTGAATCCGTAAAACAAGTAATAAAGATCCCAAATTATTCCCATAATAATTTGAATGGTTTGAGAAGTTTTCACGTTGTTCTGAAAACTATGTAATTATATTTAGAAAACGTCCCTTATGCTCCGCATGTTACAAAAGGGATACAGTATCTAAAGTTTGACAGAAAATCGTATAATTACATCAGTTTTTAAGTTACAAAAACCTTTATGATTTGCTTGTATTCCCCCCTGAAAAACATGAAAAACTCGGAAAAGTGTAGGGGTATGAACTAACCAGACGAGAAATGTGTCGGATAGGATGTTAAGTGTCAATTTAGGGCTTGAACACGCGCGAGGATCCTATGTAACATGAGGAGATACATAATTGTATCTAATTAGACATTGAACTACTAATTAAGTAAGATAATACACCCGAGGCGTGAAAACACTTTATTTCAAGTGTTAGGAATGATTCGGGTTGCGTCTAAGGAGTGTTGGGCCTTGATATGGAGTTTACTCTTCAAGTGTAACCCCTTAGGAGTGTTTACGGTCCAAAGCCCATATCCCCCATGAGTTTACGGCCGTAAACTCATGGGAATGGTGCATTTGGGTGTTTCAAGGTCTCATGCTTCACAAGGAAGGGTTCTAGGGTTGATTCAAGGGCTTAGGAAGTGTTTGGGGCTTGGAATGAACCCTTTATGGAGTTTACGGTTTCTGAACCACTCCTTGGGGAGTTTACGGTCGTAAACCACTCCTTGGGGAGTTTACGGTCGTAAACCACTCCTTGGGGAGTTTACGGTCGTAAACACATGGGTTTACGGCTGTAAACTCATGTGTGTCCATTTTTCATGTGTTTTGGTGGTTGTAGGTCATGCATGCAAGGTTCTAGACCCAAATGTAAGCCATACAAGGTGTTAAGGGCACTTAAACACCCTTTGGAGGTGTTTACGGTTTTGGGAGACCTTCCCAAACCGTAAACTCATGTTTACACTTCTCAAGCCATGTTTTAGGGTTCTAAGATCATTCAAGCAAGCTTCTAGGTCATTAGCCAAGCATTGAAGAGGGTTTGGGGCATCAAAACCCCATTTTGGGGTGTTTACGGTTCATGAATGTTCATGGACCGTAAACTCATGTTTACCCCCAAAAAGTCATGATCTTGGGGTTCTAAGTTCATGCATGCAAGTTTCTAAGCCATAGCTAAACACTAGAAGAGGTTTGGAAGGGTTTTGGGGCTTCAAAACCCCCTTTTCGGAGTTTACGGTTTTGGGAGGTGTTCCCAAACCGTAGACACAAGTTTTTGGGTCCTTTGGAGAGTTTAACCCACAGATTTGCATGCATGTTAAGTTAAACAACAAGCTAGGAAGGATTACTTACGATTTTGGAGCTTGAATGAGTGATTCTTGAGCAAAAATCCGATTTTTAGAGAGAGAGTGTAGAGAGAGAAAGTTCTAAGGTGGGAAAAGACTCAAATGGAGTCCACTCAACCCTTATATGGGGTTGAGTCCACGGTTAGGTGGGGACACACCCAATCCCGACATTAAACGGAGTTTAAGATTTTACCCGATTAAATGACCGTAACCCGACTTAGTCGTAAATTAGAAATTTTTCCAAAGGATTATCGAGGGTATTATATGTGATTTTATTGATTTCCCACACGTAGGAAATTATGACAATAACCCTAGATGAATTATTTAACTTAAAAGTTAACGGACAATTTTAATAATAAAATAAATTTTATTAACGGAAAGGGTTACAGTGACGGAATAAAATTTCGGGTTGTCAGATCATCCCCCCGTTAGAGGGAATTTCGTCCCGAAATTTAGAATTAAGATACAAATCATGGATTTGGAAAGAGATGCGGATATTTCTGTTTCATCGAGTCTTCGCGCTCCCAAGTGAATTCGGGTCCCCGCTTGGCATTCCAGCGAACCTTCACTATCGGGATGCGGCTTTGTTTCGTTCGTTTGATTTCTCGATCCATGATTTCGATTGGTTCTTCTACAAAGTTCAGATTTTCGTTGATCTTGATCTCATCAAGAGGGATCATAAGGGTCTCATCGGAAAGACACTTTTTAAGATTAGAGACGTGGAAGACAGGATGGATATTGCTAATTTCATGAGGTAATCGAAGTTTGTAGGCTACGGGACCGATCCTAGCGAGGATCTCGAAGGGTCCTATGTATCTTGGATTTAGCTTTCCATGTTTTCCGAAGCGTATCATGCCTTTCCAGGGTGAGACTTTCAACAGGACACGGTCTCCAACCTGGAATTCCAAGGGTTTTCGTCGTTTATCGGCGTAGCTCTTTTGTCTATCTCGGGAGGCCTTAAGTCGTTGTCGGATTTGTACGATTCTTTCGGTGGTTTCGCGGATGATTTCTGGACCAGTGAGAGTGCTGTCAGGGACTTGTCCCTTGACCAACAGCGTGTCGCCCACCTCAGCCCAGCACAGAGGGGATCTGCACTTGTGGCCATAGAGGGCTTCGAAAGGCGCAGCCTTGATGCTGGTATGGTAGCTGTTGTTATAAGAAAATTCAACCAAAGGAAGATGAGTGTCCCACGATGCGCCGAAATCGATGACGCAGGCTCTCAACATGTCTTCCAATGTTTGGATGGTCCTCTCACTCTGTCCATCTATTTGAGGATGGTAAGCCGTGCTCATATCCAGCTTAGTTCCAAGAGTCTTCTGTAGTGACTGCCAGAATCTCGAAGTGAACCTGCTATCCCGATCGGAAATAATGGACACAGGCACACCGTGCAGTCGGACTACCTCTTGGATGTAGATTCGCGTGAGTCTCACCATTTTGAAGTTTTCCTTGATAGGAAGGAAGTGAGCGGATTTGGTTAGTCGATCGACAATTACCCAAATGGCGTCGTACCCACTCGGAGATTTGGGTAGTTTGGTAATGAAATCCATAGTAATCCTCTCCCACTTCCATTCAGGTATCTCTGGTTGTTGGAGTAGACCGGAGGGTTTCTGATATTCGACCTTCACCTTGGCGCAAGTCAGGCACTTGCCCACGAAGGTAGCGATCTCTGCTTTCATGTTTGGCCACCAGTATAGTTTCTTGAGATCCAGGTACATCTTATCCGAACCTGGGTGTACGGAGTATTTAGTATTGTGAGCTTCGTTCATGATAACCTCCCTGAAACCTCCGAACTTCAGGGTCCAGATTCGGTCCATGAAACAATAGACTCCGTCGCTTCTGATCTCAAGATTCTTATCCATTCCTCTCAGGGCTTCGCCTGGCATGATCTCTGGTCTTAAGGCTTCCAACTGAGCCTCTTTGATTTGCGCAGATAAATGGGAATGGATAGTCATAGTCAGTGCCTTCACTCTACGACCTGAGTACTCTTTCCGGCTGAGGGCATCTGCCACCACATTGGCCTTGCCGGGATGGTAGCGGATTTCACACTCGTAGTCGTTGAGTAGTTCAACCCATCGCCTTTGTCTCATGTTCAGCTCCTTCTGGTCGAGGATGTGCTGTAGACTTTTATGGTCAGTGAAGATAGTGCACTTAGTTCCGTAGAGATAATGTCTCCATATTTTCAATGCGAAGACCACTGCTCCCAATTCTAGGTCGTGCGTCATGTAGTTGACTTCGTGTACTTTCAGCTGTCTCGAGGCATAAGCAATGACTTTTCCCCGTTGCATGAGCACACAACCTAGGCCCAGATTAGATGCATCACAGTAAACAACGAAGTCTTCTGTCCCTTCGGGCAGAGACAGTATAGGTGCGCTGCATAGGGCCCGCTTCAATGTTTGGAACGCAGTGTCTTGCTTTTCACTCCAACAAAAGGGTACGCCTTTCTGAGTTAGAGTGGTTAAGGGTTTGGCAATTCTGGAGAAATTTTGGATAAATCTGCGATAGTAGCCAGCGATACCCAAGAATTGACGGATTTCAGTGGGTGTCGTTGGTGCTGACCAGTTCTCTATCGCTTTGATTTTGGAGGGGTCCGTGTGTATGCCTTCCTCGCTTACTACGTGACCTAGGAAAGTTACTCTTCGGATCCAGAATTCACATTTGGAGAATTTCGCGTACAACTTCTCCGTCCTTAAGGTTTCCAGTACTGATTTCAAGTGTTGTTTGTGATCTTCCTCGTTTTTGGAATAGACAAGTATATCGTCAATGAATACGATGACAAACTTGTCCAGGAAAGGACGGCACACCCGATTCATCAGGTCCATGAATACTGCTGGTGCGTTGGTTAGGCCGAAGGGCATAACTACGAACTCGTAGTGACCATATCGAGTTCGAAATGCTGTTTTAGGAACATCACCCTCATGGACTCGTAGTTGATGGTACCCTGATCTTAAATCTATTTTCGAGAAGTAGCTGGCTCCTTGAAGTTGATCGAAAAGGTCGTCTATCCGAGGAAGAGGATAACGGTTTTTCATTGTGAGCTTATTCAACTCCCGATAATCGATACACATTCGAAAGGATCCATCCTTCTTTTTCACAAACAATATCGGGGCTCCCCAGGGTGAGGAACTCGGTCTAATGAATCCTTTGATGAGCAGCTCGTTGAGCTGACTAGATAACTCTTGCATTTCTGCTGGTGCTAATCGGTAGGGAGATTTGGCTACGGGGGTAGCTCCGGGGACTAAGTCGATACGAAACTCGACTTGGCGTTCAGGAGGGATTCCTGGGAGGTCTTCTGGAAAAACATCGGGAAAGTTGCAGACTTCGGGGATGCTCTCGAGGTCATTAACTTCTTTCTTCTCGTTAATGACGTGGGCTAGGAATGCATAACACTCTTTCCGTAGGAGTTTCTGGGCTTTGATGCATGAAATCATGCGAAGGTTTGAACTGAGTTTATCACCATAGATTACAAGAGTTTCGTCGAGGGAAAGATTGAGACGTATAGCCTTTTCGAAACAAAGGATATCAGCACGATTGGGGCTCAACCAATCCATGCCGATGATGACATCAAAGCCTTTTATGGAGACTGGCATAAGGTCGATGGGAAATGAATGCTCGTTTAAGGTAAGGGTACAACCTACGTATATCTCGTTAGTGCTCTCTTTCTCACCGTTAGCCATTTCGACGGTAAACTTTTCGGTTAATGGTTGAGGATTATGTTTAAGAAGATGTTTGAATGAATGGCTAACAAAACTTCGTTCTGCACCAGAATCGAAAAGGATGCATGCATAAGAGTTGTCGAGAAGGAACGTACCCGTGACAACGGTGGGGTCGGCGACTGCCTCCTCTTGTCCCAAAGTTAGAACTCTCCCGGTGTTGTTGGTTGTTGCTGCTTTGGGGCAGTTTCTCTTGAAATGCCCAACCTCCCCACAGTTGTAGCAGGCTCGACCAACACCTGCTCCAGAGGCCTGAGTAGTTTGTTGAACTGGGTTTCTGCAGTCTCGAGCCAGATGGCCCTTTTTACCATAATTGTTGCAGAGCTTTGCACGACAAGGTCCAGAAGTACGATGGTGGTAACTGCACTTGTCGCACCAGGGGAGGGTACCAGTGTATCCACTGGTAGGAGCTTGAGTTGTAGGAGCGGCGGTAGGAGTTGTAGCAGCTTGAACTGCCACAGTTTGTTGTTTCTTCGAGGATCCTTGCGAACCTTGACCCTTTCGTTTGTTCCAGAATTTCTTTTTATTTTCACCGCTCCCTTTAGCCGGTTCAGGAACGGTGGCCACTTCCTCGAGATCGTCACCATGATCAATCAGAGTTTGCGCCAAACATTTAGCGCTGTCGAAGGTGTCTGGCTTCGCAGCCAAAACATTTCCCTTGGTTGGCTGGGTCAGCCCCCAAATGAATCGTTCAATCTTTTTGCTTTCGGGGGAGATCATTCCCGGACAAAGGAGTGCTAGGTCTTCAAACCTAGAAGTGTAGGAAGCAATGTCGGAACCCTTCATCCTTAGGGTCCAGAGTTCGTGTTCGAGTTTCTGCATCTCGCCCCGTGGGCAGTACTGGGCTATCATAAGTTCCTTTAGGCTTTCCCAACCCATAGCATTTGCCACCGGTAGGGTTAAGGACTTGACCCGGCCGTTCCACCAGGTTAATGATTTATTGACGAAAGTGCAAGCGGCAAATTTCACTTTGTTGGCCTCCGAACAGGCACAAATTTCAAATATGGACTCAATCTTTTCGAACCATTGAGTCAGGGAAATAACACCTCCTGTGCCGTCGAAAGTTGTGGGTTTTGCGTTCATGAAGTCCTTATAAGAGCATTCTTTCTGGCGTTCCTGACCGCCTTCCTGGATTTGGGGATGCATACCACCTCCCTGACCACCAGATCCACTAGGATTCATTTGTGACATTGCGGCAGCCACTGCGGCAGTAACAGCTGCCTGGAATATGACAGGATCAAACTGAGGAGGCGGTGGTGGTGGTGGAGTGTCGTCGTTTCTCCTGATAGGTCTTTTTCGGGGAGGCATTTTGTTCTAAAACAATCAGGAAGAAGAGGATGATAAGTCCTCTGGATAGAATTAAGAGATATGAAACAAGGGATATCTCATTATGGCAGTTAGAGTGTTCTACAAAGCGATAGTATATGAAAAGTTACTAAAGCAAGTAAAATATCGCTAAGGAAGAAATGAGTAGCAACACTTGGGATGAACTTCTACAATGCATTCGGTTTTGACTAAAATACTCCTATAGTATTTTGAGTTGGATAGATATTAGGTAAGTTTTAGGCCTGTTGTAACACCAAAGTCACTCCCAAGCACATGTTGGTCATGTCTCGAATAAATATAGTTGATCAGGCTATATTGACCCTAGACATGATTACATAACTGCCCAGGTTTAACCGCAGTGTTTAACATCCAAAATACTTTTGTAAAAATACTTATATTTTGAAAGTATACTTTTAGTTTAGAGCACTTAGGCCCCTTAGTGTTTATAGTTGTATACCATGTAAGGTTCGGTATACTTAGTTCACTATAAACAATAGCTCTGATACCAATCTGTCGCACCCCGAAACCGGCGGCGGAAACGTTCCAGGGCGGAGGACGTCATACGTAGTATCACAACCATTGAACATAGTAATCATAGTAAGCACAACCATTACATTACATAAGAAAAGTTACATTCGTTTGAGAGTGGAGAAATACATAGTTTATATACATCAGTATATCAAAAGTAAAGACGAGACTTCTATACACTCCGTCTTCTCCAAAAGTAACGGGATACCTGTCTAACGAGAACCTGAGAATACAAGCAGTTTTAAAATATCAGCATAAAGCTGGTGAGTTCATAAGCATGTTTTGTAAGGAAAACCGGTTATTTAATCTTGTGATAAATAATTCATTTCCTTTAATAAAGATTGTTGTTATATCGAAAACCATTGTTACTGAGTTATGAATTACATAAGCATGTTTTCCCAGAAAATCTCATATTTTCTAACATGTAAGTTGGTTTCCATAGAATGAGAAAAACCTTGACTAATCATCAATAAGTTAAGAAAACCATAAGTTAGGATCCTGGAATTCCCCTCCAGTACGAAAGTAGGTAGTTTTAATACATAAAACTATAGATGAAAGAAAGAAATCCGTGAATAGAGTTAGTTAATTTAGTACGTATTGTGAGTCGTATAACCATACTGATTTGACCCGTGACCTCCTTGACGTTTTTCAGGCGTCGATCGATTTTCAAAATTTGTCACCCCAGGCGTGCCCGCCTAACTGTAGCTAGCAGTTTAGGTGTGGGATTGTCAGTCCTGAATAGATCTATCCACAAATTTCATGTTCTCCCTCCAGGAGACTCTGGTTATACTTCCGGAGAGGATTTACTGGCAACCCGAAGGGTATATCGAAGATAAGTCTCACGAGTTAGTATTAACTAAATCACGGGATAACTGGTCGTCATCAAATTTCGAAATCGTTTGGAACAAAGTAGAGTATAAATAATTACATACAAAGTAATTATTTAGCATGATACTCTAGGTTTAACATGGATAAACTAAATCATACATAGTTTATATATATTGACTTTGCATGAAATCTGAATCCATAAAACAAGTAATAAAGATCCCAAATTATTCTCATAATAATTTGAATGGTTTGAGAAGTTTTCACGTTGTTCTGAAAACTATGTAATTATATTTAGAAAACGTCCCTTATGCTCCGCATGTTACAAAAGGGATACAGTATCTAAAGTTTGACAGAAAATCGTATAATTACATCAGTTTTTAAGTTACAAAAACCTTTATGATTTGCTTGTATTCCCCCCCCCTGAAAAACATGAAAAACTCGGAAAAGTGTAGGGGTATGAACTCACCAGACGAGAAATGTGCCGGATAGGATGCTAAGTGTCAATTTAGGGCTTGAACACGCGCGAGGATCCTATGTAACATGAGGAGATACATAATTGTATCTAATTAGACATTGAACTACTAATTAAGTAAGATAATACACCCGAGGCACGAAAACACTTTATTTCAAGTGTTAGGAATGATCCGGGTTGCATCTAAGGAGTGTTGGGCCTTGATATGGAGTTTACTCTTCAAGTGTAAGCCCTTAGGGGTGTTTACGGTCCAAAGACCATATCCCCCATGAGTTTACGGCCGTAAACTTATGGGAATGGTGCATTTGGGTGTTTCAAGGTCTCATGCTTCACAAGGAAGGGTTCTAGGGTTGATTCAAGGGCTTAGGAAGTGTTTGGGGCTTGGAATGGACCCTTTATGGAGTTTACGGTTTCTGAACCACTCCTTGGGGAGTTTACGGTCGTAAACCACTCCTTGGGGAGTTTACGGTCGTAAACCACTCCTTGGGGAGTTTACGGTCGTAAACACATGGGTTTACGGCTGTAAACTCATGTGTGTCCATTTTTCATGTGTTTTGGTGGTTGTAGGTCATGCATGCAAGGTTCTAGACCCAAATGTAAGCCATACAAGGTGTTAAGGGCACTTAAACACCCTTTGGAGGTGTTTACGGTTTTGGGAGACCTTCCCAAACCGTAAACTCATGTTTACACTTCTCAAGCCATGTTTTAGGGTTCTAAGATCATTCAAGCAAGCTTCTAGGTCATTAGCCAAGCATTGAAGAGGGTTTGGGGCATCAAAACCCCATTTTGGGGTGTTTACGGTTCATGAATGTTCATGGACCGTAAACTCATGTTTACCCCCAAAAAGTCATGATCTTGGGGTTCTAAGTTCATGCATGCAAGTTTCTAAGCCATAGCTAAACACTAGAAGAGGTTTGGAAGGGTTTTGGGGCTTCAAAACCCCCTTTTCGGAGTTTACGGTTTTGGGAGGTGTTCCCAAACCGTAAACACAAGTTTTTGGGTCCTTTGGAGAGTTTAACCCACAGATTTTCATGCATGTTAAGTTAAACAACAAGCTAGGAAGGATTACTTACGATTTTGGAGCTTGAATGAGTGATTCTTGAGCAAAAATCCGATTTTTAGAGAGAGAGTGTAGAGAGAGAAAGTTCTAAGGTGGGAAAAGACTCAAATGGAGTCCACTCAACCCTTATATGGGGTTGAGTCCACGGTTAGGTGGGGACACACCCAATCCCGACATTAAACGGAGTTTAAGATTTTACCCGATTAAATGACCGTAACCCGACTTAGTCGTAAATTAGAAATTTTTCCAAAGGATTATCGAGGGTATTATATGTGATTTTATTGATTTCCCACACGTAGGAAATTATGACAATAACCCTAGATGAATTATTTAACTTAAAAGTTAACGGACAATTTTAATAATAAAATAAATTTTATTAACGGAAAGGGTTACAGTGACGGAATAAAACTTCGGGTTGTCACAGCAGAGGCTCCCATACCTGTGATCGAAGCATCACAGTAGACTACAAAATCCTCTACTCCTTCTGGCAGGGTGAGAATCGGCGCCTCGCACAATCTCTGCCTGAGGGTCTCAAATGCTGCCTGCTGCTCAGGCCCCTAGCAAAACACCACCGACTTCTTGGTCAGTCGGGTGAGCGGAACTGCTATCTTTGAGAAATCCTGAATGAATCTCCTGTAGTACCCTGCCAATCCTAGGAAACTCCAAATCTCAGTTGGAGATCTCGGGACCTCCCACTGCATCACGGCCTATATCTTGGCCAGATTCACTAGTATACCCTTCTGGTTGACGAGGTGTCCAAGGAACTGCACCTCGTGCAACCAGAACTCGCACTTGGAGAACTTCGCGAAAAGTCTCTCCCTCTTCAGCGTCTCTAGCACCTCTCTCAGGTGCTCCTCATGCTGCTCCTGAGTCTTGGAATAAACCAAGATGTCATCAATGAACACTATCACAGACCGATCCAGCATCGGTCTGCATACGCGGTTCATGAGATCCATGAACGCGGCTGGAGCGTTGGTGAGCCCGAACGGCATCACCACAAACTCATAATGACCATAGCGGGTCCTAAAAGCGGTCTTCTGCACATCCTCATCCCTGACCCGCATCTGGTGATATCCTGACCGTAGATCAATCTTGGAGAACCAAGATGCTCCCTGAAGCTGGTCAAACAAGTCGTCTATCCTCGGAAGTGGGTAACGGTTCTTCACTGTTACCTTGTTCAACTCCCGGTAATCTATGCACACACGGTGCGACCCATCCTTCTTCCTCACGAAAAGGATCGGGGCTCCCCATGGTGAACTACTCGGCCTGATGAAACCCTTGTCGAGCAGCTCCTGCAGCTGCGTAGACAACTCTTGCATCTCTGGAGGAGCCAACCGATACGGTGCTTTAGCTATCGGAGCCGCACCCGGAACCAGGTCAATCCGAAACTCGACCTGTCTCTCCGGAGGTATTCCAGGAAAATCCTCTGGGAATACGTCCGGGTACTCTCGTACTACTGGCACATCGTCAACCGTCGCCTTACCCTTCTCCCGGGCATCTATGACATAGGCGACGTACCCTGCGCAACCCTGCTGAACGTAGCGCCTCGCTCTCGCTGCTGAACACAGTATCGGTCCGCGCTGTGGCCTCTCGCCCTGAATCACTAACTCTCCCCCACTGGGAGTGCGAACCCTCACTAACTGTAGCTCATAATCAATCACTGCCCCATTGGGGCTCCGCCAATCCATACCCACTATAACCTTATTCCCTCGCAGGGGAATGGGAACCAAGTCCACTGAAAACTGCTCATCGAATAACTGCAGCGAACACGCCCTATGAACTCTCGCGACCCTGACGGTCCTGTCATCAGCTATCTCAACCTCTACGGGGCAATCCAGCTCCCCTGGAGCTCTGTTAAACCTCTTGCTAAGCGCAAGATACACAAATGATCGGGTAGCCCCCGAGTCGAACAATATTGTAGCTGAAATGCCGTTCACTAAGAACGACCCTATACGAAAACATATAACCATGAGAAACGATCAATATCAATAAGGAGATAAAAGGAAAATATATACCTGTCACCACATCAGGAGTCGCTCGTGCCTCCTCTGCTGTCATCTGGAAAGCTCTACCCTTCGCCACTGGCGTCTCACCCCGGCCCTGACGGCCGTCTATAATCCTTAAGGTAGCAGGGGCAGGTGTTGCCACCTTCCCTGCTGCTGCTAAACTCGGGCATTGGGACTTTTTATGTCCCCTCTGATTGCAATGGAAGCAAATCAGATCAGCTGCTGCGGTGGCGGTAGTAGTAGCTGTACAATCTCTACTCATATGCCAGGTCCGGCCGCACTTATAGCAACCGGCACTACCTGCCTTGCACGCCCCATCGTGCAATCTCCCACACTTGCCACACCGACTGTGGCTCTGCTGTCCCATGGGTCGGTGATCTGACACCTTGGGCTTTTTTCCCGAACTCCCTGTACTAGAAGCCACCTCTGGCTTCCTCTTCCTCTCCATCTCCAGATCTATCTCCCTATCCCGAGCCCTCGCAATCATATCATCCAGCGTTTTACAGCTGGACCGGCTCACAAACAGGCGGATATCACTCCGCAACATCTCATGATAACGGGCCTTCTTCATTTCCTCGTTAGCTGCGTACTGAGGAACAAGAAGAGCCCTCTCCCTGAACTTGGCGGTAATCTCCGCCACTGTCTCTGTAGTCTGGGTGAGATCCTGGAACTCCCTGGCTAACTGCTCCACCTCAATAACCGGTGCAAACTCGGCTCTGAACCTGGTAGTAAAATCAACCCAAGTCATGGCATCAAGCACTGCGTCATCCCCGATGACATGCCCGACCTCCTCCCACCAATCTCGTGCCCTGTCCTTCAGAAGACAGGATGCTAGTCTGACCTTGTCCTCCTCGGGACATCTGCTGGTGCGGAACGCATTGGCGACATCTGCCAACCACCTGGTACTCGCAATGGGATCCCGTGCCCCATGGTAGTCTGGAGCTCCACAAGCCCAGAACTCCCTGAAGGTGAGTGTGCGCGACACTATCATAGCCGCCACCTCAGCACGGAAGGTGCTCAACCTCTCGTCCATCAGCTCTAAAATACCCTCCTTGATCGAACCGAAGATCACAGGAGTCTGCTCAAGTATAGTGCGAGTAATCTCTGAAGAGAGAAACTCCCTAGTCTGCTCGTCCAACTGCCCGGCCTCCGGGCCTGATCCTGATCCCTCTCCGGCACCTGAACTGCCGATTGCTGGTCTAGGTCGTAAAACCACCATTCTGAAAACACATCATGACAAACGTCAGAAACACTAATATATCTCGAGGGATCGCTACTACTACCAGTTTCCTGGTCTCATCTCAGCTTTCCTTGGTTCAAGTACGGATCCTCTGCTTTCAGTAGTACGGGCCCATACTACCTTCCACATCTATCCATACTTTCCTCAAGTACTGCCTCGACTCCACCAAGTCACTTCTACTGCTACTGATCTCTGCTACTCTCATCCTAGGCTTGCCCTAGGGAAATCTCTGACTCCACCCAATCCAGTCCTCAGCTGCTGAAGGCCTCCTTGTAATGCAATTTAGCCATTACCTGAATACCATCACATGTGGCGAGGCTCAGATAATCCTTCGAGTAAAAGACTCGTTCCTACAACGGTTAGACTCAAACAAGAGCTGCGCAATAGGGCCAAATCTAGCACTCTGAGATTATTCAACCCTGTTCACATGTGACGTGACGTATTCACCTAATGGCTAATTCCCATCACTCCGAGTCCCACAAAGCACGAAGCAAGCAGTATTCAGACACAGGAGACTACTCAAGCAATTCTATCCTCATAACAAGAAACTGTACTAGCATATAATGCTAAGCTCATACTATCAGGCATAACCTAAACAGGCTATCCTACTGCTGTCTACTTAATACTAGCATACAATTCTCATATAGCTGAAACACATATAGCAGGCACATAAGGCATCCTCCTAGATCCTTAGTCCTATTCTAGCATGTTGTTCTACTGAAACTGAAACTGATGATCATAACATAAACTTGTATGGGTAATTTGGGAGTACTTACTTAAGCTCGGCCGATCGCATGCACCACACCCTTTTCCTTCTCTCAAAACTCTTTTCTTTTTAAGTTTCTTTTTGAAAAATTTCTTTCGAAAACATTTTTCTTTTGAAAAATCTTTTACCGTTTCCTTAGTTTGAGTCCAGTCATACCCGAAAGTGTGTCTGAATCCCTCAAACCAAGGCTCTGATACCAACTTGAAACATCCCAAAATACGACCCAAAAATTTTTGTTTTAATATTACTAAAATCACATCATCGAATGTCATACATACTAAGAACCATAGAGTGAGTAACTCAAAAGTCAAGTAACTGTGTCAAAACAAATATTGTATCAATCATATCGAAATATCTGAATAAAACTCCCAGGATAAAACTGAAACTGTGGTGTGTGCCATGCCATCATCCCGAGCTCTTCCCTTTACTTGCGGAAGTACCTGAAACCAAAAACTGAAACTGTAAGCAAAAAGCTTAGTGAGTTCCCCCAATCTACCACATACCATACAATAACATATAAAACAACTACTGGGCCTTGCCCACTGCATCGGACCGAAATCCGAAAACTGCATCGGACCGAAGTCCGGAACTAACCAGGGCCTTGCCCTCTGTATCAGACCGAAGTCCGGAAACTGCATCGGACCGAAGTCCGGAACTAACCAGGGCCTTGCCCTCTGCATCGGACCGAAGTCCGGAAACTGCATTGGACCGAAGTCCGGAACTAACCAGGGCCTTGCCCTCTGCATCGGACCGAAGTCCGGAAACTACATCGGACCGAAGTCCGGAACTAACCAGGGCCTTGCCCTCTACATCGGACCGAAGTCCGGAAACTGCATCGTACCGAAGTCCGGAACACATAACATAAAGACGTGCTTGAATCACAAAGACATCAAGCACACTGGACTACTGCATCGGACCGAAGTTCGGAACTACTGCTAACTAAACAGGCCGGCATTATGGCCGTAGACCCGTTCCTACTGGAAGGAAACTCACCTCGTAAGCTGGATGCTGAAAAAGCTACTCGGGAACTATCTGCTACTGCTCCGGTATCTTCCCGGCTACAATTCCCATAAATATACTCAATCAAATACTGATAACTAAACTGAGGGTGAAATGACTATTTTACCCCCGGTCAAAGTCAACTTCCTGGTCAAAGTCAACTTCCAGTTGACCGGACTCGCCAAGTTGGGCCGCCAACTCGCCGAGTCCCTTTCATCCGTTCTAGTCCTCTACTCGCTTCTACTCGTCGAGTTTGGCGAAGACTCGACGAGTTCTTCTTCGATACATAGATCGAGTCTAACTTCATCCGACTCGCCGAGTTGTATGAACAACTCGTCGAGTTCTCCTTCATCATATGAACACGTCCAGTCTGCGACTCGCCGAGTCGTAAGAACAACTCGTCGAGCCTGAAGAACAACTCGCCGAGTTGAAGAACAACTCACCGAGTCCCAAGCATGCTATTACTATACAGTCGATTCTAATCGATTTCAGTGCTTCCAAATCATAGATCTAGGCTCTTAGGGTTGGTTTTACACGTAAATTTTCCAACTTTACGTGCATGCATGAAGAAATGAGGCTAGAACATCAAAATAAGCTAACAATGGGGTCTTAGGGTTTGGAACTCGACCTTGGGTGCATAAAGGCAGCTACTTTGAGCTCCTACAGCTCAAATATACTCAGATCTAAGATCCATTTCCTTATAGGAGTCCCAATCTCGAGTTTGGATCCAAAAAGTCCCAAAAAGAAGCACATCTAAGCATACAAGACTATCAAATGGAAATAACAAGCAAGGTACAAACTTTAGTACCAGAATGTGAGGCTGATGATCAAGAGACTCTGGATCTTCTTCTTCTCCTTTAGATCCTTCCTTCTTTCTTTCTCTTCCAAAACCTCCAAACTAGCACAAACACACTCAAGCTCAACAATGGGGGCTAGGGTTTACAGTGGAAATGCTCTAAAGGTGCTGGAGGCTGGGGTGGGAGGCTATAATGACGTTTATATACGGTACAAACCCTTGAAATTAGGGCTTCATCTAGACAGGCAGACTCGCCGAGTCCCTTCATATGGACTCGCCGAGTAGCCAACTTAAAATGCGTGATCATCCCGTCTCTACTCGACGAGTTGGGCTACAGACTCGTCGAGTATCCCTTAAGAAAATGAAAATTACTTTATTTAAATCACATACCAGAAATGGGGCGTTACACATCATGCTCTAATCTGGGGCATCCATGCATAGTCGCTAGAGGGTCTCTTTGCTAGAGGTGGGGATGTTGGTCTCTTTCGAGAGGGGATCGTTGTAGACTTCCTCAAGGTATTTTTAACCCGAGTATCAGTAAGACGGGATTGATATGATCGGTGCGAGAGAGTGGGAGGTGTGGTGAGACATCTCTATCCTCCTCGTCCTCATCTGGCTCATAGTCTAAGTTGATGTGATCATGCTTAGCCAGTGTGTAGTCTGGCTCGAAAGGGACTGGGTCGGGGTGCTCTGCTAGAGTGTAATAAGGTTCGGAAGGGTCCGAACCAATGATGTCGTCAGCCTTGATCTCATCATTGACCTCAATCAGATCCTCATCAGAAGCAGCAAGCATCGCATGAGTGTGAGCAGGGATAGTAGCGTCCGTCATGACTCTTCGGAAAACCTGCAAAAGAAATCAAACAGGAGAGATGTTTTATAAGAATTGTGAAGATCAAGTATATAATATATAATATCCAATTATAAGTATGTAATAGATAGTACCTGTGACATCCCGAATTTTAGGTCAAAGATTGTGGACGATCAATTCACAGTAAATCTCATTGTAATTTGACTCATTGAGTTTTAGTGCATCTTTTGTAAAATAAATGAGTTCATTTCAACTATTATAGGATACAATATGGTATCTTACATCCAAATGTGTAACTGGCAACCAATCAAACAACTCAAACTGCAACCCTAGTTAATACGTCTGAAAAACTAAAATTTCGTATTAAGCAGTTGTGAGCAAAGCAAACACTCTAGCCTTATAGTACATGTTTCCTTGTTTCCAAAAAATATAAATAACGTCCAAAACGGAGTTCGTATGCAAAGATACAACCGTTTTAAGAATCCAAACGAGTATAATATTGATTTTCTTAAAGTTGTTAAAATTGTTTCTATCCGTTGAGGGACTTGCACATCTCAGATAGAAATTCTGAGAGCATTTTTGGACTTAGACTATGATCTAACAATTAAATTTTATAATCAAAATATTTTTAGCAAAAATATTTGCAAATGTCAAAAAACCGGACGTTTCGGTTCCAATTAAATGCAAATCCTTAAACTACATTTCCCAGAGTTCTACAAATCGAAAAATTAATCTGTCTGAGTTTTTGGAATCCTTGTAACCGAGACCATTATTCTTCATTTTCAGAAAAAAAAAATATTTGATATCGAGATCGATGGCACACAAATCAATAAAGTTAGAAAATATTTATAAAAGTACAAAAGAATTAGTTCTTAAATGGTTTGAGACATATACATATGTTTGTATACATAAGTTATTCCGGAATTTCAAAGAATAATAATCAATCATGTAATCACAATGTATATATGTTATGTAATTAAAATTATGTAACAACACTAAATATATGCATATATATATATATATATATATATATATATATATACAGAGAGAGAGAGAGAGAGCTAGGTTCAAACGTGGATGAACATTTATTGTGTGGACGTGTGGACAGTGCTATTATGTGAGAATGACAAATAAAATGTGTTGTTTAATAATATGAATACGTTCAATCTTACATAACTATTGTCATTATCACACATTCTCACTAATTAAACCGTCTATAAGATTATTACAGACTTTTTATTATTATTCTCATTCTGTCAAAATGTTGTCGGAATGTTTATTGAGTCGTATTCTGGCAGAATGATAATGAGTGAAAAACGATTTGTGAGAACAAAAATGAATAAGAATTAGTGAGAATGCATGAAAATGACGATATTTTTGTAAGGTTGAATGTCTTCGCATTACTAAACAATGTATTCTCTTAGTAATTCTCATAGAATCGCACTGTCCACACGTCCACATAATAATTGTCCATCCACATTATAACCTAGCCCTATATATATATATATATATATATATATATATATATATATATATATATATATATATATATATATGTGTGTGTGTGTGTGTGTGTGTGTGTGTGTGTGTGTCATATATCATTTCCAAATACCAATTACTAGCTTATACAACAATTTGAACACTTATTATATATAAATCTCCAATTCCTTATATATCTTACAAGCATACATAATAAACTTTTAATATGGGAGTATAAATATTGTGTATTCAACAAAGGGGGAGATTTTAAGGGTCGAATTGTTGTAATTAGTCGAAGTGTGTTTTGGACTCTTCGACTGTTTTGTAATGTATTTTACTAGGGCGCTTTTATTCGAAGCTTGAGTGTCTATGCCTTAGTATATTTTTTGTACGCTTTCTGTTCCCTATAAATAGGGTTATTTACTAGAGTTAGATAAGAACTTTTACAGACTTGTCTATTGTACTCTGTAAAGAATTCGAAAGCGTAATAGAGCGTAACAAGATCATATTTACATCGGGTGTTCAATCTCGCATTCTTACTTGAATTCATACTCTGTTTAATTCAAAACTCGATTCTTTGATTCATCAATTGGTATCAGAGCAGGAATCACATCTGTGATCTGATTTTCATCCATTCAAAAAGTTTTTGAATCAAATTTTTCGTTCAAAATTTTCCGCACTTGTTGATCGTGAAAAAGTTGTCTAAGATTTCAGTTTTTGATTTGATTCTGCATTTGAATTGTTGAATCGAGTGTTCTTCTTATAATTCTGATCTGATTCAGCTAGTTCGTTTTCAAATCTCCAAATTTTCTTAAAAATTTTCAAAATCAACTTCTGTACAACAATGGCGAGCTTCAATCTCAATTCAATGACTTCGTTCTCTCATCTGTTAGGATCATCGACCAAAATTCCAATGCTAATTCCTGAATATTATGATCAGTGGGCTGATCGGATGCAGGATTATCTGAATGGTCTTGATGAAGAATTATGGACATGTATCACTGGAAGTGTCAATGTTCCAGTAAATGTTCAACCAATCGGATCTTCTTCTACAAGTTCTGAAGTTGATAATCAATCTGATCGTCTGAAGAAACTGGAGAAAAGGTGTATGAGGGAACTGCGAGGTGCTCTACCTCCAGTTGTGTACAATTACGTTAGGAGTTGTACAACTACAAAGGAGGTCTGGAACAATCTGAAAGATAGTTTCAAGGAAGTGAGAAGACGAAAATCAATTCAGTCAAACAGTGTTTGGTTGAGCTGAAAGATTTCAAACAAAAAGAAGGAGAAACAATTGAAGTTTACTATGATCGTCTGAACGAGTTAATCTATCGTTGCAATCGCTATGGAATTACCAGGACTTCAATGGAATTCAATCTCATCTTTGTAATGGGGTTCGAAAAGAATGGATAAGTGTGAGTATGATGGTGAAGAATCAGCAAAGTTTTGATACATCAACTCTTAATGATTTGTACAATCAGTTGAAAACACATGAAATTGAGGTAAATGAAATTGCTGAGGAATCGAAGCTGAATTTGGGAGGTCCATTAGCTCTTGTGTCAAAGATATCTGAGAAAGAAGCTGAAAATGGTGATTCTGAGGAAGAAGAAGGATTCATCATGAATTCGGATGATGAAGCAATAGCATTTTACTCAAATAATCGTGTTAAGAAATTTTTCAAAAAGCCGTTCAATTCGAAGACTAAGCTTGCTGAGATGAAAGGAAGTTATGTGAATAAAAATGTTGTTGAGGAGAAAAAGAAAGTTGAGAAGCAAGATTCGAAAATAGCTGAAGGAAAGAGTGAGAAGAAGCTGAAAGGTGATGCTGGAATAGATTGTCATTATTGCAATGGTGCTAATCATCTTGCGAATGACTGTATGCTTCGGAAGAAGGATGAGAGGAAGAATAAAGTCAAGGATGAGGCGTATTATGCAGAGAAGCTTAAGGTGGTTCGTGCTAAAGCCAAGAATTTGTCATTGGTTGCAAAGGGTGAGCATGAGGATGAAGATGGAACTTATCAAATCTGGTCATCCAGGTCAGACGATGAACAAATGAGGAATCCAACACATGGAGCGATGTATGCGAAAATGGAGGAGGATTCAGATGACGAGGAATTCGAAGTGAAAGGACGATGCTTCGTATCTAAAACGGCAGACAAATCTCCAATGACAACAAAGGTACGTAAAATTCTCGAATCCTTTAATATTCCTACACATGCTTATGATTCTGAACTAATTTCTTTTGATGAAGCGGTTACTTATTTTGATTCAATTGTTGTGTCTGCTAGCAATGAGGCCAACAAGTTGTCAATGGAGTTGTTAGAGGCCAAAAAGAGATTAGACATGAAAATAAGCAAAATCGAATGTTTGGAATTACAAATAACAAATATTATGTGTGATAGGGATACTTTATCGAGTGATATTAAACTTTTGCTAGAACAAAGAAACATTTATTGTAATTCTGCTAAACGACTTTATAGCAAATTAACTGATTTACATCATTCATGTGATATAAGTAAAGAGCAACATAGAAAATTACTACCTTTTCTAGCATTCGAACAAGACAAGGTAGATAATATTTCGTATGATTGTGAGCAAATAATAGCTGATTTTGACAAAGTTCCTGATGATAGATATAAATATGGAATTGTCAAAATTGATGAATGTCTTGATGCGAATGAATTAGTTAACATAGTGAATGATACTTTGACTAAATCTGAACAAATTCAAATTTTGAAAAAGACTGAGAATTCAACTTCTGATTCTCAATCTAATTTTACTGATATTGAAGATAATTCTGACAATATTAGTGAAATTAGTGAACTTGAAGATGTTGATTGTTCTCAGTTGTCTGTTGTTAATGTTGCTTCAACATCTAAAGGGAAAGAAAAATTTAAGGATTTGATGGTTGAAAATGAAACTGATATACCCTCAACTTCGAAAGTTTGTGATATGAACTTCGTGGATCTCAAAGACAGCCAAACTGATGATAGTGATGATGAAGATGAAGAGAACATTTCGAAGGAAAAGAAATCTTCAAAGGAAGAAGAAACTCTTCGAATAGTGGTTGATCAAGTGTATGGTGATACACAAAAGTTCGAAAAAGTAATGAATGAAAAAGGTGAACACTATCTTGAAACGAATACAGTGGTTTATCCAAATTTCAAATGTACAGATGATGTCATTTTTCCAAATCAAGTTTTCGTAACTACTGGAAATGTTGAGAATATCAAACCAGAATTAAAGAAGTTAGTTGAGGAGGATAATTCAAAAACAACTGAAGAAGGTTTTTTCGCAAATCAAAGCACAGTTGAAAACAACTTAACAAAGAATTTGTATGTGTTCCAACGTCAAAAACCACAAAGACAATGGGTTGAAAAATAAAAAATTGAAAAAGAGTTTTCAAAACAAGTTGTAAAGGAAAATGAAAAGGTTGTCAAACTAAACTCTAAGGAATTTAAAGATCAAATTGACAAATTTTCGAAGGAACACAACATTTCAAAAATACAAGCAAGAAAGAAAATATTTTGGCAAAATGTTGAGTCTCAAAAGATGTCTGAATCACAATCAACCAAAAATGTTTTCAAAGCTAAAAATTCCTCTTTTTCAACAAAACCTCAACAGTCATCTCATATAAATCCTTCAAGGTCTGAAGTGAATAAACAAACAAGGTTTTCGAAAGTTTCAGAAACTAATAAATCAAGAGCATTTTCAAATAAATCTAATTCAAATCAACAATTCTTTCAACGTCAACATTTTAAATCAACAGTTGATACATCATATGCTCAATCGTTTTTAACAAATCCAAAAGTTGATTTTGTTCCTCAAAAGCCAAATTTTCCTAATCATACGAAGAAAGAAACAATGAAAACATTACGGGAAAAAGGAATGACTTCAAGGAAGAACATTGATCATTGGCTTGAAGGCAAAGGAAAGATGTATCAGTCGAATACATTTTCAAAGGAGCAAATTCACGAAGCATATGAAAAGTATGTGAATACTTCATCAAACGGAAGTTCATCTTCAAAGGATTCGAACATATCAGTCAAAGCTTGGAAACCAGTACTAAAAGCAAAGAATGTTCATTCACAACCTCAGAATTCGAAGGGTAATGTTAGTGAACATTCGAAACCATCAAAATCTTATGTTTCCGGTTCCTTTAAATGATGAAGTGAACTTAATTTATAGTCTCAAAACTAAAGTTTGTGATTGGGTTAAAAGTTCTTCATTACATTCGAAATTGAAATCTAATTTCCAAGGACCCAAAAAGCCTTGGGTACCTAAATTTTTCCACTGATTGCAGGTACTATGTGACGAGCAATATGATAACAAGTGGTACATTGATAGTGGTTGCTCTCGTCACATGACTGGGAAGAAGGAGAATTTACGAGATTTTCAAAGTCTCAAAAATGTTGGAGTAGTAAAGTTTGGGAACAATAAAAAATGTCAAGTCAAAGGATATGGGAAGATCACGAATGGACAATTCACAGTGAATCGTGTTGCATATGTTGAAGGTCTTCAACATAACTTGATCAGTGTTTCTCAACTTGTTGTGGGCACTGGCAATCAAGTTCTTTTTAATGAAGAAGGAAGTGTTATTTCGAATGTCAACACAAAAGAAGTGTTACTGAAATCCAAAAGGAAAGGTGACATGTTCACTTTGGATATCAATCTGATAGTAGGGAAACCTGATATATGCCTTCTTTCGAAAGCAACAACAGACTTAAGTTGGTTATGGCATCGAAGACTTTCTCATCTCAATTTTTGAAACATCAATAAACTTGTGGTACAAGATCTGGTAAGAGGTTTACCTGTACTTAAATTTGACAATGATTCTTTATGTGCAGCTTGTGAAGTTGGCAAGCAACATAAACAAGGTCATCCAATTACAATAGATTCGAAAATTGTCGCACCTCTGGAGCTTTTACATATTGATTTGTGTGGTCCTTCGACTGTTTCAACTCTCAACAAGAAACGGTACATTTTAGTTATTGTTAATGATTTTTCCAGATTTACGTGGGTTTATTTTCTCAGGCTTAAATCCGAAGTTGCACAAATCATGATTGACTTTATCAAAAAGATGGAAACAACATTGAAGAAGATTGTTCGAAAAATTAAGAGTGATCATGGAACTGAATTTAAGAACAATGATCTTGATTCATTTTTGGTGGACAAAGGGATTTCGCATAATTTTTCATTTCCATACACACCACAACAAAATGGTGTTGTTGAACGAAGAAATAGGTCTCTATGCGAAGCGGCAAGGACTATGTTGGCATATGCGAATCTTCCACAATACCTTTGGGCTGAAGCAGTATCAACCGCATGTTTCACTCAAAACAGATCTTTCATTCATCGTCGTTTTAACATTACTCCATATGAAATTCTCAACAATCGAAAACCTAACGTCAAATTTTTTCATGTTTTCGGATGCAGATGCTTCATTATGAATCTCAAGGATCATCTTACGAAATTTCAAGCTAAAGCAGATGAAGGGATTTTCTTGGGATATTCGCATAATTCAGTCGCATATCGTGTGTTGAATAAAAGAACACGAAAAGTTGAAGAAACTTTTAATCTTACATTTGATGATTACTACATTAAACAAACAACATCACAGTTTGAAAATCATCCTATTCTGAAAAACATACAAGATGAATCCGAATCCTCACAAACCTTAGATATTGATTATGATTTAATTTTTGGAATTTCAGATCATGCTTTTGATGCTGAAATACATGCAAATGATAATCATCTCTCTGAACTAACGAAGCTTACTGATGATTCAACATCAACTTCTCCAGAGAAAGGCGAAAGTATGCAAAATAATCCAGTAGAGGGGGAGCACTTGGATTCGAATACTTTCAATGATGAAGAGCATTCTTTCGAGGGGGAGCAAGAAAGATTGATTGCTGATGTTGAGGGGGAGAATTTAGAAAATATTGAAAATAATAATGATTTTGATGATGCTTGTTCGATTGCAGGTTCAGAGAATGATGATATATACGAAGATGCACCTTTGGAATTTGATCCAGCATATCCACCAATGGATAAATGGACAAGAGATCATCCGAAGGATCAAGTAATTGGGAATCCACATGAGGGAGTTCTAACAAGAGCTCAAATTCGTGCAAAGAATGAGGTATTGAATACTCATCAAGAATTTTGCATGTTCAATGTTTTCATCTCTAAAATTGAACCAAAAACAGTTAAGATTGCAATGGAACACTCAGATTGGGTTGTTGCATTGCAATCTGAATTGTCTGAATTCGAACGAAACAAGGTTTGGAGATTAATTCCTAAACCTGAAAATGTTTCGATTGTCGGGTTAAAATGGATTTTCAAAAATAAAACAGACAAAGATGGAAATATTGTTCGAAACAAAGCCAGACTTGTTGTCAAAGGATATTCACAACAAGAAGGAATCGACTATGAAGAAACTTTTGCCCCTGTCGCAAGACTCGAGGCGGTTCGCATATTTCTGGCTTATGCAGCTCACAAGGACTTTGATGTTTATCAAATGGACGTGAAGTGTGCATTTCTAAATGGAGAGCTTGAAGAAACTGTTTACGTGGAACAACCCCCAGGTTTTATTAACGAAGAATATCCTGATCATGTTTATATTTTAGATAAGGCAGTTTATGGCTTAAAACAAGCTCCAAGAGCATGGTATGCAACTCTTACCTCATTTTTGAAACAATCTGAATTTAAACAAGGATCTGTTGACCCCACATTGTTTCGAAAGAAAGTTGGGAATCATCTAATGCTTGTTCAAATTTATGTTGATGATATTATTTTTGGCTCAACTGACCCTGTCTTGTCTAGAGAATTCGAAGATCTGATGAAAAGCAAGTTTGAAATGAGCATGATGGGAAAAATCAATAATTTTCTTGGATTGAATATTCGTCAAAACAGAGAAGGGATTTTTATTAATCAGGAAAAATATACGAAGAATCTGCTCGAAAAGTTTGGGTTGACTAATAGCACAAAGTTACGAGTTCCAATGGCAACGGGCATAAAGTTAACACCGTCGTTAGATAAACCTGCAGTTGACATAACTTTATATAGGAGCATGATTGGTTCATTACTTTATCTTACAGCAAGTAGACCAGATATCATGTTTTCTGCGTCTAATTGTGCTAGGTATCAGTCTAATCCACGAGAACCACATCTCACTGCTGTGAAGAATATCTTTCGTTATCTTAAAGGAACAATTTCGTTAGGATTGTGGTATCCTTCGAAAACTGGGTTCTTTGTACAAGCATATTCGGATGCAGACTTGGGTGGTTGTAATCTTGATCGAAAAAGCACAAGTGGTGGATGTCAATTTCTCGATGGCAAATTGGTGAGCTGGCAGTCGAAAAAGCAAACATGCGTATCAATTTCAACAGCTGAAGCAGAATATGTGGCTGCTGCTGCTTGCACTTCACAAATAATATGGATCCAAAGTCAATTGCGTGATTATGCAATAAATATGAAAAAGATTCCATTATATTGTGATTCTCAAAGTGCGATACGAATTTGTCATAATCCTGTGCAGCATTCGAAGACTAAACATATAGCTCTTCGTTATCATTTCATCAAAGATCACGTGGAGGATGGAAATATTGAAGTATATTTTGTGAAAACAACTGATCAGTTAGCTAATATTTTCACGAAACCTTCAGATGAAAAATCCTTTGTGAAAATAATTGAAGGGCTTGGAATGATCGATGGAAATTCTGTTCCATGCGAAAAAGGAGAATGATGGTTGACAAGGAATGAATCAGAGGTGCTGAATAAAAGACGATGCAAAGTTATTCAGTATTCAGAGGTTAGTGTTCATAGTCAACGCTTCGACCCCTTCAAATTCGTAAATTTGTCACTAATTTAAGGGTTGATTCAGTGGTTACTGTTCATAGTCAACGCTTCGACCCCTTCGAATTCGTACATTGGTCACTTATCAGGAGATGATAAAATTTCGTGTTTTTGCAACACGTACAGTATATTTTCATTTTCGAAAATTCAAAAATCCAAAAAGATTTTCTTTTGTTTTGTCATTTCATTTTCGAAAATTCAAAAATCCAAAAAGATTTTTTTTTGTTTTGTCATTTTATTTTCGAAAATTCAAAAATCCAAAAAGATTTTCGTTTGTTCTGTCTTTTCTTTCGAAAATTTCAAAACAACAAAAATATTTTGATTCTTACTTCTTTTTAGTATTTTGTTGCAGATTATCGTGAAGATACAGAGGGGATTAAGCTTGCAGTTCTAGGGTCAGGTACATTTTTCGTATGAATCGATAAATTTTTCATCACTTGAACTAGTTAAGTTGTCCCTAGAAGCATGCTGATTGTGAACCCGAAATTTCTATTTTGTACAACATTTCAATTCATTAGAAGTCAAAACAGTTACTACAAATTTTCAAGCTTTTTGGAATAAGTTTGAGTATTTTAGGATTAACACTTTAGGAGATATCAGGAGAGGGGATACTCTAGGGTTTATTGTTCAATAATAATACCCCAAAACTCCAAGAGTTTGGAGTTTACGGCCTAAACAAGGGTGTTTACGGTCGTAAACCCTAAATGGGGAGTATATATATGATACTTAGTCATTATTTACCCTTTTTCACAAAACTCAAGATCCAAATCCATTTCTCTCTCAAGTGTCATCCAAAAAATTTTCAAGATCATCAACTTGTAAGTGTTTCTAGCCCTTTTTAAGTTGGTATATTATTTAAACTAGTGTTTTAACACACTTCCATCCGTGAAAATGTTCCAAAAGGCTAGATCTTCAAGTTTCACCAAGAACACCAAGAACACACACTAGTGTTCTTGGACTTTTGGCTCATTTCAAGCCTTTATCTTGTAAGTACTTCTATCCTAGAGTATCTTAAGGCTTGTTACACTTCCATATAACAAGAAATCATCAAAGAAACACCAAGATCAAGGTGTTTACGGTCCAAGATGTTCTTGGACCATAAACCCTAAAAAGGGTACCAAAGTGTGCCCTAGTCCCTCCTAAGCCTTGGTAACTAGCATGGATCCCTTCATTGATATGTTAAGAACTTGAAAACATCAAAATACCATAATCCATAAGGGTTTACGGCCGTAAACCCAAAGGGAAATGGTCTAAGGGCCGTAAACTCCATTTAGGAGTGAAATGGTGCCCTAATCCCTTCCATAGGCTTATACTTCAAGTGGAAACACTTCTAAGGACTTGTAAAACTTCAAAACAACTCATGGTCAAGAAAGCTTGAGTTTACGGCCGTAAACTCATGGGTTTACGACCGTAAACTCAATGAGTTATGGTCAATAAAGCGTAAACTCATGTAAGGGTTTCCCTTGAACCCTAAGCTCAATAGCAATGTCCTACAACACTTAGATGCAATCCTTAGCACTTATAACACCTATATAAGGTGTTTAACTTGTCCTAGGATGTCTTAACTTTGTTAATTAGTTGTTTAAAGACTAATTGGATACATATATGTGTTATTATATGTTAACTAGGATCATTGTGTGTGTACAAGTCTTCACTTGACACCTAGCAATCCTATTTCTTCAGTTCATCCAAACCACTCACTACAGGTGAGTTCATACCCCTTAATTAACCTTTTAAATGTTTTTAAATGTTTTTAAATGCTTTTATGGGGGGGATACAAGTTGAACAATTATAGTTATTATATCAATCACATGTGATTAATAACTACCAAACAAGTGGATTTCTTACTTTTCAAACTGTGTTACCAAACTGTTTTACTTCAAACTGTCTTACAAACTCCTTTTCATGTCAAATACTTTTACTTAAACTCTTTTATACTTTTATATTGTCAAATGCATGTCTATATATGTATAGTTATATAAGTAATGATTAAAAGACTTAGGAAGGCTATCTCGCCTTAATTCCTTTTCCTTGTTTGGATGTGGCTCTAGGGCATCGGTTATCATTCCGAAGGTCGTTTAACTATTAGTTGTATATCATGTATATATATAGTCATAAAAGTTCTTTCATTCAGTTCAATGCCTTTGGGTAGCAAGGGTATACAAACATGTTCATATACACAAACAACATTACTAGTAAGCTACCATAGGGGTAGTTTAGGAAGATACTAAAACTATTACTAGAACAATGAAACGTACAAAGAGTCAGTTCATACATGAGTCAATACTATACAGAGTAGATAACATACAATACTATACAGAGTAGAGAATATACAATACCATACAGAGAACGAGATAACAAACAATACCATACAGAGAGAACATACAGGCTAGATAGAAGGAGAACATACAATACAGCTAGCACATTCATTACATATACATTATTACATTTATGTGAGCCACTAAACAGGGCATGGCACTACCTGCCATGACTGTTTTTGTATCCAGAATCTCCTTAATTGGAGAGCGTATGAGTTTGTGTATAGATCTATACTGGATTGACTATCCTACACCTTGGTGCTCGCTACAGTGGGACTTGCAAGTCTACGGGTGCCAAACGTCATTTCTTACGACATCTTACATTGTCGTTTTTCTATTGAGTCGGTAGCAGGATACAGGCCGATCACATGGTACTTTAAATAACAATTGATTTAAAGTAGTTAGTACAGCAGTAGTTACTTAATACAACACCACAGTACTATAACACTTTCCCATTACATTTACTTTGTGATTTCACACAATAAACAATAATGTAAAAACTATATTTTTGGATAATGATAGTCGGATTTGGGAAAATACACACTCTTACAAGAGACATACACACAGACACTAGATGCCTTGGTATAAGGCTACTTTTAGTAGAAAACATAGGGTTTTCTAGGAGAGTTCAAACACTTACAAACTTTTACAAAAACTTATACATTACAAGACTTACAAACACTTTCATACAAACACAGACACTAATATACTTATGATCTCACCAGCTTTAAAGCTGATACTCGCTTTCAAAATAACTTGTATTCTCAGGTCGCCAGTAGACAGGTACCGGAGCCAGGTTTTTGAGAAGATGGAGTTCGTTCCAGACTCATCTCTTAATTTTGATGTATATATTTTTGGTGTCTATAGAACTTGACAGAACACACTTGTATGAAATTATATTATTAATGAAATGGATGATGTTGTTGCTTGTTTACTACTTTGCATTGTTGTGATACTGAGTGTATCAACCCATAAAAGATATACGAACTATAAACACAAGCGGGATTAAAATACTCTGATAAAGAGTTTATACTTTTAAATAATAAAATATTTAACCAAGTATACATACCTGCATTCATACTAAAATCAGTGTCACTAGGACAGAACAAAAGTATTACGATTGTTGAACAGCACAAGTAGACTTAGAGACATATGGTCAACCCTGGGAAGATGTAGCCTAATCAACTACATTATCCGAGGAGTGATTAGCATGTGCCTAAGTGTGGTTGTGAGGTTGCAACAAGTCTAAAAACTTACCAACACTACTACAACAAGAACAGTAGAACAGAACATTAAACTTAAAATACTATAGGAGTATTTTGTGTTACTATAATTACTTATCTGAGAACTAAAAAGGTCTTTATTGGTATGTCAATAGTTGCGGGGTGGATACATTAAGGTTATAGGTAACTAGGATGGCATACACTTAGAATCTGTGATATTTGCTCTACTTCCTGTTCCTTGTTTGGTTGTGGGCTTAGAGTTAGGGTCACTTATTCGAAGGCCTATCCTGTCTAGGTTACCTATGACTGGTATGCACTACGCAAATGTTGGAATAACTGATAAAGATCATCTTATAATTATCTAATTAGTTCGTCTATTTAGTTATTTCTTTATCCCTTTTCTCGCATAGATTTCATGGTTGGATTCCATATCCCCGGAGACCCGTACTATCCCAACAACGGCAATGCAGGATGGCTGGGTGAAGAGCCAGAAGATGATCACCCAATCCCTTTGGATGATCACGAAGCTGAAGGCTTTTCTGATGGTTCTGACTCAGAGCCTGAAGTCAACAACCTACCCCCAGCTGCTCAAGACCCAAACCTGAACCCTCGTCCAGCATTTCAAGGACCCATTCCTATGTGGGCCACAAACTTGAATAGATGGAGTCAGGAAAAGGGTCAACCCATTCCCTACAACGGAGATAGAAGCTTCTACAACCTCACTAAGGGAGGTTCAGCTGACAGGGTCCTACCCATAATGGTCTGTAGTATTGCTCGGAACACCGAGCAAGGTCGAGCAGCTATTGACCGAGTAGTGGAGGTTGACGCCAACTCTGGCGTTAACACTGTCCGCATTCGCCAACTAGAGTCTGCTCATGAAAGGACCCAGGTCCGCAATGCAGTTCTACAGAGGGAACTTGCTGAAACCCAAGCCGAAGTCAGGGAACTTCGAGCTCAGCAAACAAGATCTGATAGGCGCGTGAGAGACATAGAACGCCTTCTGTCGGATTCAAGAACTCACTCTAGTAGTTCTCGTCGCCGATAGAGTCTTATCGACTTCTCTTTTGGATATAACCTAGTTTGTGTGAAAACTCTAGTCTAAATTCCTATCTTTGAAAATCTTAGACCTGTTAGGTCTTGATTAGCTTGTAGTTCTGTCAAAAATTTTCCCACCTTGGTTGATGTAAGACCTACTTCTAGGTCATTTTTCCCGAACTTGTTACATCTGTAATCCCAGTATCTTTGACAGATATCTAATCTAATGGAAATCAATATCCAATTGCTATCATCTTCTAGTACTAGATCATCCTTGAATCTTGTTATTCAATTTTACTGTTGGGCTATGGAGAGTTAGTCCATGATTCATCCTCATCATTTCCTATTAAATTCTTATCATTGTCTTCATCTTTCTAAACTTATAGTTCAAAGATGCCTCCACGTAAATCAACAAGACGCAATCCTCCCACACCGACACCACCTGCTCCTCAAATCGATACGGCAGCACTAAATGCCGTTGTAGCTGCGGCTGTGGCTACAACCATGGCTCAATATCACTCTTCTGGTTCCACTGGAGGAGGAACCCCTGTGCAGTCTATTCAGGGTGAAGCTCCTGTGCGCTCGAGAGAGTGCTCCTATAAGGACTTCACGAACTGCAAGCCATTGTCCTTTAAGGGAACTGGCGGAGTCATTGTCCTCTAGCAATGGTTTGAGAAGACAGAGTCGGTCTTCAAGATCTGCTCATGCCCGGAGGGAAGCAAGGTCAAGTTTGCCGCTTGTACCTTCGAATCAAAAGCCCTAACATGGTGGAATAGCCATGTCAAGTCACTATCCCTTGTGGTGGCTAATGTTATGGGCTGGGATACTATGAAAGACCTCATGATTGAGGAGTACTGCCCGAGGGGCGAGATCCAAAAGCTAGAAGAGGAGATGTGGAGCCTAACCATGAAGGGCTCCGACATAGTCTCGTATACCGCCAGGTTCTGTGAACTGGTGGCCCTCTGTCCCAACATGGTTCATACGGAGGGAAAGAAGATCGAGAGATACATATGGGGGCTGATGCCACCATACCAGGGAAATGTTTTGGCTTCACACCCCACTACATTTGGTAGTGCCAAACGATTGGCACAGCGGCTCATAGACCATGGGGTTCGTACCCCGGCAGCAACAACCACCCTGGCCATCTCAGAACCCACCAGAACAGCTGAGTCCAAGCGGAAATTCTGGGGTGACAAGAAGAAGATGAAGGCTGCCAAAAAGCAGCAGGTCGTGGCAGTTCATGCTGCGATAGCACCTGCCGCTGCTGCTCCGGTCAAGCAGTACTCTGGAAGTTTGCCTAAGTGCAACAAATGCAACTTCCACCACACAGGAGCCTGCCGGGAAATGCAGTGCTCAAACTGCAACAGGAAGGGGCACACTGCCCGTTTCTGCAAAGCTCTGGCGAGGCCAATCACCCAAGTCCCCGGCAAAGGAGTGGGCCAGACTTGCTACAGATGTGGCGAGGTAGGCCAATTCAAAAGGAACTGCCCGAAGGAAGGGTTTTCCGGTGGAGTGGTAAGAGTTCTGGCCATAGGCCACGAGGAAGCGGTTGCCGACCCCACAGTGGTCACTGGTACGTTTCTCCTCGATAACTCATATGCATGTATACTATTTGATAGTGGAGCGGAGAGGAGCTTCGTGAATCAAAAATGTGCTCATTTACTTAAGCAAAAATCACGAGCACTTAAAGAACCGTTCACTGTAGAAATGGCTAATGGAAAGACAGAGCGCACTAGCAGTATATAGATAGGGTGTACCCTAACTTTAGATAGCCATTCATTTTCGATCGACCTCATGCCGGTCTCAATTAACAGTTTCGACGTCATCATCGGCATGGATTGGTTGAGTCTTCATCGTGCCGACATCATGTGTTTCGAAAAGGCTGTTCGCCTTAATCTATCATCTGGCGAAACTCTAGTAGTATATGGCGACAAACCCGGCACAAACCTCCGTATCACCTCGAGCATTCAAGCTCAGAAATTCTTGCGAAAGGAATGTCGCGCATTCCTTGCTCATGTGGTCGATGTGAGCCAAGAAACGAAAGACATTCAAAACATCCAAGTAGTACACGACTTTCCCAACATCTTTCCAGAAGAACTACCAGGATTACCTCCGCAACGACAAGTCGAGTTCAGAATCAACTTAGTTCCAGGGGCTACCCCCGTAGCCAAATCGCCCTATCGTCTAGCACCTGCATAGATGCAAGAACTGTCCTGTCAACTTAACGAACTGCTCAGCAAGGGATTTATAAGACCAAGCTTCTCACCTTGGGGAGCTCCAGTCTTGTTCGTCAAGAAGAAAGACGGATCGTTTCGTATGTGCATCGACTACAGGGAGCTCAACAAACTGACCGTCAAGAATCGCTATCCTTTGCCTCGGATTGACGATTTATTCGACCAACTTCAAGGGGCGAATTTCTTTTCAAAAATCGACTTAAGATCTGGATATCACCAACTACGAGTGCTAGGGGAGGATGTTCTGAAGACAGCCTTCCGAACTCGTTATGGACACTACGAATTCATAGTAATGTCGTTCGGATTAACAAACGCGCCCGCAGTATTCATGGACTTAATGAATAGGGTGTGTCGTCCTTACTTGGATCAGTTCGTCATCGTCTTCATCGATGACATACTAATCTACTCTCGTAGTAAGTGTCACACCCCAAAACCTAAGAACGGCGGAATCGTTCGGGGGTGGAGGACGTCATGTACAGTATCACAACAATGCAAAGTAGTAAACAAGCAACAACATCATCCATTGCATTAATAATATAATTTCATACAAGTGTGTTCTGTCAAGTTCTATAGACACCAAAAAATATATACATCAAAATTAAGAGATGAGTCTGGAACGAACTCCATCTTCTCAAAACCTGGCTCCGATACCTTTCTACTGGCGACCTGAGAATACAAGTTATTTTGAAAGAGTTTATCAGCTTTAAAGCTGGTGAGATCATAAGTATATTAGTATATGTAGTTGTATGAAAGTGTTTGTAAGTCTGTAATTGTATATGTTTGTAAAAGTTTGTATTTGTTTGAACTCTCCTAGAAAACCCTATGTTTCCTACTAAAAGTAGCCTTCTACCAAGGCATCTAGTGTCTGTGTGTATGTATCTTGTAAGAGTGTGTATTTTCCCAAATCCGACTATCATTATCCAAAAATATAGTTTTTACATTATTGTTTATTGTGTGAAATCACAAGGTAAATGTAATAGGAAAATGTTATAGTACTGTGGTGTTGTATTAAGTAACTACTACTGTACTAACTACTTTAAATCAATTGTTATTTAAAGTACCATGTGATCGGCCTGTATCCTGCTATCGACTCAATAGAAAAACGACAATGTAAGATGTTGTAAGAAATGACGTTTGGCACCCGTAGACTTGCAAGTCCCACTGTAGCGAGCAGCAAGGTGTAGGATAGTCAATCCAGTATAGATCTATACACAAACTCATACGCTCTCCAATTAAGGAGATTCTGGATACAAAAACAGTCATGGCAGGTAGTGCCATGCCTCGTTTAATGGTTCACATAAATGTAATAATGTATATGCATGTGCTAGCTGTATTGTATGTTCTCCCTCTGTCTAGCATGTATGTTCTCTCTGTATGGTATTGTTTGTTATCTCTTTCTCTGTATGGTATTGTTTGTTATCTACTCTGTATGGTATTGTTTGTTATCTCTTTCTCTGTATGGTATTGTTTGTTATCTCTTTCTCTGTATGGTATTGTTTGTTATCTCTTTCTCTGTATGGTATTGTTTGTTATCTATTCTGTATGGTATTGACTCATGTATGAACTGACTCTTTGTATGTTTCATTGTTCTAGTAATAGTATTAGTATCTTCCTAAACTACTCCTATAGTAGTTTACTAGTAATGTATGAACATGTTTGTATACCCTTGCTACCCAAAGGTATAGAACTGAATGAAAGACGAAACCTTTTATATCTATATACATATACATAATATATAACTAGGATTCAAACGACCTTCGGACAATTAACCTTGATACCCTAAGTCCACAACCAAACAAGGAACAGGAAGTAAGGTAGACTAGCAGTCCTAAGTCCTTTCAATCCTACTTATATGACTATATCTACATAGATACACAGAATATAAGTTAAAATAGTTTAATAAAAGTATTTGATATGAAAAAGAGTTTGTAAGACAGTTTGAAGTAAAACAGTTTGGTAACACAGTTTGAAAAGTAAGAATCCACTTGTTTGGTAGCTATTAATCACATGTGATTGATATAATAACTATAATTGTTCAACTTGTATCCCCCCCCCATAAAAGCATTTAAAAACATTTAAAAGGTTAATTAAGGGGTATGAACTCACCTGTAGTGAGTGGTTTGGATGAACTGATGAAATAGGATTGCTAGGTGTCAAGTGAAGACTTGTACACACACAATGATCCTAGTTAACATATAATAACACATATATGTATCCAATTAGTCTTTAAACAACTAATTAACAAAGTTAAGACATCCTAGGACAAGTTAAACACCTTATGTAGGTGTTATAAGTGCTAAGGATTGCATCTAAGTGTTGTAGGACATTGCTATTGAGCTTAGGGTTCAAGGGAAACCCTTACATGAGTTTACGCTTTATTGACCATAACTCATTGAGTTTACGGTCGTAAACCCATGAGTTTACGGCCGTAAACTCAAGCTTTCTTGACCATGAGTTGTTTTGAAGCTTTACAAGTCCTTAGAAGTGTTTCCACTTGAAGTATAAGCCTATGGAAGGGATTAGGGCACCATTTCACTCCTAAATGGAGCTTACGGCCCTTAGACCATTTCCCTTTGGGTTTACGGCCGTAAACCCTTATGGATTATGGTATTTTGATGTTTTCAAGTTCTTAACATATCAATGAAGGGATCCATGCTAGTTACCAAGGCTTAGGAGGGACTAGGGCACACTTTGGTACCCTTTTTAGGGTTTACGGTCCAAGAACATCTTGGACCGTAAACACCTTGATCTTGGTGTTTCTTGGTTGATTTCTTGATATATGGAAGTGTAACAAGCCTTAAGATACTCTAGGATAGAAGTACTTATAAGATAAAGGCTTGAAATGTGCTAAAAGTCCAAGAACACTAGTGTGTGTTCTTGGTGTTCTTGGTGAAACTTGAAGATCTAGCCTTTTGGAACATTTTTACGGATGGAAGTGTGTTAAAACACTAGATTAGGTAATATACCAACTTAAAAGGGCTAGAAACACTTACAAGTTGATGATCTTGAAAAACGTTTGGATGATACTTGAGAGAGAAATGGATTTGGATCTTGAGTTTTGTGAAAAAGGGTAAATAATGACTAAGTGTCATATATATACTCCCCATTTAGGGTTTACGGCCGTAAACACCCTTGTTTAGGCCGTAAACTCCAACTCTTGGAGTATTGGGGTATTATTGTTGCACAATAAACCCTAGAGCATCCTCTCTCCTGATGTCTCCTAAAGTGTTAATCCTAAAATGCTCAAACTTATTCCAAAAAGCTTGAAAATTTGCAGTAATTGTTTTGACTTCTATTGAATTGACATGTTGTACAGAATAGAAATTTCGGGTTGTCACAGTAAGGAGGAGCATAGTCAGCATCTACGGCTAATCTTAGAAACACTACATTCGGAGAAGCTTTATGTGAAGTTCTCGAAATGCGAATTTTGGATCCGACGAGTTGAATTCTTAGGGCACGTGGTTAGCGAGGAAGGAATACATGTGGACCCATCCAAAATCAAAGCCATTGAGAATTGGTCAGCACCGAAGACGCCTACAGAAATTCGTCAATTTCTAGGCCTCGTTGGCTACTATCGCAGGTTCATTCAGAACTTCTCCCGCATTGCGAAACCTCTTACGACACTGACCCAGAAGGGCGTGGCCTTTGACTGGGAAGAGAAGCAGGAGAGAGCGTTCCAAACGCTCAAGCGAGCCTTGTGCACCGCACCAATACTATCCCTCCCCGAAGGGATAGAAGACTTCGTTGTCTATTGTGATGTGTCAAATCAAGGACTCGGATGTGTTCTGATACAGCGAGGTAAGGTCATCGCCTACCACCCACGATCTTGAGTTAGGAGCAGTTGTGTTTGCTCTGAAGATCTGGAGACACTACCTGTACGGTACAAAAAGCACAATCTTTACAGATCACAAAAGCCTACAACATATATTCGACCAGAAGGAGCTCAACATGAGACAACGACGGTGGGTCGAGCTACTCAGTGATTACGAATGCGAAATTCATTATCATCCGGGTAAAGCCAATGTAGTAGCTGACGCCCTAAGTCGGAAAGAATATTCTGGTCGTAGAGTCAAGTCATTGACTATGACTATCCAATCACACATGTCCACACAAATTAAGGAGGCTCAGCTCGACGCTTTGAAACCTGAAAATATGGCAGGTGAATCCCTGAGAGGAATGGATAGGAACTTGGAGGTTAAAGGTGGCGGAGCTTATTATCTCATGGACCGGATCTGGACCTCGAAACTTGGTGGTTTCAGAGACTTGGTCATGAACGAGGCACACAACACTCGTTATTCCATCCACCCAGGTTCAGATAAGATGTATCTGGATCTTAAAAAGCTATACTGGTGGCCTAACATGAAAGCAGAGATTGCTACCTTCGTAAGTAAATACCTTACTTGCGCCAAGGTCAAGGTCGAATACCAGAAACCCTCCGGTCTACTACAACAGCCAGAGATACCGGAATGGAAGTGGGAGCGGATCACTATGGATTTCGTAACCAAGTTGCCCAAGACAACTGGTGGACTTGATACCATATGGGTCATCGTCGACAGATTGACCAAGTCCGTACACTTCCTGCCTATCAAAGAGACAGACAAGATGGAGAAGCTTACAAGAACTTACATTAGGGAGATTGTATGACTGCACGGTGTTCCCATATCCATTATCTCGGACAGAGATAGTAGATTCACTTCGAGGTTCTGGCAGTCGTTACAAAGTTCCCTAGGAACTAGGCTGGACATGAGTACAGCCTACCATCCGCAGACAGACGGGCAAAGTGAGAGGACTATCCAAACCTTGGAAGATATGCTGCGAGCCTGTGTGATCGACTTTGGGAAAGCATGGGATACTCACCTACCCCTTGTCGAATTTTCCTACAACAACAGTTATCACACAAGCATAAAGGTTGCTCCATTCGAGGCCCTTTATGGCCGAAAGTGCAGATCCCCTCTGTGCTGGGCTGAGGTGGGTGATACCCAGTTAGCTAAAGGACGAGTTCCTGAAAGCACTCTCACAGGTCCGGAGATCATTCGGGAAACGACAGAGAAGATCGTTCAGATTCGTGAACGATTGAAAGCCTCTAGAGACCGACAGAAAAGCTACGCTGATAAACGAAGGAAACCGTTGGAATTCCAGGTGGGCGACCGTGTTCTATTGAAGGTCTCACCCTGGAAGGGCTTGATACGCTTCGGAAAGCGTGAAAAGCTAAATCCAAGGTACATAGGGCCTTTCGAGATTCTCGCAAGAATCGGCCCTGTAGCTTACAAACTTAACTTACCGAGCGAACTCAGTAACATACATTCTACCTTCCACGTCTCGAACTTGAAAAAGTGTCTGTCTGACGAGACTCTTGTAATCCCACTCGACGAGATCGAGATCAACGAGAGCCTCAACTTCGTGGAAGAACCAATAAAGATCATGGACCGGGAGGTCAAGCAAACAAAACAGAGTCGTATCCCGATAGTGAAGGTTCGCTGGAACGCCAAGCGAGGACCTGAATTCACTTGGGAGCGAGAGGATCAGATGAAACTGAAATATCCTCTTCTTTTTACTTAGTTATTTGTAACTACTTATTTGCTTAAATTCTAATTTCGGGACGAAATTACTTCTAAGGAGGGGATGATGTGACAACCCGAAATTTCTATTTTGTACAACATTTCAATTCATTAGAAGTCAAAACAGTTACTGCAAATTTTCAAGCTTTTTGGAATAAGTTTGAGTATTTTAGGATTAACACTTTAGGAGATATCAGGAGAGGGGATACTCTAGGGTTTATTGTGCAACAATAATACCCCAAAACTCCAAGAGTTTGGAGTTTACGGCCTAAAAAAGGGTGTTTACGGCCGTAAACCCTAAATGGGGAGTATATATATGACACTTAGTCATTATTTACCCTTTTTCACAAAACTCAAGATCCAAATCCATTTCTCTCTCAAGTGTCATCCAAAAAATTTTCAAGATCATCAACTTGTAAGTGTTTCTAGCCCTTTTTAAGTTGGTATATTATTTAAACTAGTGTTTTAACACACTTCCATCCGTGAAAATGTTCCAAAAGGCTAGATCTTCAAGTTTCACCAAGAACACCAAGAACACACACTAGTGTTCTTGGACTTTTGGCTCATTTCAAGCCTTTATCTTGTAAGTACTTCTATCCTAGAGTATCTTAAGGCTTGTTACACTTCCATATAACAAGAAATCATCAAAGAAACACCAAGATCAAGGTGTTTACGGTCCAAGATGTTCTTGGACCATAAACCCTAAAAAGGGTACCAAAGTGTGCCCTAGTCCCTCCTAAGCCTTGGTAACTAGCATGGATCCCTTCATTGATATGTTAAGAACTTGAAAACATCAAAATACCATAATCCATAAGGTTTTACGGCCGTAAACCCAAAGGAAATGGTCTAAGGGCCGTAAACTCCATTTAGGAGTGAAATGGTGCCCTAATCCCTTCCATAGGCTTATACTTCAAGTGGAAACACTTCTAAGGACTTGTAAAACTTCAAAACAACTCATGGTCAAGAAAGCTTGAGTTTACGGTCGTAAACTGTGACAACCGTCAAATTTCGGTGAAGTCAAAGTCAACCAAAGTCAACAAGTCAAACCGGTCAACTCCAATAACCCTTGTATGTTAG
This sequence comes from Lactuca virosa, assembly GCF_052849685.1. Lineage (NCBI taxonomy): Eukaryota > Viridiplantae > Streptophyta > Magnoliopsida > Asterales > Asteraceae > Lactuca > Lactuca virosa. Next base: position 24,847,064 of record NC_136432.1, read on the forward strand.
GGTTTACGTTATGTAATCACTGTACAATTCGCTATTTTAATGAGAAAACATCATTTCGAAAATTCATGTGTTTGATTTTCCTTAGCCTTAACAGTGCTAAACAACGAACCAAAGCGATAAAACACTATTGCACAATCATCGGGATTGTGTAGGACACTAAATCATGGCTTAACGGGGTTTACGGACCTTGCGTTTCAAAGCCAAACACTCAAAAAGGTCTCAAAAGAACTCTCTCTCAATCTCTTTCACTCAATCTCTCTCTATTAGAAATCTCTCCCAAATCTCTCTCAAAAGTTCCTTTAACTTTTTGTAATCATTCGGGTCATCACGACCCTTAACCGGGTCAAAAACCACTTGAAACGGGGTAAAAACGGGTAAAATAGCCTTAAGGACCCAAAACCGAAGCTTCAGGACCGAAGCCTCGCATCCGAAGTGCTCAGGACTGAAGCCTCGGACCGAAGCCTCAGGACCGAAGCCTCGGACCGAAGCCTCTGGACCGAAGCGTCAGGTCCGAAGCCTCAGGTCCGAACCTCGGCCCAGGACCGAGCAACTTCGCAGATTCAGCTTTTTCTCCCGGTTTTCGACTACGACTTCGTTTTAACTCCGTTTTTCATTATTTTAACGTGGGATTTTCACCCAAAACTTTATTTTATAAACTAAGGCCCCAAAATATATAAATCTCCAGGGTTTTTATAAAATATATTAAAATAATTAGTGGTTGAACTAATTATTGAGGGAATATTTGATTTTCCTTAATTTATGGCAAAAGCAAACCACCACCACCTCACTCTATGATTAGCCACTCTTTCCCACTACCCCTTGTCTCATTAGTGGACCTTTACACCCAATTTCCAGCTCTTCCCACGTTCTAAGAGCTGGAGGATTGATCCTCTCTCCTCATTCTCCATAAAATTCTTTCATTCTACACTTAGCAACCAAGAACACTCTCCAAAATTCTCTCATCTTTTCTCTCAACTTCAAGAACTTCAAGGCTTTCTCCAGGGATTTCTTTCTTCAATTAGTAAGTATCTTCATCATTCACATAATTATTAAACTCCATTCTACTCAAAACATTGATATCTTACACAAGTTCCATCTTATTCGGTGTTAGATTCTCGAATCATCAAGACATCTTCTTAGTGTTCTTGGGTTGAACACTTCCTCTCTCTCACTTTCATCTACTGAAACCACATAAGGTGAGTTCATACCCCTACATTTACATGTTTTCTTAAGTTTTTAAGGGGGGAATACAAGCAAAATCATCAAGAACACAATTAAACTTTTTCTAACAGATTACATCAGAAAAGATAGACTTCAATCACGGACTGTTTTGGTCAACTTAAATAATTTAGTTTTCAAAACTGTTCCAGGTGCAAGTAGTTCAAACTCTTAGCTTTAAAATGGCTACTTGAACATCCCCATATGATGTTTCTACAATTTATGGTGATTTTTACAAAACTGTCTACCATTTCAGAGGCAAACCCGGACCAATCTGTGATTATGGACATTTTCACCTCTGTTAGAGATCACTAAAAATCTTGATAAAATTTACAAACAAACTAGACTCATATTCCAAACTCTCAAAATTTGCGGATTTGGATTTGGAGCTTTGATGATTTTTCTATAAATTTTCTAAAAACAGTAACAGAAACTGTTTTCAACAAAAAGTTGCTGTCAATTTCATTTCACCTTGTAACATGTTGAGCAAGGTGTATATCTTTATATGATTATATGTTATTGCAATATATGTCATTTTATCTTAATATATGGACACACATCAGTTTACAAATGGATTTGGACATATTGAATATAAAGAATAACAAGTGATTATAATCAAAGTACAACCAATATATTCAAACATTTAATAAACTATTTTAAATATAGTTTGCATACATTACTACGTACTACCCTTGGTTGATAAACTATAATAGGTATAGTTTATGATACATTACATAACACATACATTTAAAAATGGTACATTTATACAAAGGATATTTTCATTAAGCAAGGTACGGCCATACGGTACCAAGTTTTCATAACACGTATTTCCGTTAACGATACATTCAAACATTTAATAAACTATTTTAAATATAGTTTGCATACATTACTACGTACTACCCTTGGTTGATAAACTATAATAGGTATAGTTTATGATACATTACATAACACATACATTTAAAAATGGTACATTTATACAAAGGATATTTTCATTAAGCAAGGTACGGTCATACGGTACCAAGTTTTCATAACACGTATTTCCGTTAACGATACATTCAAACATTTAATAAACTATTTTAAATATAGTTTGCATACATTACTACGTACTACCCTTGGTTGATAAACTATAATAGGTATAGTTTATGATACATTACATAGCACATACATTGAAAAAGGGTACATTTATACAAAGGATATTTTCATTAAGCAAGGTACGGCCATACGGTACCAAGTTTTCATAACACGTAATTCCGTTAATTACTTTGTGAGACATTTACTTCAAATTACCATTAAGTCCTGTATTGTAACCAGAGTCTCCTTGAGGGAGAGCGTGATACTTGTGTATAGATCTATATTGGGTTTGACAAACCCACACCTAAGCTGCATGCAACAGCTAGACCGGCAGGTCTGGGGTGACAAATGTCATAACATTTCCGACGCCTGAAGAACGTCGTTTCAGGCCAACTAGGTCATAGCATGGTTATAATAACTCACATAAAGTATTAATAAACATTGGAATTTACGGGAACTTCATTAAAATTTAACGAGTTTATGTCGATTTAAACTTGCATTGTTTTACTATAAATATGACAAATTACTTGTACATTTCGGTCTTTGGGTTTTAAGACTACATTTACACATTAAGGAAAATATTGGATTTTCTAACACAAATACTACTTTCACAAACGAAAGGCTTTTAATAATACCAAACAAAAGCTTATGAACTCACCAACCTTTGTGTTGACACTTTTTCAAACAACTTGTATTCTCAGGAAATCATCAAACAGGTAATCAAGTGCTTTTGAGGATGGGACGCTAAGGCGTCTACTATTTCATATTTTGTCAATATATTGTAATTGATTCGTAAACATGTAATTCATACAATGATGTAACTTTTTTCAATTATATATATGTTGGTTGTGTTTGCTTGAATTACTATTACAATTGTTGTTATGATACTATACATGAAGTCCTCCACCCCCGGACGTTTCCGCCATCCTTGGTTTGGGGGTGTGACAGATTGGTATCAGAGCACAGTTTATAGTGAATTAAGTATATCAAACCACATAAGATATACAAACTATAAACACAATTGGGACTAATAGTCTCTGATTTGTGCATTTTTCAAATAAATATACTTTTAGAAAATAAATGATTTTTTATTAAAAGTATAAATACATGCATACATGCTCATATAGTGTCATAACTAGAAGAACATAAAATAAAAGAAGAGGAGTTGTACATTATGGGTATGCCTTGGTATATGTAAATCAAGTCTGGGAAGGATATAGCCTGATCAACTATATCTGTCCGAGGAGTGACTTGCATATACTGGGGGATAGTCATAATGGGCAACAAATCTATCAACCTAACTACACCCTACAGAGAATACTTTAAGAATCGAATCTAAACAGCTAAAAATACTATAGGAGTATTTGGTGATACTATAACCAACTTATGTGAAAACTAAAGACCTCTATTAGTAGGCCTATGATAACTGAGTGCATACGCCAAGGTTATACATAATTAAAGATATTATAGACTCAGAATCTATGACTATTGCTCTACTTCATGTTCCTTGTTTGGTTGTGGACTTAGAGTAGAGTCATTTATTCGAAAGTCTATTCTATCTCAAATTATGTATAACTGATATGCACTACGTGATTATAGACGTAACTAATAAGGATCACCCCTATAAGTAATTATAGGATTAGGCGTCTATTAATTATCTCTTCTACCCCTATTCTCGCAGGAGCAACATGATCTGTAAATTTTAACGCCCGTACAAAACCTACTTCTACCCACTACCATAACTCCATCTCCAAGACGTTAACAGAAACACCAAGAATAGTTCACTAAAGTGCGAAAATATACATGTGTATATAAATGGTAAGGATATTTACTAAAAGGTTTATCAATGAAATAGGCATGCATTTTATTTCATTGAATCTCACTACTTGGTATTACAAACAATTTACAACTGGTAACTCTAAGATTCTTTAGGTGTACCTCGAAGTTATGTGTAATTAAGGAATGATTGACCTAGAAATGGTGAGTCCGCCTTAGGACCTGTTCCTTGTTTGGTTGTGGACTTAGGGTAGACTCATTCGGATCAACAGTCTAATAAAATTTTAATTACACATAACTGGGGGCATGTCAAGAGAATCTTAGGAGTGGATCAGATATGGAACAAATCACAAGATTATAATCAAGTTATTCCTACTAAATTCATAAGTCTATTTATATAGACCTCTGGTATAGAGTCGTCGGCGTAGTCGTGTCGGCAATCTAAAATATGGCTAAATACATAATACAAACTATAATACCCAAATTATACAAAATTTTCTGCATTAAAAATCAATAGACAAATACATAAAATGAAACTAAAAAAAAAAGAGTATCAAACTATCAAGAGAAAAACACATACAATGTAGATTAAAATCCACTAATGATAACAAAATGGCTAAGGATTATTAAGTCCTCTCTTCTTATAAATAGCTTTGAAGCAAGCTTGCCTAAGCTTCTTTGTTCTTTCTGTCAATTCCATACCTGGCAATTTCTCCATCATCTTCTTGTGCCCTTCTAACGTCTCTATCTCCTCGTTTAATCCCAACTCCTAATTTTTTTAAAGGTAGATACAATATATTTTTCATGTGAGTTCACAAAATTTACAATGAGTTAAGTTTATATAAATATAAATCAGGAGATCGTAGTAAATCGATTGATTTGATGTGGCATATGCCTAGGACCTATGTTTAGTTATAAAGAAGCTAACGATTAAAATTTTAGAAAATACCAAAACTACTTTGGTTACCAAGTGCATGAGTAATGTATAGAAGGTTATTATCATAATTTACCTTGGCATTTTCAATGAGGGATTGAAGGCTCTTAAGTTTTCTATGAGGCCATCTGTTTATGTTTAACTCTCTGCATCTTTTCTTCAACACTGTTAAACTTATCCCTAGTTCCTTTGCTGCCATGATTATCGGCATCTCAAAGTACTTCTCTATCTCTTCAAACTCCAATGGTCTCAATCTCTTTGTTACCTTCCGGCCACCGTGATCAGTGGTGACAGCACTAGCACTACATGTAGCCTCACCACCGGATTTATAGTCTTCACTGAAACTAACCAATGGTAAATTACCATCCTCCCAACAATCCCATAAGCTTATATCTTTAAGGGGATCAAGATCGTGAAACTCATTTCTAGAAATGATGTTTTGATCCTTGTTAAGTACTGTGGAAACGTTCTGATCGAGCCTTTCATGCAATTTTTCCGACAACTCGTAATCATGATGGTTGAGCATGTCACCACTGCAAAAATCCAAAAAAAAAAAAAAAAAAAAAAAAAAAAAAAAAAAAACTCAAGATAATCAAATCCAACACGATGAAATACTCTTTTTGATCACTACAAATCTAAACCATGTTTTGATCAATGTCGACAAAATCACTTTTTTGTGCGTAAGATGGTGTAATGAGTGACGTTTATATATACCTGAAAAGATCTTGATGATCAAAGTACTGAAACCAATCGAGGTCATCTATGGGGTTTTGATGATCTGCAGGTGGATCCATTTGTGAGGGAGAAGTTAAAAGTCGCGGTAAGAATGTGATGATTTATATAAGTAAAGTGGGAGAAGTAATTAATAAGCAAATTGTTGGGAATGCAACAAAACAAGTTAAGCACTTCTGAAAAATTGATAAATGATTTCGGTAACACTCGCAGAATATAAACTAGTGAAAATTACAAATGAAATGGAATATATATAGTCTATGATGTTATGGTTATTGTGTATCTAACAAATGAAGAGAAAATGAATATATATATATATATATATATATATATATATATATATATATATATATTCTTTGAGCCGTAACCTTCTTCTTCAATTCACACACATATACGGATATGTTGCTGCAAATTATGACTTGTGTGCCTCATGCATTTACTGCATCACATGCCTACTGCATATTCTTGACTTTGAAGCTACGTTCCAGTTTCCAATTTCCCCAGTAGCACAGTTTTCATTAGAAAGTACTCCAAGTCTTCACACATGAACCAGTTAGAAAGTACTCCAAGTCTTCACACATGCAAATTATGACTTGTGTGTCGCTATAGGTATGTCGTTGGCTATTGTTAAAAACCTATAGCGACAACAAGTCATCGTAATAGATTAAACCTGTGGTGACGACAAGTCGTCGCTATAGGTAACTAATAAAACTTTATTTTTATTTTTTTTACCCAAAAAAATATGATTGACAAAATCTATCCGACGAGACCCTCGTAATACCACTCGACGAAATCGAAGTTAACAAAGATCTCCACTTCGTGGAGGAACCAATCAAAATCATGGATCGGGAAATCAAATGAACGAAACAAAGTCGTATTCCCATCGTGAAGGTCCGTTGGAACGCTAAACGAGGGCCTGAGTTCACCTGGGAACGCGAAGATCAAATGAAACAAAAATACCCACATCTTTTCCCAAACTCTTGATGTCCCAGTCAAATGCAAATTTCGGGACGAAATTCCTTCTAACGGGGGGATGATGTGACAACCGTCAAATTTCGGTGAAGTCAAAGTCAAACAAAGTCAACAAGTCAAACCGGTCAACTCCAATAACCCTTGTATGTTAGGGTTTACGTTATGTAATCACTGTACAATTCGCTATTTTAATGAGAAAACATCATTTCGGAAATTCATGTGTTTGATTTTCCTTAGCCTTAACAGTGCTAAACAACGAATCAAAGCGATAAAACACTATTGCACAATCATCGGGATTGTGTAGGACACTAAATCATGGCTTAACGGGGTTTACGGACCTTGCGTTTCAAAGCCAAACACTCAAAAAGGTCTCAAAAGAACTCTCTCTCAATCTCTTTCACTCAATCTCTCTCTATTAGAAATCTCTCCCAAATCTCTCTCAAAAGTTCCTTTAACTTTTTGTAATCATTCGGGTCATCACGACCCTTAACCGGGTCAAAAACCACTTGAAACGGGGTAAAAACGGGTAAAATAGCCTTAAGGACCCAAAACCGAAGCTTCAGGACCGAAGCCTCGCATCCGAAGTGCTCAGGACCGAAGCCTCGGACCGAAGCCTCTGGACCGAAGCCTCGGACCGAAGCCTCAGGTCCGAACCTCGGCCCAGGACCGAGCAACTTCGCAGATTCAGCTTTTTCTCCCGGTTTTCGACTACGACTTCGTTTTAACTCCGTTTTTCATTATTTTAACATGGGATTTTCACCCAAAACTTTATTTTATAAACTAAGGCCCCAAAATATATAAATCTCCAGGGTTTTTATAAAATATATTAAAATAATTAGTGGTTGAACTAATTATTGAGGGAATATTTGCTTTTCCTTAATTTATGGCAAAAGCAAACCACCACCACCTCACTCTATGATTAGCCACTCTTTCCCACTACCCCTTGTCTCCTTAGTGGACCTTTACACCCAATTTCCAGCTCTTCCCACGTTCTAAGAGCTGGAGGATTGATCCTCTCTCCTCATTCTCCATAAAATTCTTTCATTCTACACTTAGCAACCAAGAACACTCTCCAAAATTCTCTCATCTTTTCTCTCAACTTCAAGAACTTCAAGGCTTTCTCCAGGGATTTCTTTCTTCAATTAGTAAGTATCTTCATCATTCACATAATTATTAAACTCCATTCTACTCAAAACATTGATATCTTACACAAGTTCCATCTTATTCGGTGTTAGATTCTCGAATCATCAAGACATCTTCTTAGTGTTCTTGGGTTGAACACTTCCTCTCTCTCACTTTCATCTACTGAAACCACATAAGGTGAGTTCATACCCCTACATTTACATGTTTTCTTAAGTTTTTAAGGGGGGAATACAAGCAAAATCATCAAGAACACAATTAAACTTTTTCTAACAGATTACATCAGAAAAGATAGACTTCAATCACGAACTGTTTTGGTCAACTTAAATAATTTAGTTTTCAAAACTGTTCCAGGTGCAAGTAGTTCAAACTCTTAGCTTTAAAATGGCTACTTGAACATCCCCATATGATGTTTCTACAATTTATGGTGATTTTTACAAAACTGTCTACCATTTCAGAGGCAAACCCGGACCAGTCTGTGATTATGGACATTTTCACCTCTGTTAGAGATCACTAAAAATCTTGATAAAATTTACAAACAAACTAGACTCATATTCCAAACTCTCAAAATTTGCGGAATTGGATTTGGAGCTTTGATGATTTTTCTATAAATTTTCTAAAAACAGTAACAGAAACTGTTTTCAACAAAAAGTTGCTGTCAATTTCATTTCACCTTGTAACATGTTGAGCAAGGTGTATATCTTTATATGATTATATGTTATTGCAATATATGTCATTTTATCTTAATATATGGACACACATCAGTTTACAAATGGATTTGGACATATTGAATATAAAGAATAACAAGTGATTATAATCAAAGTACAACCGATATATTCAAACATTTAATAAACTATTTTAAATATAGTTTGCATACATTACTACGTACTACCCTTGGTTGATAAACTATAATAGGTATAGTTTATGATACATTACATAACACATACATTTAAAAATGGTACATTTATACAAAGGATATTTTCATTAAGCAAGGTACGGTCATACGGTACCAAGTTTTCATAACACGTATTTCCGTTAACGATACATTCAAACATTTAATAAACTATTTTAAATATAGTTTGCATACATTACTACGTACTACCCTTGGTTGATAAACTATAATAGGTATAGTTTATGATACATTACATAACACATACATTTAAAAATGGTACATTTATACAAAGGATATTTTCATTAAGCAAGGTACGGCCATACGGTACCAAGTTTTCATAACACGTAATTCCGTTAATTACTTTGTGAGACATTTACTTCAAATTACCATTAAGTCCTGTATTGTAACCAGAGTCTCCTTGAGGGAGAGCGTGATACTTGTGTATAGATCTATATTGGGTTTGACAAACCCACACCTAAGCTGCATGCAACAGCTAGACCGGCAGGTCTGGGGTGACAAATGTCATAACATTTCCGACGCCTGAAGAACGTCGTTTCAGGCCAACTAGGTCATAGCATGGTTATAATAACTCACATAAAGTATTAATAAACATTGGAATTTACGGGAACTTCATTAAAATTTAACGAGTTTATGTCGATTTAAACTTGCATTGTTTTACTATAAATATGACAAATTACTTGTACATTTCGGTCTTTGGGTTTTAAGACTACATTTACACATTAAGGAAAATATTGGATTTTCTAACACAAATACTACTTTCACAAACGAAAGGCTTTTAATAATACCAAACAAAAGCTTATGAACTCACCAACCTTTGTGTTGACACTTTTTCAAACAACTTGTATTCTCAGGAAATCATCAAACAGGTAATCAAGTGCTTTTGAGGATGGGACGCTAAGGCGTCTACTATTTCATATTTTGTCAATATATTGTAATTGATTCGTAAACATGTAATTCATACAATGATGTAACTTTTTTCAATTATATATATGTTGGTTGTGTTTGCTTGAATTACTATTACAATTGTTGTTATGATACTATACATGAAGTCCTCCACCCCCGGACGTTTCCGCCATCCTTGGTTTGGGGGTGTGACATAAACTCATGGGTTTACGACCGTAAACTCAATGAGTTATGGTCAATAAAGCGTAAACTCATGTAAGGGTTTCCCTTGAACCCTAAGCTCAATAGCAATGTCTTACAACACTTAGATGCAATCCTTAGCACTTATAACACCTATATAAGGTGTTTAACTTGTCCTAGGATGTCTTAACTTTGTTAATTAGTTGTTTAAAGACTAATTGGATACATATATGTGTTATTATATGTTAACTAGGATCATTGTGTGTGTACAAGTCTTCACTTGACACCTAGCAATCCTATTTCTTCAGTTCATCCAAACCACTCACTACAGGTGAGTTCATACCCCTTAATTAACCTTTTAAATGATTTTAAATGTTTTTAAATGTTTTTAAATGCTTTTATGGGGGGGATACAAGTTGAACAATTATAGTTATTATATCAATCACATGTGATTAATAACTACCAAACAAGTGGATTTCTTACTTTTCAAACTGTGTTACCAAACTGTTTTACTTCAAACTGTCTTACAAACTCCTTTTCATGTCAAATACTTTTACTTAAACTCTTTTATACTTTTATATTGTCAAATGCATGTCTATATATGTATAGTTATATAAGTAATGATTAAAAGACTTAGGAAGGCTATCTCGCCTTAATTCCTTTTCCTTGTTTGGATGTGGCTCTAGGGCATCGGTTATCATTCCGAAGGTCGTTTAACTATTAGTTGTATATCATGTATATATATATAGTCATAAAAGTTCTTTCATTCAGTTCAATGCCTTTGGGTAGCAAGGGTATACAAACATGTTCATATACACAAACAACATTACTAGTAAGCTACCATAGGGGTAGTTTAGGAAGATACTAAAACTATTACTAGAACAATGAAACGTACAAAGAGTCAGTTCATACATGAGTCAATACTATACAGAGTAGATAACATACAATACTATACAGAGTAGAGAACATACAATACCATACAGAGAACGAGATAACAAACAATACCATACAGAGAGAACATACAGGCTAGATAGAAGGAGAACATACAATACAGCTAGCACATTCATTACATATACATTATTACATTTATGTGAGCCACTAAACAGGGCATGGCACTACCTGACATGACTGTTTTTGTATCCAGAATCTCCTTAATTGGAGAGCGTATGAGTTTGTGTATAGATCTATACTGGATTGACTATCCTACACCTTGGTGCTCGCTACAGTGGGACTTACAAGTCTACGGGTGTCAAACGTCATTTCTTACGACATCTTACATTGTCGTTTTTCTATTGAGTCGGTAGCAGGATACAGGCCGATCACATGGTACTTTAAATAACAATTGATTTAAAGTAGTTAGTACAGCAGTAGTTACTTAATACAACACCACAGTACTATAACACTTTCCCATTACATTTACTTTGTGATTTCACACAATAAACAATAATGTAAAAACTATATTTTTGGATAATGATAGTCGGATTTGGGAAAATACACACTCTTACAAGAGACATACACACAGACACTAGATGCCTTGGTAGAAGGCTACTTTTAGTAGAAAACATAGGGTTTTCTAGGAGAGTTCAAACACTTACAAACTTTTACAAAAACTTATACATTACAAGACTTACAAACACTTTCATACAAACACAGACACTAATATACTTATGATCTCACCAGCTTTAAAGCTGATACTCACTTTCAAAATAACTTGTATTCTCAGGTCGCCAGTAGACAGGTACCGGAGCCAGGTTTTTGAGAAGATGGAGTTCGTTCCAGACTCATCTCTTAATTTTGATGTATATATTTTTGGTGTCTATAGAACTTGACAGAACACACTTGTATGAAATTATATTATTAATGAAATGGATGATGTTGTTGCTTGTTTACTACTTTGCATTGTTGTGATACTATACATGACGTCCTCCACCCCCGAACGATTCCGCCGTTCCGGTTTTGGGGTGTGACACTGATGTATGTTGACCAAAGCCTCCATGACTCAATGTGTGTGTACGAAAGCCTTAATGAAATTATTCATACGAAGATTTCTTCCCAATCAGGCTTATATTCACATTAGTCTCTGAGCTACCTTACTCTTCTCAAAATGAGTTAAGAGTTTACTGTTTGGTCCAAAAATAACAGAGGTACTTTTCGTGTCCTACATCAATCTTTTTCATCCATAACATTCTTACACGATCACACACGAAGACATATGTCCGAGAGGTCTCTGATCAAACCCATCGAGACTTAGACATATCAAAAATCTGTGTTTATGATCTGACATCATGAGACCGTGATGAAAGTGAAACCCAATTTTCATTACCTTTTTAAGGAATTGACGGGGAACTAAGTTCCAGATTTTCACGAAACTTTTGTTTCTGTACCATAATTCGAAACTTCAAATCATATTCATTTCGAATGAGTGGTCTTGATCAAAAATTCGAAACCCACGATGTTTGTTACCCAACATGATCCAGCACAAAATTTTTTCTTGAATATGATTTCCGTGTAAGTTTCATTCGAATGTCAATGTCATTTCAAATTTATCAAAGCCAACTTGTCACTAACTACACTGGTCAAACAAGTAATTTCTGTTACAATTTCTCACCTTATGTTTAGGATGACATGTAACGAAATTTTTGAACTACCCACGAAGCATTATAAAAGAAGGCCTTCGATACTTATCAACAAGTATTCGATTGTAATTCACGGGAACCCACACAAGCTATTGATCATTTCTCTTAATGATTAATGAAGTAATCTTTGCCCGGGATTTCATTTGCTTTTGTGTCAATGGTTTGACATCACAATATCCCATATTTTTCTTATCTTTGTTTCTTGTCTACATTCTTTGGAACACTGCACTCACGAAATCCTTGAGGCTCTGAGTAATACCAACTCAGGCTGATGATTTCAAACTTCTGGCGTATGACTTCGCTTTTCATCCCAAAAGTGAAAGAGCCTTGCTTCCATTCGAAGGGTTCTGACGGTTACAATACTCTTGGGGATAACAAGATAGGTTGTTTATAAATGACGTATGGTATTATGTCCGGTTTTCAAGGTGATGTGACAGCTACTTTTTGACGCATGGCTACTTTTATGCAGTAATGGTCCGATTTTCAAGGTGCCACGTCAGATATCATTAAATACATATCCCACTTCAAATTTAAACTTAAGGGTTACATATAAAAGGGGATTCAAGGGTTCATTGTCAGTTTACGCGATCAAAAAGCAAATTTCACAAATTCTCTGTTCATCATCATCTTCAAACCCTAACAATGGCGACTTCTGCTCATGTTGATTCTCATACCACTGAAGATGCCTCTTCATTACCAATAATGAAGATTCAAGCAACAAACTATTACTTGGAGGGTGAAGTTTCTCAGTACCCGGAAGAGTTGAAGATGTTAATTGTTGCCTTGAAGAACTCTGTTTTGTCTAAGGCGATGTTCAATTCTTTCTCTGTTCCATTGTCCTGGCTTTCTCAAGCAGGTTCAACTGCTACTTACAACAAAGCTTCTGATACGATTACTTTTCATCTGGTGAACGACAAAAAGTTCAGGCTATCCAAGAAACTCTTTTGCCAAATTCTTGATATTCCGAATTCGCCTCCATATGTTGCTTTCACTTTTCCACAAATCGTTCATATGTTTAATGAGATGGGATATCAGCCTCCACTGTCCAAGATCAGTGATTTTAAGAAATCTGGTCTTCCACGAATCTGGAATTTCTTATTTGGTATTTTTCTACGATGTTTGACTGGGAGATCAGCTGGTCTTGATAAAGGAAGAATGGAGGTTTATGCCATGGTTGCTGGCATCTATTATGATCTTCAAGTGGATTATTCTACACAGTTGTGGAAGGAATTCCAAAATGGTGTACAACACACGAATGCTATTCATGGTATTTCGTGTGCAAGATACTGGAGCTTGATTTTGCAATACTTTTACAATAAGGAAGGGATTTTGGTACCCAATGATGAAGAAAAAGCAGTTTTTCAATCATACCACTATCCGAAGGATGTCACAGACAGTGCTGAAGTTTTTCCATCAGTTGCTCGTATTCCAGATGTTATGCTTAAAAGAGTTGATCCTTCGAATTCTGTTTTGGTGGCATATTTGAAGACTATTGACTCTACAATCGAAACTGGCATACTCTTGGATAGAGATGATACGAAATCCAAGAAGACGAAGAAGAATGAAACTGAGTCAAAATCTTCGAAATCTCCAAAGAAGAAGCCTGAAACCGTTGAAGTATATGTTGCTGAGACTCAAGTGATTGAGCCTATTCTTGAAGAAACACAAGAGAATGTAATCATTCCTTCGAAGACTGGAATGTTTCGAAGAATCAAAATGAAGTCAACCCATAAAAGCAAGTCTCCTACACAAAAAGTGGTTCGAAAACCTCAAATCACTCATCAAGGTGTTTTAATTAGAGAAGTGCCAGCACCTGTTTCTCCGGTGTCCAAGAAACGAAGGGCTGAGGATATAGCAAAACATTTGTCAAAGAAAAAGAAGAAGAAGACCCGCAAACTCGTGATTTCTACTGAGTCAACAGAAGATGATGGTGAAAGAATTCCAAAAACCCCAGAGTTCATTCCTCTCACAGAAAGTTCCACTCCTGAGAAGACAGTCATCATACCACCCAAAGATTCGATTGCCAAATCAGTTTCTGCGGCGGTTCGAACTTCAGGCATCCCTGCACACGTATCTGATACGGATGCAAATGTCGATATGGGTGAAGGAGGTTCGAAAAATGAAGCTCAAGGTCACGTTACTTCTGCTCCTTTTGAAAGTATTGTTTCTTTACCATTATCCACTACTCCTCTTACTTCAACTACTGATTCTCCAACATTCGAACACATTCTTGATCAACCCTTTACTTCTATTTTTTCTTCTCAATCTACTAAACCACCCAAACCAACTTCACCTGTTCAAGAAACCATTTTTATGGAGACAAAGACTGATAATGAGGGGTTTGGTGGTATGTTTGATGAATTGGAATTTCATGAAGAAGAAAAGCAGTTTCCAGATCATATGCTGATGACCATGAAGCAGTTTAAAATTCTGAATCAGAAGTTGAATTCGATAATTCAATCTCAAGCTGATCTGGGGGTGGTTCATCTGTTTCAAGTCTGGAGATTGATACAATGTTGAAGATGTTCGAAGCCAGAGTTGTGAGCAAAGTATCTGGTATGCTTACAGACTCTGAATCACGAATTTTAGAGAATGTTGATCTCACTGATCAAAACAATGAAATCTGAATCAATTCTCAAAATTCGAAGTTTGCTGGTGATCTGAAAGAATTGAAGAATGTTGCAAAGGAAACACATGTTCTTTTTATTCAAGATGTGAAGAAAGTAAGAGATGATGTAAATTTGCAGATTCATGAACTTCGTGAAGATATGCAAAAAGAAATTGCCACTGTTCAACAAGATTATGCATCCTTGAATCAAAAGGTTGATATAATTTGTTTCGCAGTCACCAAATTTGTTAAGTTGTATGAAAGTTTGAGTCCTCAACTTACTCAACTTTCAACAATTGAAAGTGCCAACTTTGAGGAAGTGCTTAAGTTGCTCAAGGAGTTAAAAGAAATTTCTAACAGGCCGGTTTCTTCTCCCTTGATTACTCCTGAATTTTTATCCCAAAAGTTTATCCAATTCGAAGCCATTCTCAACAAGCAACTTGCTCCTCTCTTTCGCATATCCAGCCTTCTTCCAACAACAAATGCCCCGTCTGTTTTCACAGGGGTGCAAGGGGGAGAAAGAAAAACTACTGAGTCGAAGGCTAGTGGTGAGGATGCGAAAGTTGTGGGAAAAGTTTTTTCTTCAAAAATCCCAACAACAAAACCAGTAATAGTTTCTGCTGAACTGGTTACTTCAACAGTCGTAACAACAATACCAACGGCAAGACCAATTTCGAAAGGAATTGTGATTGGTAAATCTATGGAGACTGGTGGGGGTGGTTCGAATCCAAAAGAGGCAATTAACAATCCAGCTTTAAAAGATAAAGGGAAATCAATTGTAGTGGAAAAGTCGAAAGAAGAAAAGAAGGCTGAAGCAGAAGCTGAACTTGAAAAACTGTGACAACCGTCAATTTTTGGCCAAGTCAAAGTCAACTAAAGACAACGAGTCAAACCGGTCAACTCATCTAACCCTTGTATATTAGGGTTTCCATCATGACTCTTATTGTACTACTCGCAATCTTAATACAAAGTATCACTTAGATTTTTCACGTGTTCGGAAACTCTAAACCCTAATCAGGACAAGTGATGAAACTACTCGATAAAACATTATTCTTTAACCCTCGGGGGCATATAACAATCATAACAAGCCTTAACAGAGTGTAAGAACCTTGCGTTGCGAAGCCAAACACTCAAAAAGGTCACAAAAGAAGTCTCTCCAAATCTCTTTCACTCTAACTCTCCCAAAACTCTCTAAGTAAAAGAAATCTCTCCAAGAATGTGAAATCTCTCCCAAATCTCTCTTTGTATGAGAAATCTCTCCAAGAATGTCAAATCTCTCCCAAATCTCTCTCTGTATGAGAAATCTCTCCAAGAATGTCAAATCTCTCCCAAATCTCTCCAAGTATGTGAAATCTCTCCCAAATCTCTCTCTGTATGAGAAATCTCTCCAAGAATGTCAAATGTCTCCCAAATCTCTCCAAGTATGTCAAATCTCTCCCAAATCTCTCTCTGTATGAGAAATCTCTCCAAGAATGTCAAATCTCTCCCAAATCTCTCCAATTATGTGAAATATCTCCCAAATATCTCTCTGAATGAGAAATCTCTCTAAGTATGTGAAATCTCTCCCAAATCTCTCCCAGTATGTCAAATCTCTCCCAAATATCTCTCGAAATCTCTCTCAACTTCTTAAAATCACGCGGGGCATCCCGGCCCTTAATTTAGTCGAAAACCGCTCGAAAACGGAAGTCTACGCGAAAAACAGCCTTAAGGAGCCGAAACTCCTCTTAGGAACCGAAACCCCTCTTAGGAACCGAAACTCCTGAGAACCGAAACCCTCACAACCGAAATGGACCGAGCGCTCGGTCTATTTCGGTCCCCTGATCATGCTGAACCGAGACCTGACCTTGCTGAACCGAAACTGACTCTCAGCTCCCCTTCTCACCTTCGGTCCGAGGAGATGGCTTTTGGTCCGAGAACTTGAGCTTCTGTCCGAGGAGCGAGCCTGCGCAGCCGAGACCGAGCCTCGCCTTCTGTTCCTTCTCCTCGCACTCTCGGTTCCTCTTCCCCTTCTCTCAGATTCCTCTCCAGCAATCGAACCTCCGGCCCAGACTTCGGATTTTCGCCTATACTTCCCGGTTTTTGACCATTTTCACGTATTAAGCCCGTTTTTCGAGATTTTAACGCGGGATTTTCACCCAAACTCGTATTTTAACATAATAAACCCCAAATATTCATATTTTAATTATATTTTGGGGAAAATCCTTGCCTAAGAATAAAATATAGTTGGTAAGATATTTAGGAGGAGTGTTGACTTATCCTTTGGACAAGGACACAAGCAACCTCCCCATACCTTCATAGTACAACCCCTAGTCACTATTCACCCATACCTAGTCAATCATTGTCCTTTTCCCACTATTTTTCAGCCATAATGTTGAACAAAAGCTGGAGATATCCTTCTCTCTCCTCCCACTTTATTCACTCTTTCTCAAGAAGGATCAAACCCATTTCTCTCTCACTTCCTCTCTCTAGATTTCGAGATTCAAGGCTTGTCTCCAAGCATTCCTTCTACATTTGGTAAGAATCTTCCTCCTACACTTAGATATTCTACTATCCTTCATCCAAATCATAGATTGCTTACACAAATATCGTCATATTTGTGTTAGATCTTCAAATCTTCAAGGCATCTTCTTAGTGTTCTTGAGTTGAACACTGCCTTTCTCCATCATCCATCTACTGAAATCACTCAAGGTGAGTTCATACCCCTATCTTTTCATGTTTTTCTTAAGTTTTAAGGGGGGGAATACAAGTTAAACCACCAAGAACACAACTAAACTCATTTAACAGCCTTCATCAGAAAAGTTCAACTCCATTCACGGACTGTTTTGGTCAACTTAAACATTTTAGTTTTCAAAACTGTATTAGGTGCAAATAGTTCAGGTTCATACCTTTAAAATTACTATTTACACATCTCCATACGATTTTTCTACGAATTATGGTGATTTTTACAAAACTGCCTATCATTCCATAAACAAATTCGGACCAGTCTGTGAATATGAACATTTTAACACAAGTTAAAGACTTCTAAAAATCATAATAAAAATTATGAATAAACTAGACACATTTTATGAACTCTCAGAATTTACGGATTCAGTTTTCGACTTCGTATGATTTTTCTATGATTTTTCTAAAACAGTGCAGAAAGCTTAAGAACTAGTTAACAACTTATAACTTTCATAACACTTTGTATTATGTTGAGCAAAGTGTATAACAATAAGTTCTAAATATTGAATGTATTTTCTTGTTAGTTTATCATCATAAACTGAAATTTAGTCATTCATGATAAGGTTTACTCATTCATTTCGAACACATATAATAAACTTCAATAAGCATAGTTTATGAATTTTTACTACATGAAAAAGGTTTTACTCTCAAAACAAATGGGTTTTTCATACCTTTACGTAATAAACTATAATAGTAATAGTTTAAGGATTTCATATCACTAATTTATTCAGAAAAGGTGATTTTACTTCCTTCATGGAAGAGGTTTTTATATCAAACTGTGTGTAAACTAGTTAACTTAGGTTGTGAGGCAATTCTCTCCCCGTACGTTCGAGTAGGGGATCCCAAATTCCTGTAAGTTATAACCAGAGTCTCTTGTAGGGAGAGCGTGATAATTGTGTATAGATCTATATTGGGTTTGACACCCCACACCTGAGCTGCATGCAACAGCTAGACCGGCAGGTCTGTGATGACAAGAGTCATAGTATCTTAACGTCTGAAAAACGTTGTGCAGGTTATTTTCCGTCATAGTATGGTTATAGCGACTCACATAGGTAGTTAACAATCTTTCAAGTTTACATGGAAACTTTTACCTTAAAAAGGGGTTTACTTCTAAATCAAACGAGTTTATGTCGATTTAAACTTACATGAATTACTTTAAGTATGGTAAAATACTTGTTTTCGGTCCTGGGATTTAGGACCACCTAACTTTAAAAAGGGTTTTATGCCGATTTAAAATCGCTTTTATATCTTTAAGTACGGAAAATACTTGTTTACTTTCGGTCCTGGGATTTAGGACCACATAACTTTTATAAGGAAAATATAGGATTTTCTTTGGAATCATATCTCTGTTAAAACTATAATTCATCTAGAATTGTTAGACTTCAGCTATAAGTGCTAAGTGTATATGATAGAGTTATATAAGAATCTAGTCATAATTGACTTAGAATTGGTGGGCTCGCCTTACTTCCTGTTCCTTGTTTGGTTGTGGACCTAGGGCAGACCCATTATATTCGAAGGTTTATTTAACTTAAATTTTATATAACTTATATACACTAGGCGATTATAGAAGGAAATCTATGAGTCTTTCTAGGGTTCATTATCACATAACATAGGAGCATTCATTTCACACTTAACTAAGAAAATATTGGATTTTCTGGAAATCATACTCTATCACTTTTATAAGGAAAACGATTTCTTCCTCAAACAGAACTCTTATGAACTCACCAACTTAATTGTTGACACTTTTTCAAAACTACTTGTATTCTCAGGAAATCAGTGAAACAGAGAAACATCAGCACTTTGAGGATGGGACGTTAAATCGTCAAACAGTTCATTTTGTCATCATAATGTAATTGATTTTGAAACATGTAAACATATGCTGTGGTGTAACCTTTTCAATTATATTTATGATGGTTGTATTTACTTTGAGCACTATTATACTCATTGTTGTGATACTATACATGAAGTCCTCCACCCCCGGACGTTTCCGCCATCCTTGGTTTGGGGGTGTGACAAAAACTGAGGATTATTCAAAGCATTATGAGTCAGCGTGCTAGTGATCCAAAGGGAATGGATAAAGGTGATCCAGCCAAACACTACAATTACGAAACTATTGAGGCCAAGGTTGCTTTTAATCACATGTATACATTCGAGAAGAAACCAAAGTAGAGTTATTTGGTCACAAATTCTGATACAAGTCAGCTGGATTTTCCGATAAACGAAATGATGTTCATCATGCCTCAGTTCAAAGCAGAAGGGAATTTTAAAGATAAGGATGAAGGTACACACATGAAAATTCGATTTTGTGATGTTCTTGCTAAAGCCCCTGAGGAAGTTTGGTCTTTAATAAAAATCAAGAAAGTGATCAGTATGAAAAAGGATGTGGTATTCGAAAACACAGTCCAAAATTTCAAATATGTGGTTGCCAGGGCAAATGGAAATATTTGTGAGTTTATTGTTGCAGATTTTCCATTAATGAACTTGTATGATCTTATACAAGTTGCATTAATTTTAAAAGACAAGTCATTTTCATACCTTCAAAACACAGAGCTTGATGAATTCAAGCTTGGGGTTGCTCACATCAAGATTTTTATCGAAAACTATTATGAGTGCTTGACACTAACAGATGTGGAATTAGCTACTGCCAAAGGAATGGAAATAAAAGCACCGATGGCTCCTACGAAGACTCAGGCGGAATTGAAGAAGTATGATGATGGTGAAATTTGCCTGAAGCCTTTTGGAATGGTCTTCGCAGGAAAAGACAAAGCTGGAAAAGCTAAACGATTCTTATTCCAGGAAAGCGAAGTGGAGAGATATTCAACGTCTCAGTATACGAATTTAATTGTTCGTATGAATCATTGCAAGAAGAACAATGAAGGTGATAAGAAAGAGCTGAAGAAGATTATCTCCTGGTACACGGAGATTCGAAGAGTGTTGTTGTATTCCATCACGCTTCTTACAAATTGAAGACTTCGACTATGATTACAAATGGGGAGATTGTAAGGGTCGAATTGTTGTAATTAGTCGAAGTGTGTTTTGGACTCTTCGACTGTTTTGTAATGTATTTTACTAGGGCGCTTTTATTCGAAGCTTGAGTGTCTATGCCTTAGTATATTTTTTGTACGCTTTCTGTTCCCTATAAATAAGGTTATTTACTAGAGTTAGATAAAAACTTTTACAGACTTGTCTATTGTACTCTGTAAAGAATTCGAAAGCGTAATAGAGCGTAACAATATCATATTTACATCGGGTGTTCAATCTCGCATTCTTACTTGAATTCATACTCTGTTTAATTCAAAACTCGATTCTTTGATTCATCACACCGCATGAGCAACATTTGCTGTTTTCGCTTTCTACCTTTCGTTCGTTCTTCCCCTGGTGCGATCGAACCCTTCCCATCCTCGATCAGACGAGGATCGAACCCCCCCCCCCCCCCAATCGATTATGCTTCCGATTTCTTTTTGCCTATGTGCTTTCCTTCAAATGCAAAGGAAAATCACAAGAGACTGTTTAAACCAATATACGAAACATTGTTGGGCTATACTAACAATACACCATAGAATTATCAATTTATCTATTTTCTTTATTTTTCTTCAAGCGATATATAACTTTAAAAAAAAGGTCTCTTTTAGTTTTTCTCTCCCATGATTAAAAAAAAAATCAAACCTTTTGTTCTAGGGCTCTTTTTCACTACTTCTACTCGTCGGTGGCATCCATACGCCATGGTTAAAGAATCAAGCTACAGCGAATTCAAGCAAAGACCTCAAATCATCAATCGACCTTCCATTTCATTGATATCGACTAATGTGACTTTCTTTAGTCTTCACCGAGTTTAAGACTTCAAGGATCGATACTTCATCTTGTTCTAGCTTCAGCGAGTTCAAGAATCTATACTCCATCGTTCAAGCTTCAGTCTTCTTTCTTCAGAAATTGATCTTCCGCAAATCAAGAAATCAGAATCGGTGCCTTCAGTCTTCCTTGGTTCATTTCAGTTAGTTTGAGTGGCGGAACCCTTAAGGGGCCAGGGGAGGCCGTTTTTTGGCCGACTAGGTACTGCTTGCTGGCTTTAACTCTGTGATGACGACACAAGATTCAACAACTCCTAGCTTTCAAGGTTTGTAATATCGCACATAATCACAAGATAGCTAATAGGTCAATATTCATTACGAAATTCCAATTGTTTAGTTCTTGATTTGGTAAAAGGAAATTTTGGTCTAGCTTGATTTTACAATGTTGTTTTCAATTCCTTTCAGTCTTTCAACTTCCAAGTCAGTAAAGGTGAAGGTGACGTGGTGGGGATGCCCTGACCACCCGAAGCAAAGCATTGTGCAATGGGGAAAAGGCAGAGGCGGCGGATCTCATGGGCGGTGGTTTGTGGAGTGATGTTGTTTACAGTCGGTCTCATCTCTTTGTTTACAGGTCATGTGGCTTCAAATCTCGAGTGGTATTCTCAGAAACTCGTTAAGCATCGATTGTGGTATAGTAAAGTGGTAAAATTTCTTGAATCACATCGTGTGAAATACTTGCTTACATTACATTACATTACATATGTGAAATATTTATGAGAATTTTTTGAACATTTAGGGTGGATTCCGTCATCATGGACCAATTAACATCTGGAAATCTGAGTTTTCAAACTTGTACTACGGATGCAGTGAAAGAGGCCCTCATTACACACCTCCTGTTGCTGAGCTACTATCAAATGGGTATCTTCTTATAGCCACCAGTGGAGGGCTTAACCAACAAAGAATTGGAGTAAATAAACATTCTGCCTTTCATCTTTCTTCATTTGCTACACATTATTTATTTATTTTTGCAATCAATCTTGTGAACACAGATAACAGATGCTGTAGTTGTTGCACGGATATTAAATGCCACATTGGTGGTTCCTGAGTTTGATCATCATTCATTTTGGAAGGATGATAGGTGAGCTAACTGCTAACTGCTAACTGCTAAGTAAGATTTCATTAATTGAAACTGAAACTAAGATGTATGTGAATTGTGATCGACTGATTGTTATCTTATTATGATTTTTTTTTAATAAACTTTGCAGTGACTTTTCAAACATTTTTGATGTTGATTGGTTTATCTCTTTCCTTGCAAAGGACGTGGTTGTTGTGAAAAGAGTCCCAGACAAATACATGCGATCACTTGAAAAACCCCCATACACCATGCGGGTCCCACGTAAATCTGAACCTCACTATTACCTTCATGAAGTTCTTCCTGTTCTCTTGAGGCGACATGTAATTCCTCTTCATTTACTTTACAACTACTGAAATATTTTGGGTTTTTTTGATTTGTGAATTGTGATGAATGAATTGTATATAGGTTGTTCAGTTGACAAAGTTTGACTATAGGCTTGCTATTGACCTTAATAAAGAGCTACAAAGGTTAAGATGCAGAGTCAATTACCATGCTTTTCGCTTTACAAAACCATTGCAAGATGTTGGAGATCATCTGGTGATGAAAATGAGGAAGATGACAAATCGTTACATTGCTGTTCATTTAAGGTTTGAACCTGATATGCTTGCATTTTCTGGTTGTTATTATGGAGGTGGTGATAAAGAGAGATATGAGCTTGGTGAAGTCAGGAAAAGGTGGTCCACTTTAGGAGTGAGATTCTTTCCTATCCCAAATTTCATTTTTCTTTTTCTTTTTCTTTTTCTCTCAAAAATATCTCATTATTAATTAATTAGGACGTGAATCCTGATGGAGAGAGAAAGCAAGGAAAGTGTCCACTTACACCACATGAGGTGGGGCTGATGCTGAGTGCACTCGGTTTCAAGAATGACACATACATTTATGTTGCATCAGGTGAAATCTATGGAGGTGAAGAAACTTTAAAGCCTCTTAGACAACTTTTTCCAAATTTATACACCAAGGAGATGTTGCTAATGGCTTCTCAACAAGAACACCTTCTTCAACCTTTTCTTCCCTTTTCTTCTCGTCTTGCAGCCATTGATTACATTGTTTGTGATGAGAGTGATGTGTTTGTCACTAACAACAATGGGAACATGGCAAAAATTCTTGCTGGAAGAAGGTAAGGTGTTTTATTTGATTTAACTCTATTTCAGTTGTATCATATTCCAATGTTGTGTATTTATTTATTTAAAGGAGGTATATGGGGCATAAAAGAACAATTAGACCAAATGCAAAGAAGTTGAGTGCTTTATTTTTGCAAAGAGAGAAGATGTCATGGGGGAGTTTCTCAAGTAAAGTGAAATCAGCTCAAAGGGGGTTTATGGGGGACCCGGATGAGATGAAACCTGGACGTGGTGATTTCCATGAATACCCTTCCACCTGCATCTGCAAGACATTCAATTATCATCATCATCATCATCATGACAACAACACTAAACAAGATATGCTCAAGCTCAACCATGAAAGAGAGTCTGAATTTGAAGGTGTTATTAGTAGTAATACCACTACTACACATAGAGATGATGATGCTGATGCATCACTAGAAGAGAAAGAAGATGATGATTTTTTGGCTGGTGACTAGTGTTGAATGGCAAGTGTAAACCATTGTATTTGACCGATTTGTTGTCATTACAACCATTCTTATGAAAAATTCAAAACAAGAGTCTAAGAAATGTAAATCATCTCTCAACATTTTTGGTTATATAATTAATGAGCTTATTTTTGGTGTCTTTCTGCAAGAATAATGTTTTTTTAGCAATTTGTTGTCATTTCGAGTCACTTAACTTATTGTCTATTTGTATATGGACAATTGGACATCCATGAATGTATGTGATTATTGATCATAATAGATGGTGTTTGGATCGAAATAACTGATTGAGGGATGATTAGAAAAATGACCACATGGTTTTTCTACAAGACCAAAACAATAATTTTTTTGCATAAACATGATTTTTGAGCATTAGAGCAAATGACACAACCTTTTTGCAATTATCGTCGGGTCTGAAATGGGTAATTTTTTATTTCGAAAATATAAACACGAGAACTTCCTCTCGTTTGAAACAAACACTTTCAAAAATTTCAATTTTGAAAAGTTTATCATTACCGGTTTTCGGTTAAAACGACATGTTTTTATGTTGTATAAATATTTGAAATAAATTTTGTAATGTTAACTAGTTAAAAAGTAATAGTACTTAGATTTAAACAATGCGAGTGGGTAAGTAAGAGTTGATTTTTCAAGATTTGGGATTGATGTATTTAATCATGGCTTAATCCTTTTCACGAGATGTTAGACCCTTATTGTAAAAAAAATGTTTGGGGACTTAAAATGTTAAGAGAATCCCAACTAGGTTACATGTTTTGAAAAGATAAAGTTGCGGGACTAGTTTTGCCTAAAAATCAACCTCTTCCTTTTCAATAGGAACGACCTAGAGAGTAGAGAAGGGAAGGAGATGTAACTACTTGCAATGTCTCCAACAATCATGAAAAAGTTTCAAATAAATAGTCTGGGTTTAAAAGTTTGATTTCCTTATTGCAATCAGAAGCGAACTGCATTGCTTTAATTTCTGATTATCATTCTTTGCTTTGAGCCACACTCAATTGCACAGGTTTAAGTTTTCGTAATCAATCCGCCCTCTTTCTTCTGTTTTCTGATCTATTTTGAGGTGTTATGTGCAATTTGATGTGAAAATCGATCGCAATCCTCTCGTTTGGGGTGTATCAGAATGTGTGCAAGCGAGCAAACATTTTCTGGCATGAGACGAGCATGTGATTTCTCAGGAGAAAAGAAACCAAAAAGCTCATTAGTAATTGCAGGTCTCCTTTGGGGGTCTTGTCATTGCTATTGTTGGAATGTTGATTATGGGGCGCGTGATCTATGTTGTACCAGATGGGTTCTTCTTCTTCAAGACTTATCGGTCCCATGTCACCATTAAATCCCCTTCCTTGATTTCAGAGTATCAGGTGCGGCAAGTAAGAGTTTATATTTGTGGTTTTGTTAATCCATGCTCATTATTGTTCTTTTTTTCATGATGATATGAACCTTATATCTTATTATTTGTGATATGTCAAAGTGTTGGAACACCAAGAAAATTACATATGGGATTTACTCTGATTCTACTCAAAACAAAATTAAGTCCCCCAAACTTCAGATTATTCTACATATGAAGGTGTATTTCACTTGATATCAATGAAACCGAACCTACATGATCATTTGTTTGAGTTAAGTGAGAAAAGATGACCTAATGAAGCACGCCTTTACTGTATAAGATTTATTAAGTGTGTAATTGTGTTCTTCAATTACTTTACTGTTTATAGTTCATTCCACTTTCAGAAATCAGAACTGCCTACCTCTAATCTTCATTTGAATTAATGAAATTACCTTGAAAATGAAATCTTGTGTGAGTGTGTTTATAGTGTTCTAGGATACTGTCCCATTGATTCCCAATCAATTCAATGCTAGCAAGTAAAAATTCCACGTGGCGTGTATAGTTGCACAAGATTTAGCCACTTGTAATTGATGCTCCTTTTCGGGATTTCACTCATTATAAATTTCTTACCCCTAATTCGTCTACTCATTGAACTGAAAAACTTTGAGCCCTAGAGTCTTCTCCTTACCATAGAGCATTACTCGCGTTTGGCTTGATGATGAAGCAATTAGGTATTTCTCCTTCTCAATTTGTAATTTCCATATGTTTCTAGCATTATTGATCATCGATTCAATCGGAGATTCAAAGTGCATGCTTTAATTCCCAAAATCATTTGGAAACAATCAAATGTGTTTCTTAAAATGCCAACTTGTGATCTGATATCTAATTTAATCGATTCACTAGGATCTCATTCCGATTTCATGTGCTACTTAAATTTGCATCTTTTTCTGTCCCTCATTCGCGATTTCATCCCCATTTTGATCTTACAACACTTAGTGTAGACTGTAGAGAATCTCGAGCATAGATTTTGCATGATCTAAACATATTAATCAGATCTTCTTGACTTTTTGTGTACTTGAGCTTTTATCTATGTTTTCAGTTTTCCCCTTGTGCCAATTTTATGATACGCATTGTTAGTAACCTTACATTTTTTATAAACTCTACTTTTACTAACAGATTCAAAGAAAAACAAGGAGCCTGAATCTTCAGGATTACAGATCCAAGAAGAAGAAGAAGAAGAAGAAGAAGAAGATGATGAAAACTTTGAAATCATATGGTCAGGTGAATCTTCAATGTGCACCAGGAACCTAAAGCATTATCAAGCTTTTACCAAAAATGGAACCACAATATCTGTAAGCATCATCTTTTGTCCCTCTTGTTTCTTGTTTCCCCTCCTTTTAAAACTTAAATTCTTTCATGTATTATACAGGTTTATTCATTTGTATTCATCCTAGCTGGTGAAGGAGGTTACCACATTGGTTACTTGGAAGACATGTATGAAAATTACAGGCAAAAAAAGATGGTGAAAGTGAGATGGTTTCATCGCAGTGAAGAACTTAGTGAATTAATCTCAAATCCTCAGCCTCATGAGCTTATAATCACCTCTCATTGTCAGATCTTAAGTGCAGAATGTATTGATGGACTTGCCACCATTTTAACTCCCAAACATTACAACCAATGTTTGGCTTTTGTTACACAAGACTTCTCAGATGGGATTTACATGTGCTCTAAGCAGATAAAAAATGACAAAATTTCCTCTTTTCCTTTTTCTAAGTTGCGTGGCTACTATACCCAGATCATATTTTCTGTTCTTAATCTCCCAATTGGTCCCAACAAGAACAACCAAGAAACCTCATCTAAAAGAGAAGAAGAACAAGAACAAGAACAAGAACAAGAAGAAGAAGAAGAAAAAGGAAAAGAAAAAGGAAAAGGAAAAGAAAAAGAAGAGGGTGTTCAAAGTTTCAAACGGGGTGTTACAATTGTTGATAATGAGGTAGAAAAAACACAACCTTTTCGTGTTGGTGAAGAGATTGAAGTGCTTAGTAATGATAGTGGGATAAGAGGGTGTTGGTTTAGATGTAAAATCTTGAAGATATCAGAGAAGGGATTGAAAGTTTTATACATGGATGTGGAGGATGCAGTGGGTCTCGGAAATCTTGAGGTATATATTCAAGTTTTTGTGGTATTATTATCTTTCACTAAACCAATTCTTGGGTCCCACATAGATGAATCACTGTTAGACTAGGGGGGTTGTTTCTTAATGGGTTAAGCCAAAAACAGTCTGAATCTGACCGAGTCAGATCCAACCTCTTATTAGAGGCTATAGGACCGAGTCAGAGGTTTCTAATTGTGGTACCAAACAGTCTGAAGCTGACCAAGTCAGACCAGTAAGAGGCATATCAAACAGCCCCTAACGCCAATGTAGTAACTTTTTATATTTTCTTTTTTTGTAGGAATGGGTGTTGGCATATAAAATTGCAGCTGCTGATAAAATGGGGATGAGATGGTTAGGACGTAATTCTATACGTCCTGCATGTCCTATAATGGAATCTTCAGATGATGGTTTCAAGATTGGATCAGCAGTGGATGCATGGTGGTGTGATGGGTGGTGGGAAGGTGTAGTGATTGGAATCAACATCCGTGGAAAAAATGATTTTCAAGTTTACTTTCCTGGTATATATAAACTATAAAAACTCCACCTCTTAATTTTCTTTGAGAAGTAAGTAGATGTGAATGTGACACTTGAAAAATGATATTGGTTTTGAACGTTTGTGTGTAGGTGAAAACAGGTTGCATTATTTTGAGAAGACGAATCTAAGAGCTTCAAAAGAGTGGGTTGATAATAAGTGGATAGAGATAAAGCCAAAGCCTGATGTAGTCTCTTTTCTGACATCAAATATGAAGCTTCAAAAAAAGTCAAGTTTGGGTGGGCCCTCTGGATCTGGAAGTGGATCATCTTCTAAAACTGGAGCAAATAATGTCGTGATGATGAAGAAGAAGAAGAAGAAGGCATTGATGGGATTCTCAAAACCAAAAGATAGTAAAATGGGTGGTAAATACTAAATAGTAAGTAAGGTGCAGGATTTGGTTCATTACTAAATACTAAGAATAAATAAAGACTTGGTTTATATATGAATTAGAGGTGGGGGTTGTTGGACTCTTTGAGTGGAGTCATATGTTCTGCTCCATGTGTGTTGGTATTTCGTTTTGAACCATATTTAGTTTGCAATTAACAATCTATATTATAAGGATTTCATCTTAAGATCTTATGCGCTTGAATTGATGATACTGGTTTTTTTGATAACTGATGAGGATCCTTTTAGATTTGAATGGAGTCATCAATCTATGTTGAAGTTCATGTTTTCATTTTAAAATTTGGATGGATGAAATATTCATGTTTTAATGTTTGTTATTAAGCCGATTACAACCCATTCTTTAGAACAAAATATTATGTGTAGATATATGGTTGTCTTTGTCATAAAATCATGTTTAGCTCTTCTACACTGTTTTGAAGAAGTTCACCTTTGTTGTTCTTGAATATTTACAATATCGAGATTACAACCACAGATATGATATATGCTTCAAGGGGTTGAAACATATGGTGAGTTGGATTGAAGATTATTTGGCCTTTAATATTTCTCATATATAGTTATGAACGTAATCATCTTGTAATATTTCACATATATATATAAAATTTCTCGAAAAGTAGTTTGCATTACAATTTATCCTAGTCAGATCTCCCTGCTTAGTGAGTTTGCAATATTGGGCGAGGGTATTCCATGCGAGATCACAATATTGGAAGTGGGTTTGAAAAAAGTTGTTGACATTGAATTTAGAAATGGAATTAGAATGAGTGTTTTTAAGAAATCAATATAATGGATTTTATTATATTTGAGAAATATATAATATGATCAATTAAACAAAATGTAAATATAAATTCTATTGTATTATTTTAGTATTTGGTTATTGAAGCTTAAATAATATTTTGGTGTTAAAAAATCATATTTTAGTATTTTTTTCGGGATAATGACTTAAAATGGTAATATACTTTTTGATTGCTGAGTTTTTTTTTTTTTCACATTTGACCATTTAACTTGTTTTTTTTTTCTACATTCAGTCCTTGTAACCGGTTATTCCATGTTAAGCCGGAAAAATGATAATAAGGTAACATATTTTTCGGTTTGTACACATTTAGTTCTTAATGTTTTTACACATTTAGTCCTTATGACCAGTTTCTTTAAATTTTGTTCATGATATCCAACGTGGGACAGTCATTAATGATATGTTTTCAAACATGGCTCGTCTGTCACTTATATTAGTAACCTAAGTCACAAATCGGTCAAATAATGTTGGTGCCCTAGTTTTCTCCAAGCAGAATATGTCTTCGTCTTCGGTTTCATTTACCTCCATAGAAGACAACGAGATTTTTGTGATTGTTTTCTCCTAACTCGAATTTACACTTCTAAGACAAAAGAAATTAAGGAAGATGCTAAAAGAATTTGCACTTCCAAGACAAAAGAACACACCGGAAAAAAGTTTCATCTATCTCCATAGAAGACAACAAGATTCTTTGTGATTGCTTCCTCTCAACTCGAATTTGCATTTCCAAGACAAAGAATATCGTTATTTGCTATGAAGATAGATGAGACCAAAGACGAATAAATCTTCTGTTTGCAGAAAACTAAGGCACCAAAATTATTTGACCGATTTGTGAATTCAGTTACTGATATAAGTGAAAGACGAACCATATATGAGAACACCTCATTAATGATTATTCCACGAAGGATGTCGTGAGCAAAATCTAAAGAAACCGGTCATAAAGACTAAATGTGTACAAAAACATTAAGAACTAAATGTGTACAAAATGAAAAGTATATTACCCTATTAATTCATTTTTCCGGCTTAACCTGTAGCAGCCAGTTATAAGGACTGAATGTGGACAAAAAAAATCAGTTAAATGGTCAAATGTGGACAAAAAAAAACTCAGTAACCAAATATATACAAAATCAAAACATATAGACAAAATTGCAAGAATGGTCCCTGTGGTATGTCAAACTCGCATGTTGGGGCCAAAAAAGTTTGGAATCGCACCAGTGGTCCAATACTTTGATTTTGTTGCGAATTTGGTCTAATGACTTAACAGTCGTTACCTTGGTCCCGTTAATTGCCGCATGCCCCCCTCAAGTGAGGGTATTTTAGTCCATTCATGTATTCTCCTCTATTATTTTAATATTATTTAGGTGCCCCGTATTGTTCCCACTAATATCACTTATAGAGGCCAATTCCCTCTAATAGACCCCAAAAAGTAGTTTTCTTATCAATTCCAATCGTCATTTACCAAGATCAAAAAACCCTAGACGCTAATTTTGGTCTTTGGCTTACGATTTGCAGTGATTAACATTGTATGAACATACCAATGTGGAATCTAAGGTTGTCAAATAAACCCTTCAATGCCAAGGTTGCTTATGGTACGTGATTTTCCCTCTTCCTGTTGATTACTTGATTTGTTTGAAAAAACTCCACCTGAAGTCTCTTTTTTCTTATTTTGAAGATGGATACCCAACAATGTTTACCATTAAGTTGTACCATGGAGGTGATTTCACCAAGTACCTTGATGTTCGTTACATCGATGGAAGGGTAAACTATGTTGACATGGTTGATATGAAGAGTTTTCAGTTGATGAGCTCGATGCAATCATGAAAGGGTTAAGATACGGGGTTCCCCCAATTATATACTATCATTTCCTTGTGCCTAGTGGAGACTTCCACTTTGGTCGTCGCCCTTTAGGAAATGATGAAGATATTGTTAATTTTGCTCAATATGTGAGTGAGCACAAAGTCATGAAGGTATACACTGAACACGGTGAGACAAGACTACTCACCTATTTCTTGAATCCTAAACATGAATGGTGACAACCAATAATATCCCACCATGCAGCATCTTCTGTGTAACAACCCAATTTTCAAAAGAAAATTTTCATTTTTAAATAGTAAAAAACATCTTCCATAAACTATAAAACCTCAAATACATTTGTTTTCAAAATTCATATTAATAACAATATTATTCCAATCATCAGAGTGCCCCATAAAAACATCTGAGAGAGAGTGCATGCCACGTCATTAAGCCTTTCCTTTGCCCTTAGACTGAGAAGTACTTGCAACAAATCCACAAACTGTAAGCTAATACTTAGTGAGTTCCCCATAGCATACCCCACACAAACCACATAATCACATAATCCATATTAGCTCTAAAAGCTACATAAACCATACAAGCCATGCATACAAACATATAAGGATGTCGTGGGCTCCTCCCAAGGTTTTACTCCAGGATGCCATGGGCTCCCCCATATGGTATTACACCTAAGTGTCATGGGCTCCCCATGGTCTTTAGCTGGAAAGCCATGGGCTCCCCTACATGGTCTTACATCCAAGTGTCATGGGCTCCTCCCATGGTCTTTACTTGAAAAGCCATGGGCTCCCCCATATGGTCTTACATCCAAGCGTCATGGGCTCCCCCCATGGTCTTCCCTGCAAGTGTCATACTAACATAACACATAATCACACAACAATCCACATATCATAAAATAGGTCGGCCTTGGTGTAATGCCCGTGTTTCTAGGCTAGACATTAATATTGACATTATAGTCTAGGTTAACCTTTGTAACTCATTTTGAAGAAATGAAAAGGAATTATGTGAATATTATGTGAATTATGTGTTTTATGCTTAATTATTAGGGTTTAATTAATTAAGAATAAAAATGAGCGTCAAAAATTAAATTTTAGATAAAGCCGATATCTATTAAGAAACTTGTAGTGGGCGTGACAAGGATTACGGATATATAAAGAATGCCGAAATCCGAGTAATAACGAAGAAGTTATGACCTGTCGAAGTTTCGCGACAAACCGGCACGGGGCCGAATGTCGTAAAAAGTGAGTTTTCGATAAACTACTTTTTAGCCTTAGTGATCTAAACGAAACTCGTAGTGTTCGTTAAACCGATAAGTTCGATAAAAAGAACGCTCAAATCTGACTTCGTATGAGGAAGTTATGATTTTTCGAAGTTTCAGCTTAGCAGTAGACAGCTAAAAACTCGAATTTTAGATCGAGTGATTTTTAGCCGACACGACCTAAACGAGAATCGAAGGTCTCGTCATTAGTAGCACAACGGTAAAAAGTCTGACGAAAACGGACGTCGGATGAAGAAGTTATGAATTTTTAACGGATTTCCTGTCCCGGTCTGTTAAAAATAATAATATAAAAATTAAAGTCAAAATTAGCCGACGAAGTCTAAACGAAAGTTGTAGAGCGTAATTTTACCTACGCGTGCATATAAAGACCGTCAAAAACAGAGCTCGTACGCGAAAGTTATGGATTTTAGAAGTTTTTGCACAAAAATCGAGAAAATTCGCATAGTCACGTTTTTGCCACGTCACCCTCGCTTAGATCGTGCCACGTGTCCGAAATTGGTGAGTCATGCGAGCTACGTGTCCTCGCCTCGCATGTGCCACATGTCCGAAATGAGGCTGAGTCATCCGAGCTGCTGAGCGGTCCAATGCATGTCCGACGCGTGTCCTCCTTCACATGTCTGAAGCCCTCACAAGAAGCCACGGAACCCTACTTCAGACCAGTAGACCTCGGTCCAATCAGGAGAGGACAGGGAGGCCTTCACACGTGCAGCCACCTGCGCACCCTCGCCTGCGGACCCCACCACCAGAACCGACTTCGGACCCCTATAAATAGAAGGGTCCTGCGAGCCTTCTCGGGTACTTTTGGGATTTCACCATCTTTCACCCCTTTCTTCATATTTTCTTCATCTTAACATTCCCCAAAGCCCCGGTATCGATTATGACCCCCGGAATACGCCACGAAGAGCCCGAGAAGCCCGGAAAATTTATCTTTTCGGTTTCGAAGCCCGCCCCTCGCAGAGCCCGGTTTCTGAATAAAACTCCCGGTTTTATTAGAAACGAACGTTTTAGGAAACGAATTGCTGCCCGATTTTCATCAAAACATGTGAGTGTATAGTCACTTTTATTTTACACATAGATATGAAGTATTTACCTTATAATACGTGCTATGTGCAAATATATTAATTGTTTATTTGAGGTGATTGTTGAGTTGATGTTTTATACAAGTTTTAAACTGTATAAGTATTTTTATCTACAAATATGTTGGGTAGAAGATGGGTAGATAGTGATGTGTGATAAAATAAAAGTAATGAGAGGCCTCGATGTGATTTGTGATTCAGTCATCTAGCGGAGTTTGGATGACGACCACGGACTTTCTAGACAGTCCAGTGGGAAACATTAGCAGGTCGGCAACCTTTAGGTGTTAATGAACTAGAGTGTTCATTCGTTGTACTCCATCCCCCTCATGGTTGCCTTTAGGACATGTATGGCTGAGGAAACCCCTTAGCAGTAGTGTCCATCCCGATGATATTCTTTAGGCTAGGTCCCTTGTGAAAAGTGTTTAGGGACGTAAAGTGAGGATAACGGGAACGGGTAATCAGGGTTATTGTTGATTGGTGAACTTAATAAGTTTATTATTACTGTGGGTTGAAAACCCTATATGCTCACCAGGCTCCCAAGCCTGACCCACTCAGCTTTTTATGTTACAGGTAGTGGACCCCGAGCATAGTCGGAGGACGATGAGAGATTTTTGGATTATAGGCCAGTAGTTGTAAATAACTGTTGAAAGGCTTATAATGTCTTGTTTATGCTTTTGATCTGTATCGGAACATGACATCCCGAGGTTTTGATATGAAATGAAATTATATATTTCTTAAAGAAAGGTTTTGACAAACTTTTATCATATTTTGTTTTGGGGACCAATTCCGCAACATCTTTTAAAAAGATTTCTCTGATTTTAGTTTAAAAAGCATAAATTAAATCGGTCTTTTCTGGCCGAGAAATTAGGGGATGTCACAGTTGGTATCAGAGCATTAGTTTAAGCGAACTAAGAAATTGTAGGATTTCTAGACTTAAACTTAGAATGCTAAGTGATGATTGTGAGATGAGTGTCTACCATATTTTAGACACGAGCACTAGTTTATTTTAGGAAAGATGCCTAAAATGCCCTTATGTGCTAAATGCTATGTGTTTGCCATATATGCCATTATTTGTTCGGATCTATGGTCTGTTGCCGACCGGATCTGGAAACCTTATGTGTGTAGGATTCTAACCGTACGATTACGAGATTAGAACTAACATGTAAACGTTTCGGAGTGATAAGGGAATTGAAATGTCTAACAAGGATAAACACCTAAATTCGCCTTATTCGGTATATAGATTGTAATGGCAAGAACTCGTAGTGGAGTTGCAAATGCAAACGGAAACAGGGATCAACAGCCTCAACCTCAAGTAGTTGAGCAAGTACCTGTTGTAGGAGCTGCACCTGAGCCAATGACGATGGCTGGGGTACAAGAAATGATGCAGATGATGTTAGATCGCCAGATGGAGGAGACAAGGCGATTACTACAACAGCATAGGGAAGAGACTACGATACCTGTTGAACAGCCCGTATTGAATGAAGGGCAATCAGTAGGAGGGAACTATAGTGGGACTCTTGGTCAAGCCAACCCACCGATAGTTAGACAAAACAACCAGGATGGAGGAGCTGATGGACGCGGGTGCAAATATAAAGATTTCATGGCATCTAAACCACCATGTCTATCTGGGAGTCCGACACCGGTGGAAGTCATGAATTGGATCTCCGAATGGAGACGATGTTTGAAAGTTGTGAGTGCAGCGACAAACAAAAGACCGCACTTGCAATTCCTCTATTAAAGTCTGGTGTGTTGAGCTGGTGGAAGTTACTAGCTGATTCGATGCCCAAGGGAGAAGCTAGTAAGATGTCTTGGGAAGACTTTGTGCTACAACTGAAATTGCAGTACTGCTCTGAGCAGGACCTTTTGGAGATTAATAATGAGTTCCAGAATTTAAAGAAGGGAAAGATGAGCGTTACTGAATACGCTACTAGTTTTACAGAAAAGCTGAAGTTTGTTCCTTATCTAGTTCCAACTGAACTCTCTAAGGTTAACAAGTTTGCCCTCGGATTACCAGCGGACTTTGGTCCGATGGTAAAACAAGCAACCACTTTGAAAGCCGCCATCTGGGCTGCTAATAATGTTGAGGTTCAGATCATAGAGAAGGGTCTGGAGAGGGCAGATGTTGGTGAAAAGAGAAAATTTGAAGGAACTTCAGGTTCCAACAAGAGAAGCAAATTTTCAAAGTCCAAGAAGTTTGGAGGAGGAGGTGAAGTGAAATGGTGTGAGAAGTGCAAGAAAAAGCACTCTGGGAAATGTAGTGAGGAGGTGACTTGCTTCAAATGTGGAAAGACTGGGCATTATGCCAACGTGTGTCCGTCCGACAAGAGGGTATGTTTTGAGTGCCATGAAGTAGGGCTTGTTTTGAAAGACTGTCCAAAGAGGAAGGATGCAGCAAAGCCCAATCTACCACCAAAGCCGAAGGCGAGAGCCTTTCAGATGACACTTGAAGCCGCGAAAGAAGAAACCGATGTCGCTTCAGGTACCTTTCTCGTAAATGAATTGCCTGCCCAAATTTTGTTTGATTCTGGAGCCAATTACTCCTTTATATCGCATGAATTTGGTAGAAAACTAGCTTTGCCTGTAGATAGACTAGTTAATGCCTTATTAGTCGAGATTGCTAGTGGCAAGTTTGTACCTGTTAGCCATCGTATGAAAAATATCCTCATTGACTTGGATGGGAATAAGTTCCACGAGGAATTATTGCCTATCGAGTTAAATGGATTCGACATAGTTTTAGGAATGGATTGGCTTAGCGCCAATGATGCCGATATATTATGTAGGAAGAAGATAGTAAAAGTAAACCCGCCAGGGAGAGAGTCGTTTATGGTGTATAGAGACAAACGCAGAGTAAACTCTGGAATCATTTCCCTAATGAAAGCCAGAAAGTGTTTGGCCAAGGGGTGTACATCATATTTAGCATTCGTGATCGATGCTAAGAAGGAAAAGAAGGAGGTGCAGGATATTCCGGTGGTGTGTGATTATCCGGAAGTCTTTCCCGAAGATCTTCCCGGATTGCCCCCTGATCGACAAGTTGAGTTTCGTATCGACTTGTTACCAGGAACGACGCCGATAGCAAAAGCACCGTATCGATTAGCGCCAACCGAAATGAAAGAACTTATGACACAACTTCAGGAGTTATTGGACAAAGGTTTCATTCGACCTAGTTCATCACCCTGGGGAGCCCCTGTGTTGTTTGTAAAGAAGAAAGACAGGAGCATGAGAATGTGCATCGATTACAGAGAGCTGAATAAAGCGACGATAAAGAACAAGTACCCGTTACCGAGGATCGATGACCTGTTCGACCAGTTGCAAGGTTCGAGCTATTTTTCGAAGATCGATCTTAGGTCGGGATACCATCAACTAAAGGTGAGGGAGCAGGGTATCGAGAAGACTGCGTTCAGAACAAGATATGGACACTATGAATTTTTGGTTATGTCGTTTGGATTAACCAATGCCCCAACAACTTTCATGGATTTGATGAACAGGGTTTGTAAACCATACCTTGATAAATCCGTGATAGTATTCATAGACGATATCTTGATCTATTCGAAAAGCAAGCAGGAGCATGAGAAGCATCTGCGTGAAGTGCTGGAAGTTTTGAAAAAGGAGAAGTTGTATGCCAAGTTCTCCAAATGTGAATTTTGGATTCAAGAAGTCCAATTTTTAGGTCATGTGGTTAACCAAGAAGGAATAATGGTTGACCCAGCAAAGATTGAAGCTGTGATGAAGTGGGAACAACCAAAAAGGCCTACGGAGATTAAAAGCTTTCTAGGATTAGCTGGATATTATCGAAGATTTATCCAAGGCTTTTCTTCGATCGCTACTCCATTAACAGCTTTGACCCACAAAGGAGCTACTTATGCTTGGAATGAAAAGCATAAGGAAGCCTTTGAGAAGTTGAAGAAGAGATTGTGTGAAGCACCGATTCTTTCGTTACCTGAAGGAGTTGATGACTTCGCAGTCTATCGTGATGCCTCTGGAGTTGGGTTAGGTTGTGTTCTGACCCAAAGGGATAAAGTGATAGCGTATGCCTCGAGGCAATTGAAAGAGCATGAAAAGAACTACCCCACTCATGATCTGGAGTTGGCAGCGGTAGTATTCGCCTTAAAGATATGGAGACATTATCTTTATGGTACTAAGTGTAAACTTTTCATTGATCATAAGAGTCTTCAATATCTATTTAATCAGAAGGAATTGAACATGAGACAGCGGCGCTGGCTGGAACTACTCAAGGACTACGACTATGAGATACTTTACCACCCTGGTAAAGCAAATGTTGTTGCTAATGCTCTCAGTCGGAAGGTAAATCTTGAAAAGAGAAGGCCAAGAGCGTTGAGAATTGAAGTCGTTTCGACAATTGTGGAAAGTATAAAGAAAGCTCAGGAGGAAGCTTTAGAAAAGAATGACCGAAAGGAGGAACGTTTGGGCAAAACGTTGGTGTTTGATACAAACGGTCAAGGATTGAAGGTATTCAAAGATAGGATTTGGGTACCTAAGACGGGAGGAGTAAGAGGTCTTCTGATGGAAGAAGCTCACAAAACCATGTACTCGATTCATCCCGGCAGTACGAAAATGTATAGGGACCTAAAACCCTATTACTGGTGGCCGACGATGAAGCTCGATGTTGCTAAGTATGTGGCCGAGTATGTAACTTGTGCTAGGGTTAAGGCACAACATCAGAAACTGTATGGGAGTTTAGAACCTTTACCTGTACCCATGGGTAAATGGGAAGATATCACTATGGATTTTGTGACTAAACTGCCCAGAACAAGGAACGGTCACGACATGATTTGGGTGGTCGTTGATCGCTTCACTAAGAGTGCGCATTTCATAGCCGCTAACGAGAAATGGTCTATGGATAAACTTGCGAATTCTTATGTGAAGGAAATTATGAGGCTACACGGTGTTCCGTTAACGATTGTATCCGATCGTGACAGCCGTTTTACCTCAAGGTTTTGGAGAAGTCTACAAGAGGAATTGGGTACCAAGTTGTGTTTGAGTACAGCTTACCATCCGCAAACTGATGGTCAGAGCGAACGAACGATTCAAACATTGGAGGATATGCTGAGAGCATGTACCCTAGAATTCCAAGGTAACTGGGATGAACATTTACCTATAGTAGAATTTTCCTATAATAATAGTTTCCACTCAAGCATCAAGATGGCACCTTATCACGCTTTGTATGGAGAAAAGTGTCGAACGCCGTCATGCTGGCTGGAAGCTGGGGAAAAGCAATTTATGGGACCTGAGATAGTCCATCAAACTGCTGAAAAGTTAAAAGTGATAAGGGAAAGGATGTTAGCTGCTCAAGATCGACAAAAGAGTTATGCTGACAAGAAAAGACAACCGATATCCTTCGAAGTTGGAGATTCGGTTTTACTTAAAGTCTCACCGTGGAAGGGACTTATAAGATTTGGTAAGAGAGGAAAGTTGAGTCCAAGGTTTATTGGACCATTTAAAGTTCTTTAGAGGATCGGGAATCAAGCTTACAAGCTAGAATTACCGGAAGAACTGGAGGGTATTCATAACACATTTCATGTGTGTTATTTGAGAAAGTTCACGGGAGATGTGCCCGACATAATTCCCATTTCTGAATTAAGGTTGGATGAAAACAAGAGGTTGATTGAAGAACCTGAGGCAATCGTTGACCGTAAGACTAAGAAGCTGAGACGCAAGATGTTCGATTTAGTGCTCGTGCGTTGGAAACATACAAATGGGCCAAATCTCACTTGGGAAACGGAGAGTGACATGATGAGTCGCTACCCGCATTTGTTTGCTGACGTATGATTCCGGGGACAGAATCATCCTAAGGGGGAGAGAATTGTAATGCCCGTGTTTCTAGGCTAGGCATTAATATTGACATTATAGTCTAGGTTAACCTTTGTAACTCATTTTGAAGAAATGAAAAGGAATTATGTGAATATTATGTGAATTATGTGTTTTATGCTTAATTATTAGGGTTTAATTAATTAAGAATAAAAATGAGCGTCAAAAATTAAATTTTAGATAAATCCGATATCTATTAAGAAACTTGTAGTGGGCGTGACAAGGATTACGGATATATAAAGAATGCCGAAATCCGAGTTATAACGAAGAAGTTATGACCTGTCGAAGTTTCGCGACAAATCGGCACGGGGCCGAATGTCGTAAAAAGTGAGTTTTCGATAAACTACTTTTTAGCCTTAGTGATCTAAACGAAACTCGTAGTGTTCGTTAAACCGAGAAGTTCGATAAAAAGAACGCCCAAATCTGACTTTGTATGAGGAAGTTATGATTTTTCGAAGTTTCAGCTTAGCAGTAGACAGCTAAAAACTCGAATTTTAGATCGAGTGATTTTTAGCCGACACGACCTAAACGAGAATCGAAGGTCTCGTCATTAGTAGCACAACGGTAAAAAGTCTGACGAAAACGGACGTCGGATGAAGAAGTTATGAATTTTTAACGGATTTCCTGTCCCGGTCTGTTAAAAATAATAATATAAAAATTAAAGTCAAAATTAGCCAACAAAGTCTAAACGAAAGTTGTAGAGTGTAATTTTACCTACGCGTGCATATAAAGACCGTCAAAAACGGAGCTCGTATGCGAAAGTTATGGATTTTAGAAGTTTTTGCACAAAAATCGAGAAAATTCGCATAGTCACGTTTTTGCCACGTCACCCTCGCTTAGATCGTGCCACATGTCCGAAATTGGTGAGTCATGCGAGCCACGTGTCCTCGCCTCGCATGTGCCACATGTCCGAAATGAGGCTGAGTCATCCGAGCTGCTGAGCGGTCCAATGCATGTCCGACGTGTGTCCTCCTTCACATGTCTGAAGCCCTCGCAAGAAGCCACGAAACCCTACTTCGGACCAGTAGACCTCGGTCCAATCAGGAGAGGACAGCGAGGCCTTCGCACGTGCAGCCACCTGCGTACCCTCGCCTGCGGACCCCACCACCAGAACCGACTTCGGACCCCTATAAATAGAAGGGTCCTGCGAGCCTTCTCGGGTACTTTTGGGATTTCACCATCTTTCACCCATTTCTTCATATTTTCTTCAACTTAACATTCCCCAAAGCCACGATATCGATTATGACCCCCGGAATACGCCACGAAGAGCCCGAGAAGCCCGGAAAATTTATCTTTTCGGTTTCGAAGCCCGACCCTCGCAGAGCCCGGTTTCTGAATAAAACTCCCGGTTTTATTAGAAACGAACGTTTTAGGAAACGAATTGCTGCCCGATTTTCAACAAAACATGTGAGTGTATAGTCACTTTCATTTTACACATAGATATAAAGTATTTACCTTATAATACGTGCTATGTGCAAATATATTAATTGTTTATTTGAGGTGACTGTTGAGTTGATGTTTTATACAAGTTTTAAACTGTATAAGTATTTTTATCTACAAATATGTTGGGTAGAAGATGGGTAGATAGTGATGTGTGATAAAATAAAAATAATGAGAGGCCTCGATGTGATTTGTGATTCAGTCATCTAGCGGAGTTTGGATGACGACCACGGACTTTCTAGACAGTCCAGTGGGAAACATTAGCAGGTCCGCAACCTTTAGGTGTTAATGAACTAGAGTGTTCATTCGCTGTACTCCATCCCCTTCATGGTTGCCTTTAGGACATGTATGGCTGAGGAAACCCCTTAGCAGTAGTGTCCATCCCGATGATATTTTTTAGGCTAGGTCCCTTGTGAAAAGTGTTTAGGGACGTAAAGTGAGGATAACGGGAACGGGTAATCAGGGTTATTGTTGATTGGTGAACTTAATAAGTTTATTATTACTGTGGGTTGAAAACCCTATATGCTCACCAGGCTCCCAAGCCTGACTCACTCAGCTTTTTATGTTACAGGTAGTGGACCCCGAGCATAGTCGGAGGACGATGAGAGATTTTTGGATTATAGGCCAGTAGTTGTAAATAACTGTTGAAAGGCTTATAATGTCTTGTTTATGCTTTTGATCTGTATCGGAACATGACATCCCGAGGTTTTGATATGAAATGAAATTATATATTTCTTAAAGAAATGTTTTGACAAACTTTTATCATATTTTGTTTTGGGGACCAATTTCGCAACATCTTTTAAAAAGATTTCTCTGATTTTAGTTTAAAAAGCATAAATTAAATCGGTATTTTCTGGCCGAGAAATTAGGGGATGTCATACTTGGTGTCTTAAACCCATTGGTATGGTGAGAAAACTCACCTCTCAAGGATGCTAAACTGACAAGATAAGATCCGATAAGTCCCAACGCACAGCTCCAACTCAACCGCTTATAATCATCATGTGATTAACTTGTCACAATCCCGAAATACCATAAATGCCTTCAAAGTTAACCATGGTCAACCATGGTCAAAGTCAAGGTCAACAGTCCATGTTGACCTAAACTCGTCGAGTGCATCCAACAACTCGTCGAGTTACCTAAGTAACTCATCAACTCGCCGAGTTACCTGTGTAACTCGTCGAGTTCCTCAATGTCCAAAAGACCGAAAACTCATGTAGACCGAAAACTGCAATCCTTCACAGAAATCACTCGGAATCTCGAAAACGGGTAAACCCTACACGACTCGTCGAGTTGGCTAAGGGACTCGACGAGTGCCTTCAGTCCTTTTTGTGTTAAGACATTTTTAAGCTACCCTAAAGCTCCAGATTGCAGATCTAGCCTCCTAAGGCATGGTTTCAATGTAAAGTTGCAAACTTTACGTGCATGTAAGCCCTTAATGCCAAAACCAAGCTAAGGGAGGGGTTTACACCAAAGAGAAGGGCCAAAGCTTGATGTTTTCTGTAACTTTATAACTCTAAGGACTTAGAGGAGTCCAGATCTGAAGTTGCAACTCCAGATCTTACCCAACACCCGGAAAGCTTCACAAATATACTAAAAATGGCCTAAAACCCAAGAAAAGGGGGATCTAATGTTAGAATGATCAAGGTAACAACTTGTTACCTTCAAAGGGATGCCCAAACGTTGTAGATGCTGGATCTACAATCTCCTTCCCGTTCCAAGCTTCTCAACCTTCAAACGCCTTCAACAAAATGCACCAAAAGCACCCTTTTAGTCTCACAAGCACAAGGAAGCAACAAAGAACGGCTAGGGTTTCTTCTTTGGGTAATAAAGTG
Source organism: Lactuca virosa (assembly GCF_052849685.1). NCBI lineage: Eukaryota > Viridiplantae > Streptophyta > Magnoliopsida > Asterales > Asteraceae > Lactuca > Lactuca virosa. The sequence goes on from NC_136432.1 coordinate 24,889,856, forward strand.
GTAAGGGAGGCCACAAGAGGCGGATTAAGTTCTTTATATAGGGTGCAAACCCTGAAAATTAGGGTTTTCCTTTACAGTACCTACTCGTCAAGTCGGGCCTTCCGACTCGTCGAGTAGAATCTAAATCCCGCGTCCTTCATAAATGATCTCTACTCGACGAGTTGGAGCTCCCCAACTCGTCAAGTCCTAGCATAAAACCCTAAAACTTGGAAAATTAGATGATACCTGGAACGGTTGTTACATTCTGGAACAGTATTCCATGTCATATAACCCATGAGCATCAACAACACACATGATGGACCACCTTGAGCCATAGTGGAGCATCATGATGTACAAGTGGCGCATCATGAACACTAATGGCCCAACATCCATCATGGTGGCACAACATGGTGTAATCCTTAAGCAATACCAACTTCTGAGCATCCTTGAACGATCTTGAGCATCACAGAGGACTTCATATCATACTTCGCTCATCAGGGATACCATGGCTCATCAAGGAACCAGAATGGCCCATCTTGCACCATGATGGCACAACATGTGCAAGGATGGCGCAACAGGCATCAAGAGTGGCACAAGAACTTATAGGTTGGAGCAACATCATCACCTCGGCGCAACAAGGACCATCTTGGCGCAACAAGGACATGCTTGGCGCAACAAGGACATGCTTGGCGCAACAAGAACCTACGTGGCGCAACAAGGTTTCTTCATGGCACAAGAGGGACTCTTCATGGCGCAAGAGGGATACGCTTGGCGCAAGAAGGAATGCCCTTGGCGTGACATCATCCTTCTTGGCCCAACACTTCATCATGTGGCGCAACAAATTCCTTTGTTGCTCCATATCACTCCCAAGTGCTCCAAACCCCTTCCAAGTGCTCCAAACCCCCTTCTATATGATCCGTTCCTTTGGCACTTGATTCGTTCCTTTGTCAAAATGATCCATTTCTTTCTCAGATGATTCGTTTCTTTATCACATGCTCCATGAACCCAAGTGATCCATTAAGTTCCAAGTGCTCCAAATGCTCCATGAACATGATCCAAATGCTCGAGTCACATTTTAACAGGCTCGTTGTAGGTTTCTGGTCATAGACGAAAATAGAGATGTTATAGTCTCTTTATGGAGGTAATTAATATTAAAATAATAAAGGAGAATACATGAATAAACTAAAATACCCTCACGTGAGGAGGTCATGGGGCAATTAATGAGACCAAGGTAACGACTGTTAAGCCATTAGACAAAACTCGCAACAAAATCAAAATATTGGACCACTGGTGCGAGTCCAAACTTTTTTGACCCAAACATACGAGTTTTGACATACCATAGGACAATTCTTGCAATTTTGTCAAGAATATATATATATATTTTCTTTTGTTTTATGCTAGGTATTTTGAACTTATTATGAATTCAAATCCACGTGAATAAATTAATCCCGCGCCTCTCATGTGAAATCATTTCGAATTCGTACAACCCGCCCCTAAATCAATGTCTCTTACAGTCGGAGTTCAAAAACCCTAGAAATATGCTTCTGATCATCTCCCAACAAAATTTCGAACGTTAATATTTAAGTCGCAGATTTCCCTCAAAATGTCCTCTTTCAGGCCATCTTCTCGTTACAGTTCTTTCAACAATCGATCTTCCACCCAATCCGATCCATCCTCCTCTACCGAGCTCAACAAACTCAACCTCAACCAAACCAAAAATCGTCGCCAGTCTCCTGATGTCTCTTTCGCCCTTGCTAAATCCAAATCCACCAAGAACGACCAAAATTTGACTGCTATGGTTAAGAAATTCATGGAGAAGAGGTCTTCATCGTCAACAAAGGTCAAAGGAAGGGAGTTTGTGGTGGCTGCGGATGTTACTACTTTCATTGCCGAGGATTTCAAGAAGAAGACGACGATGAGTGTGAGAAGAGGTGGGGCGACGGGTTTGGGAGGGTTGCATAAGAAGTTGTTTGGTAGCAAAGGGAAAGGCGATGAGAGTGAGGGGAAGAAGAAGGCATTAACGGAGGTGAAGCCAAATGCTAGGACTTTGGCCATGGTGTTGAGAAGTGAGAGGGTGCTTTTGAGTCAGAACAAGGACCAGGAGACGGAGATAATTGAGCTTAAGTTGATGCTTGAGGAGAAAAACAGAGAGGTACTTATACACACTCGCTACCTGAATCATTAATAATCTTTCTGCGAGAATTTTAAACTTAGCATATGTTTAATTCCTATTATTCGAAAAACATACCACTGATTGATGATATGCGTTTTCAAAGCTTAGATCTAAGGAATAGTAATATAGAAGATTTTGAGCTAAAGTCTTATATCTAGGAAATAGTGTTTGACTTTGCGAAGATAAAAATGAGGCTTAAGAATTGGCTTCTACAGTTTGCCAAAAACACTTGACTTATAGAATTCCACAGTCACAGTCTTTAATTATGGAACTTTACCTTTAGAAGCTAGCATCTTCATACCCTTCTCACTCATTGCTAAGTCTCAAGGAGCAATCAGACTCCACAACTCAACAATGTCTTTGCTTTTTAACCATCTTTACCATACATTATATATATGTACCCAGTCTTGTTTCTACAAGCCAACTATGTGATACACAACTTACTGTTCTTTTGATCACAAAATCTATAAAAATTAATATCTGGAGATCATTTTCATCTAACCTGTACCTGTTGGCAGGTTGACAAACTGAAAGATTTATGTTTGAAACAAAGAGAGGAGATCAAAGCATTGAAGAGTGCCATTATGTTCCCAGATGTTATGAACACTCAGCTCCAAGGACTTTTAAACCAACAAGATTCTGAACTAAAACATGCAAAACAAATCATCCCTACTCTCCAAAGACAAGTCACTTCTCTCACTGGTCAACTTCAGTGCCTTGCTGAAGATCTTGCAGAGGTAATACTACCAGTCTACTACCTAACCGAATATTATTATTCTAAAGTATAAACCCTAATCATCTTCATATTTATATTCTCTAACTATTTGTAAATATGTTGATGACAGGTGAAAGCCGACAAATATTCAGTCACAGCAGCTTGCTATGACAGTCTTGTATCCTCTCCAAGAACACCAACACATGAGCAAGAAGAAGCAACCAATTCTTTGGTAATTACCATTTAAATCAAGTTGAATTCTTTCATACTTGTATTAAGTTAAAAAAATTTCATACTTGTATTATTATAATAATAATAGTACTAATAATAATACAGGAATTCAGCTCTGGGAGTCCAGATGATATGTTCATAAATGATCTAAACCCATGTTTAACACCTTATTCCAAGTCCAAATCTAACGTAAAAACACAAACAAGATTCTTGAATCTTTCTTCTTCTTTTTTTTTTTTTTAAAAACATGCAAGGATTGATAATGCAGGAGTTTGAAACCACCATTGAAAACCATGCAAGAAGGTTTCCTGAGATTGGGTTTGGTTCTCATGGTGGAAAGCTGTCAAAAAGTTCAAATCAGGAATATGTTGTAAAGTCTGGCAATTCAAGGAAGATTCTTGGTCGTAGATCAGATGAAAACAAATATTCATATGGTAAGCATATTTACTGTTAATTAAATCTATTAAGAGAAATATTTTTCATTTGACTTGAATTTTCTTCCTGTTTTTACATGTTGTCAACTCATGTTCCATAGTAATGCTATAAAATAAACTTGTTCAATAATTTAATCATCATCAATCACTGTTTTCTAGTCCTTTTTTCTGTTGTTTACATAGCCGATAAAGTTGTATATTTAAATATCGTATTTATCTTTGATGTTTTTTTTAAAGATATGTTACAATCTCTTATTAATCTTGATCATGTCTTTTTGACAACTAATAGAAAATAGGGTTCGGTAATCAAGAATATGAATTTCACAAGGATTGTGTCAAGTTCGTTTTCAGTATTGATTTCTCCTTTATGCATGAGTTAACAAAAAAAAATCCAATTTTAAATAATATGTGAGGACACTTAGACCAAATGGAGTGGCCTCGACGAGTACCTCGGCGACCTTGGGGAACCACGGGTCGACCACTCGGCGTGCTGAGCTCGGTTTGGCAACTCGGTGGAATATTACCTATGAGAGAGTGTGGGGGGTTTGGGTGATTTGAATTTGTGTCCGTTTTTCATTGTCAAAATTGACCCTTTTTTTCAAAAGAATTTTCAAAATTTACCCTCTTTCTACACTATATTAATACTATTATATACTATATTTCATCCCACTTCACCGTCTTCAATTTTTTTACTCAAACCTCATTTTTGTGAAAAAACGGCTTCTTCTTTCAACCCCGAACTCCCAAAAATACCAAAACAAACACCCAAAACACAAATTCAATCTTACATTCTTCACCAAATTTCGTCCAAAACCAAAGTGATTGGTTTATTTGTGCACATCCAAATTTATACTTTGGTGGTGTTTTCTACCTATATCAAGTCTAAAACCAATCTCAATATCAAAACCAACCTCAATTTCAAAACCAACCTTAATTCAAAACCAACTTCAACTTCAAAACCAACCGCAAATAAACTTTTCATCCCAACTTTAATTGCAAATGGAAAATGACTTCAACCAATTTGACCATCTTCTCGACTCCCCAATCAATATCCAAACCCAATTTCAAACTCAAGGAGAACACAAAGTCCTCCCCGAAACGGATTCAGAATCGGAAGAGCTTCAACCACAACCCAAGAAAAGTGGAAAGGTGGGTCCAAGGCAATGAACTATGGCAAAAAAACAAAAAAAAAACGACGTTGGCTTGTGTGTGGGTGGATGTTTCTCGTGGAAATGAATCTTGGAGACCACCGGAAAAAGGACTAAATTTACTCGAAGTGGAGAAATGTCAACAAAGATGTGACAGAGTTTAATGCGGTGTTTTCGAGTGTCAAACAACAATGACAAAGTGGTGCAATCGACGAAACTATTTTGCATAAAGTTCTTGAACTATATCGGAGTCGGAAAGGGGTGAATTTCAAATTTCTACATGTTTTGAATATTGTGAAATTGTATAAAAAATGGCAAAACGTCAAACCTTTTGAAACGTTTACGGGTGGTTCTTCTAAAAGAATCTAAACATCCGAAACGACGCATAGTCAATCGTATGATGTGCATGTCGGGATTGATCTCAACGAATATGAGCCTTTTGAGGTTCCAAGAACCACTCGTCCCATGGGAAGAGACCGAGTCAAACGAAAGGGAAAACCGACGGCAAGTGATTCGGGTGGCATCGAACAACTAACAACCAAAATGGACAACTTAGAAGTTGTCATTGGAACAATATTTGGTGGTTTCACAAGAGAAAGAAAAAAACCGTGTCATGACAATCTTAACGAAAAACACTAGCAATCTCACCGGATGCGAAAAAATAAGGCGATAAAAGCGAAAGAGGAGATTGCAAAACATATAACATTTAGGTTTCGTATTTAAGTTGTGGTTTCGTTATTTAAATTTCTAGGTTCGTAATTTGAAATTCTATGTTTTTTTTGTGTGTTGTAATTTTCTTTTATAGTTAAATGAAATTTTAGTTTTTAAAAAAATATTATGTTTGAAATGTTTATTTTTTATATTAATTAGTTAAAAAAAATTAGCATGACAAGTGTGGCAAAATGCCAAAAATCTGAACCAGTATGACAAATCATTGGTGGCCTCTACGTGAGCATGACAAACTTGACATTTGGTTCGAGTGACTTTTATGGATTTTGAAGGATTTGAATTTAAACCAATACACACCGTAGACTATTGGTTTGTATTTGAATCACTTGCCAAATTACAGTAAATCCTCTATTATGTTATTATTTAACAATAGAAACACAAAAAAGTTGCAAACTTTCTTCCTATCACACTTCCTAAGGCAGGCGTATAAAACCATCATGAACACAAAATGAAAATGCTTATTCTAATTAGTGACCCCACACTATTTTTTTTCACTTCACCATGCTGCGCTTGTCTTCCTTCCTCTTTTATTCCCACCACCATACAACCGAAACAAACTAAACGCCGATAAACCAGAAACCATCACCATACTCACACAAACAATCACCGAACTCCCAATCCCTTCACCAACCTGGTTACAAAATTTATCATACATATCACATATCTTCATCCACTGAAGCTCCGCCTCTCCAAGTTTTGCAAACGCCGCCGATTGTGCCGCCGCCCCTACTGCCGCCACCGTCATGTACGCCATCACCTGATCACCGGAGAAGATTACCCACGCCAACGCCTTGTTCAACACCACACTTCCTCTTATCATTCCCACCACACACCTCACTATGTGTATCAACGAGTACGCCGCCGCTATCCCATTCGCCACCACCAAAAACCTGCATTCAATCTCTTTCTTTTTTTAACTTATAAAAAATTAAACTCGATCAAGAAGAAAATGACTGACTTACTCCAGAGATTTCATGTCTGTGAATTTGGCTTCCTTTCGAACGGTGAAGATTTCTTTCACCTGAGTATCGGTAGCCACAAGAACAGCTGCGACAAGAGCCAAACCGCAAATCACACTTCTCAATATTAACTCCGCCACCCTTACCCGCCGGTCAACTACCTTCAAATCGCTGCCGTGGTACACCGGAACATTCCCCGGACTTACTCCGACACCCAAGTAACTCATTTTCTTTTCAAGGGTAGTGAGTGCTAAATGGAGGTTGACACCCAAAACGATAATTAAACCACCCAAAAGTGGGATCACTTAAATAGACAACCCACCTACTACCATTTTCCGATATTTATATAATAAATATTTAAATATCTTTTTTTTACTTTATTACACGTGTCTGTTACATGTCCCTTTTTCATCATTTGCATCATCATGAGTTATGACATTAAACCAACAATAATATGTTTTTGTGTGAAAATAAAAATATTTGTACAAATGTAAATACCAAACACCCTCGTTATCTAAAGAAATAAAACGCTCAAGTGTGTGGTTTGGGACAAGTTATAGATTTTTAAAACACAAATTCCTGTAATTTTACTAAATATAGAAAACGAATCTTGGATCTTTAGTAACAAAATTTACATGAGAATGGCAATGGTGATGTAGATTTCCACATGGAACGTGCACTTTAAAAACAGTACATACGTCAATATTGCGTCATTTTCTACTCTTTACAAGATTTTACATGTCACGTAACTTCCTATTATTTTTCGAAAAGTATAATGAATGTATTGTTATCTCTGGTCATATGACTTATATCCATATTTATTCTGAGAATATTTATGTAACCCGTAACCAAGTTTTTGCAAACTGGTAAGAAATAATCAAATAATAAAAGATCTTAAGGCTTGAATGAATCCATAAACTTCAATTAAAATGATTTGTATTAAAGATAAAATAAAAATAAAAATGGAGAACGTTTGATTGGGCCGAGAAGAAGTGGATTTAATGGAAGCTTACCTCATTTTGGAGTAATAAATTCTGACACATATGCATGGGCAGTAGTTACAACATTTAAGTAAAGTTAAATATGTTTTTTTAGAGGTAGAGGTCCTTGGCCCAAGAGAAAATAGAGAGGGCTTAGATAAGAGGAAGAATTCTGTCGATCTTTCCTATGGAAACAAAAAATAAATAATGAGATTCCGGAATTATTAATTTATTCTTGGTTTGAATATAAGTATGACTAGTGGGAATGCCGTATATTGTGGGGAAATCTAGTAATTTAACCCATATAAAAATGATTACTTTAATAATAATAATTAAGTTAGTAATTTTTTTTCAAAATTTAGACCACAATGTCTAGAATATAGCATTCCGGAGCAACACTATTTATTACAGAGCATCTATTCCGGAATATGTCTCGGTATATTTCGGACTGATAAAGTCAATTTTGGAGTATGGTAGTCAGCATTACGGAATCACGGACACACATTCCGGACTCCAAAAAACAACATTTTCTGTCTTATATATAAATGGTATCCCATGTTGTTAGTTACTTCCGATCATCCGTAATTATCTATTATAACCACTTCAAGATGAGTTTCATTTACCACAAAGAAAGCTTTACCAACCTCCTATTTACTTAGGTGCTGTTTGTTTTTTCTGAGGCAAAATGTCTGCAGTCTGCGGACCACATCTGTAGACCTTTGCAGTAGAAGAGGTAGACCAAACGTCCGCAGTCTGAAAAAAGAAGATTGTTTGTTTTTTTTTAACATCTGCAGGCTACTAAAATAAACTGAAATCTATATAAACTGATTTTTTTTAACTTCAAAGTGATTTTTTTAATATTTTTATGACTTTGTTATAAATAATTAACGAACCTAGATCAACTTTTATGTATTATTGTATAAAAAATAAAAATAAAAATGATATAAATTAACGTATATATTTGATAAAAACCAACAACTTTGGTTGCAAAGTTATAACTAAACATTATAATTAGTGATAAAAAAATTTGATACATAAATTGATGGAAATAAACTTCGATTTTTTCAATTAAATCCATTAAAAACGTACCATAAATATTTTCTCGAGAAATTGACGATACTATATTAAATAATGTTTTACAAAATTTGGCAAAAAAATATAAGAATATATTTTAAATTTTTTTTTCATATTTATATAAACAATTTCAACGACTATTATTGTAATAAATCTTTATTTATAAATTTGTCAAAAATATCATGTTTGTATCATTGAACGTTTTTTTTTAAGTTTTGTAATTTTTTTTTTCAAATTGTTTATCATTAATAAAGTTGGAAAAAAATATAAATTAAAAAAAAACTTAAAAAAAACAAAGATATATATGTTTTTTTAGGCTAGAAGATGTCTGAAGATGTTAGAAGACTCTGGTCCACATCTGCGCCAAGAAGAGGGCGTGCAGACATTTTTAGGTCTGCAGTCTTCAGAAAAACAAACAGTCTGTGAAGGCTAATGTCTGCGCGTGGTCTGCGCGGCGCACACAGAAGAGGCCACGCAGATCTGCAGACAAAAAACAAACACTACCTTACACAACATTCGGCGGACCAACCTTTATAGTTACCCCAACATCATCACGTCATCTTCCAACTCTGTTTTGTAACTTTTGGATGTGTGGTAGACCGATGACAACCATATCATCCTTAATGGTTATCCAAGCCTGAACGAACGCGATATCTTCTTGTGTAGTCCATGGTTGGGGTTGATTAACTTCCATTTCGGAGTCATAAAAAGCTCTTGTATTTCAATCTCTTATTTATAGAGGTCCATTCTGAATTATATGTCATTCCGGACTGATTCCGGACGTCATTTATGTCATAGATTATATGTCATTCCGAACTAATTCCGAATGTCATTCCGGACTGATTCCGGACGTCATTCTGAATTATATGTCAATTCAAAGCCATCATTTATGTCATAGATTCCTGTCATTCCGGACTCATGGACACATTCACAGACATAAATTACGGAGACATATTTCAGACAAACCATTCCGAACACCTCGTCCCGGACATATTCTGGACACACTATATTTTATTACAACCTCACACTATTAATATGGAGGTACCATACCATGTAAACACAATACATTACCAAAGTAAAAACTTGACAATGAGTTCATCTAAGTTTGGTGTCTGGCATTGTGAAGAAGAAGATACCATGTTTGTTTGGATATAAACCCGTTTCCTGAAGGCCCAAATTTCCCACTCACAGTTAAAATGTATGATGACATTTTCGAAGCTATAACGTCTACTGCCATCGTCCTCTAATCCTTCCCCTACACTTGCTTTGTTCTCGACCATTGCATCTGTCTTCCCCTCATTTCTCGATTAACCGTCTTCTCTTGTTGATTGAGAATCAAATATATCTCTAGGGAAAAAACATGTGACATCAATAATTTTCATAGAAAGCATGATCGGGACTTCTCTAGCATTTCCCCTAATTCCGCCGGGGCATCCTTCCTCCCTTATATATATATATATATATATATATATATATATATATATATATATATATATATATATATATATATATATAGGTGGGTTCAAATGTGGATTAACAAATATTGTGTGGATGTAGGGATTAATATGGGCCAAATATTATTTAATTTTAATAAATAATTAATTAAATCATCTACCCTTTAATTTAGGCAAATTACTTTATTTAAAACCCTATTGCCTCTTTCATCTACACCCACAAAATTGTATCCCTCCCGTTTTCATCGAAGATGTCAAGATCGTCGAAGGGAACAAATTTAAAATCAAAAATCGGAATCGGGAACCAACCCTCCAGGGCTCTTTCAATCGACATGCGTTCGAACATGACAAGATCGTCGTAGGGAACGACTTCAAAATCGAAAATCAGAATCGGGAACCAACCCTCCAGGGCTCGTTCAATCGACGTGTGTCTCCAACAGTGCTTCAGCCTCCATCAATATCGTGAGTTCCTCCGCTAGTGTCGATGAAATCGATTTTCTTTCTTCTCAAAAAATGATTTTACTTTCAGAAATTGATTTTCTCCATCTCTGAAATCAATTTCTTTCTTCTCAAAATTTGATTTTTTGAAATCGATTTTATTGCTTTTCTTCTCATCCGTGACATCTGTTTATTATTTGAAATTGACTTTTGTAAGTGATATTCTCTAATCGATTTGGAATATGAGTTTGTAGGATATAAAATTGATGCAAGCATTTCTCTATTTCTTTTTTTTAGTCCTAAGTTTCGAAGGGTTGATTCAGTCTTCACAGATGAGAATTCTATAGTGATAGTCAACTCAAAATATCTACAAACAAGGTTGGTCCCTTATTCTCTACTTAAACTCTACAAGCATTTCTCTATTTTTTTAATCCTACGTTTAATGTATGTGATTTAGTCTTTTTCTGTCTCTTTAATTTTCAAATATCTTGGTTTTATAGAGATTTATTTGAGTTGATCGAGCTTGAGCCCTTACAGATTCAAAGGTATGTTGAAATTATGTAGTGTTGAAGCTCTTCTCCATTCACCTTGTTCAATCAGAACATAGTTGCAAACCACAATTACAGACAAAAGGGTAAAATAGTCCTCAAATCTCACCCATTAGACTTTTTGAATATGGAAAGCCATATTCATCGTTATATAACTTCAAATCATGGTTTTATATTTCAAATGGAACTAGACCTAATTTAATTGATAATGCTAGCAAAGACTGTAGTGTGCTTCCTTTTGCTTGAACAAATTTGGTTTTAAGCACATCATAATACAATAGTCATGTTATTTGTATAATCTTATTCTCATGCTTATTTCTATTTTTTAATACATGTCTTTGTTTACTGGTTAGTTGAAGATCTAAAGTCAAAGGAAATAAATTCACTTCTAGGAAGAATGAGAATGAAGATTCTTTCATGAATGACATTGTATTCTTATAGAATGAAGATTTTTTCAAGAGTGACTTACTATAAAGCATGTATTCTTATAGAACGTGGCAAAAATTCAAAAAATGACATTGTATTTTTATAGAATGTGACAGTAAAAATTGTTTTTTTTTTGTTTATTTTTGGATATTAGATTCTTCAATAATATTAATAATAGATGATTGTTCTTTAAGAATGTTGTTATTCAACTCATTGTTCAAAAATTTGTTATTCTTCAAAATGTTCATTCAATCAGAATATGTATTCTATAAAAATATGTATTTTAAACTTTTGGTCCACATTCATTCTTACATCCACACAATACTTGTCATCCACACTATAACCTAGCCTTATATATATATATATATATATATATATATATATATATATATATATATATATATATATATATATATATATATATATATATATATATATATATATATATAGAGAGAGAGAGAGAGAGAGAGAGAGAGAGAGAGGTAGGTTCAAATGTTTCTCACATCTATTGTGTGCTAGAATGCACCAATAAAAATTTAGTAAAAATTATATGTATATTAAATGATATCCATACTTATAATTCTTTTTTATGGAAACTAATTAAATTTGTCATTAATATCAACAATAATATTCTTTCAGAATGAATTCGTATGTAGAAGATTGAGAGTGTATTCTAGTAGAATACATTCTTGTTCTTCATATTCTATGCAACTTTATTGTATTTTAAGTGAGTGAGTAGTGAAACAAAAAACGAACCCATACATAAAACTTAGATATGAATTGATTCTGAAAGAATGTTATTGCTGACATTAATGACGAATTTAATTAGTTTTCATAAAAAGAGAATTATAATTATGGATATTATTTAATATACATATAATTTTGAAATCATTTAATATCTATCTTTATTTAATTAAATAATTATTTAATTTTACTAAATTTTTATTGGTGCATTTAGCACACAACAAATATAAAAAACACATTAACCTAGCCCTATATATATATATATATATATATATATATATATATATATATATATATATATATATTTGTGACAAATAATAATTTATAAAAGCTAATAAAGGGTAATTGCGTCATTTGATTTTATTAACATTTCAAATTTCATTTCGTTATTCTCAACCAAACGTGTGGGATCTAAATTTTTTCAAATATCAATTATGTTAAATTCCATTCATTAAAAAAAAATTCTATAAACCAAACAGCCCATGAGGACATTTTGCCATTCTTATTATTTGTCCATGAGATTAGGTATTTGAAAAATGTTAGCTTTAACTTCTTACATCTTATTTATAAGTTTGAACTATAATTAATAGTATACGAGCATGTATTCACTATATTAATAAATAATAATTAACATTAATTATACATGTTTTATAGCAGAAACGGAATCCCAACTAGAGGAGCGTAGGTAGAAGTAGAGTTGGTGAAAATGAAAATTGAGTTGCATAAAATCAGAAATTAAACATATATAATGTTTTGTAAATACTTGATTTGTGTTTGTATTATTTTCAAACTTGAACAATCATTAGAATTTTTAGATTCTACGTAATTTTACTGGATATTTAAGGTTTTTTTTTTGAAAATTTAAATGGGTCAATTTGGGATCAACTTGTTTATTAAATATATTGTTTTGGGTTGATGTTTTTAATCCATTCAATTAAACTAATCAATCCGAAAATGACTTGACCCATCGTCATCCCTTATATTCGCAATAGGCTTTGTTAGATACTATTTTTTTTGAAACGACAAATACTAAACTACTCTTAAATTATTCTATCTATGTGCACAACGGGACTTGAACCCTCGACCTTAAGGAGGGAGGACAACATCGAATACCGCTAAACTAGAAGCCATTTGATAACATTATACTAATTATATGTATATTTTATTTAATAAATTATTGAGGGAGCTGACATATTATATGGACGGCTCTGGAAGAATTGATTAAAGATTTAGACGAGAGACATAAGATAGGAATGGCCGAATGGGTTAGGTTGGATTGTGTGCATGCATGCATGCATTAACTAATCACACAAGTCGGCTTAGCTACTCGAGAGACATCTCACTTCTATCTAAAACAATAAAGTATAAATAAATAAATATAATCTTTGATGCATTTATTCCTTATTATTGCTTCATGTCCGACAAAAAACATGAGTTTTCATCCGTATTCTAAAACATTCGAGAGTTGGATAGAAACGTCCAACCAAATATGGATTTAAATCCAAACTACACAATTATCAACCTATAAATAACATAAAGAACTCAATGTATTTAAACCAGTTTTATTAACGGGAAAATGAGTAATCCGACCCATGAATAATTTGATAACAATTACCAATTTTTTATAAATTTTGTATAATAACCATTTATTTTGGAATATCATATTCCGGAGTAGGTATGTTCATTCCGGAGTTTGTGGTGGTTGGTAGGTATCAGGTTCAAAATCAGACACCCGTACGTTCAGTGGTGAGACTAGGTATAAGGAAGGTGAGTCCTAGGACCCACCTAATTTTTTAATTTATCCAAAATTACTATAGAAAATTTTTAGGACCTACCTTAAAAAAATTTAGGACCCACCTTACCTATAAATTTTTTTGAATTTGTACATAAAGTGTATATAGAAAAATTAGTGAACTATGTGGTTTTCTATTCTAGACTCGCCACCGGTACGTTCCAGACTGGAAAAGTGTATTCAGGCCCATGTACTCCAAAATACCCCATTCCGGAGTATTTATGTTCATTCCGGAGTTGGTGCCTGTGGTTGGTAGGTACCGGGTCCGAAGTTTGACACGCGTACGTTCCCTGAAAGGTGTATTCCATATTGTACTCCAAAATGTACGGGGCATTGTGGATTGGTGTTCCGGAGAGGTAAAATTAGGGTATTTGCATGTCATAACTTTAATTCACAACATAAAAACCATTAAACATAAATGTGAATAATAATTTGATTCAAATATTATAACAAATAAGAAAACAAACATGGATTCACAACTTAATAATAGAAAAAACTATGATTAACAAAAGTAAACAAGAAATGAGAGATTAAAACATTAACTTTTCAGTTTAAAAGACTAGTTATGACACTAATTCACAACTTAACATATATAATATTTTCATTGAGGCATTTCATCAAATACCTAGTGTGCACATTGTTTCTAGAACTTTTATCTATAAAATTTTCTACCAGATAACATATCAGAGAAGAGAACAAGAGGTGGAGTATTTTATCAAACCCATTGTGTGCATAACACACATAAGATCTTTAAGAACAATACATAAAAAATAAACCTGATTTGTACATCAAATGTAGGATTACAAGAACCAAAATGACAACTTGTATTTGTTTATTACTGGAATGTGATGACAGGAAGAAGAAAAAATGTACTCTGCACAATATGAAAAAGAAAAGACAACAAAACTCTACTTTATTCATATTAGAGAAAGGCTATATATAACCTTCTAAACACCCACACGATACATGAAAATAGCACATCATCTACTCTACCTAAAGAACAGGTACAACTTGTTGGATTAGGTGTCTAAGCCCATAACTATAACTGATATGTACTTGACCCAATAGTAACATGGTCATTTTAGGTTGCCTTCACCAGGACAATTTGATAGGATGAATTATAGAGAAAGAGGTTAATTGTGATTTATTAATATATTATAAGAATAATATATTAATTGAAAAATCATATTATTTAATTAGTATTGATCAGAAATTAATTTGGAATTATTTTGGCGATCAAAAGAGACTAATTGAATTAAGGGGACCGATATTGTAGTTATATAATAATTGAAAGTTGGGCTTAAGGATCCCTAAAGAAGGGATGTATGAAATCCTTTGTGTAGTCCACATAGATTTCGTCCATAGGGGCCTTCTAGAAGGATCTTGTGGGGTGCTTGAGGATTAAGCAACCAGATTAGGGTTTTACCTGAAACCCTAGCAGCTCAACTATATAAGGAACCCCCTGGATCCCTAAATCGGCCACTTGAACCCTAAGAAGGAGTACTAGCCGATTTTTCGAGTCTCTCATCTCTTTCATATTCTTCAAACTTGGTGTTGGTGTTTGTGACTCACTAGAGGTGCAACATTTGAGGCACTAAGCTCTTGAAGGTCAAGATTAATCAAGATACAATCAAAAGGTATTCATCTAACTTTGTATTAGTTGTTAATTTCGAAAATTGTATGTTAGTTAGGGTTTATGCTTTGGATGATTAGTATTGCATGTATAACTTGAGAAAAACCTAGATCCAAAGCATTAGGGTTGCATGTACACCATAGGAATGATGTGGTGCTCATAACCCATCAGTGGTATCAGAGACTAGGGTGTTTTTTCTGTTATATTTGATGCATTAATGAATTGTTCAAAGTAAAAGGATTTTCGATTTTGGATTTGCCTGATGACCACGACGTGGCATTTCTTGCCACGACGTGGTGGCGAGTCAGAGAACATATTTTCGGGATTTTGGCTTAAATTAGGTTTGGATAATTACCATAAGTTATTTTCCCAATTAAAAATTCGATTTTTTGATATGGTAATGGATATCCTAATCTAATTGGAAGATAATGGTCAAAATTTAAGGTAGTTACTAGATTATATGATAAATTAATTATTTATAAATTTTGAATTGTTTTTTTATCTTGCCAAATAAAATTCGATTAGGTCAAATTTAGATAATGTTAAATTATATGATTATTTAATTTGTTTTAAATTTGATCTAGAAAGTTTTGAAAATTTTTATTACTTGCCTTCAAGTTTTGGAATTTAAAATTTGATTAAAAAGTTTTTAATTTTGAAATATTAAATTCTAAACCCTAGTTTTTTAAATGTTTAAAATACAACCCTTATACTATTATAATATTAAAAGCTTAATACTTATATATATGTATAAGATGAGTCAGTCTTACCGTTAGTAGGCCTCATTCACGAAGCCGATCTATAAGGGGGGTATAAGGAATTTGCCTATAAAATGACGGTTGAATGTGTGTCCACTCTCACCTACCGCTTTCTTGATTGGTGGAGGGTTGTTAGCCGAACGGGTAGGATAGGACAAATAATTCCTCATTAATAAGTATAATGATTATTATAAAGTAACTAAATGTTTTTACAAATTCCCAATCTTAGTTACTTTAGGTAAAATGTGAGAATGATGCTATTCCATGAAATTGCAACTTTGCACCTTGCCAAGTCGTTAGTGGAGCGTGTGTGGTTAACCGACACACTAATTTGGACTAACAAGGGTGGAAAAGGGTAGCTCGATGTTTATTATAGATCAATGGAGCGTGTGTGGTTAACCGACACATTGATTAGGTAATAAATGACATCGAGAGTACCGACCACATTTGCATGGTTATTTACACCTTGTTTGTGATCCTCGGTATCTCAGTCACAAACTTGAAGGGCATAATCGAGATTTAAACATGACATTGAAAAGTTCAATGAATCTCAAAAGATCTAGGAATTTCAATTCATTTAAAACCTAATGTTCTTTTTCGTTTTTCATGGTGGAAATTGGTAAATCGTCATTTACCTACCTTCAAATATTTTCAATTGGATTACGACATCCCTCTTCCGAATTGTAGAATATTGTGTTGGGTCCTAGCCTTAATAATTCATTTGGGTATCATATTAAGGATTCTTATCTAATCTAAAATTTGTCTCTTTTCTTTTTCAGATGTCAGGCTCGAACTCCTCCAACACCAACTCCTCGAACCCACTTTCTCTTTTGGGCATTTTTGGAAGGGTCACATTTGATGGATCCAACTTTAACGATTGGATTCACAACATCCGCATGGCCCTAAGGTATGAAGACAAGGAAGACATTCTCGAAAAGGAACTCGTCGAGATAAACGAAATTACTGCTACTCCCGAAGAAATCACCGAGCATAGGGCTCGATGCAAAGAAGAGACAAAGGTGTCGTGCATTATGGTAGCCACTATGACTCCCGAGCTTCAAAAGTTCTACGAGGACTATTGGCCTTATGACATGCACCAAGATTTGATGGAAATAACCATCAAAGTGCACGTCAAGAGAGGTACGAGATAGTTGCCTTGTTAATCACGACTAAAATGAAGGATGGAGAGTCCATCACGACCCACTTGCAAAGAATGCAAAGGTATGTGGATCGTTTGCTCTAGCTGAATGTTAGTTTTGACGAAGAGTTGGCGATTGATATCATTCTCCACTCTTTGCCTTCTTGTTATGATCATTTCAATATGACTTATCATATGAACAAGGAGGAAGTGACCTTGAGCAAACTTCAAGGGTTGTTAAGAACTGCTAAAACCGGATTGAAAGGCAAAGTTGTCGCATCAACTCCTACTGCTGATGCTCCTGTCTTGGCTATTGGGCAAGGGAAAGAAAAGGAAAGCTCCTTCTAAGAGCCACAAGGGAAAGTCTCATGATGGTTCTTCTTCAAGTGGAACCAAAGGTGGTTTTGCTGCTCCCTCGTCTAATCCAAAAGATGCAGAGTGCTTCAACTGTCATGAAAAGGGGCATTGGAAACGAAGCTGCCCGAAGTATCTGCAAGATATCAAGGATGGGAAGATAAATACCACCTTCGCAGGTATTTACACTATTCAATCTAATAACTCATCACATGCTATTTCTTGGGTCCTTGATACAGGATGTGGTTTTCACATTTGTTCTGATTTGCAGGGTCTAAGAAGAAGTGGAGCACGGGAAGATGAACTTGATCATGAGGAATAGGAAAGCGTTGCCTGTCACCAAGATTGAAGTTTATTCTTTATTGCTTAGTAGTGGGTTAGGTTTAGAGTTGAATAATTGTTGCTACTCGTCAGAAATGGCAAGGAATATTATTTCATTTCATGGTTTGTATAAACAAGGTTTTAGATTTTCGTTTAATAATGAAATTGGTTCTATTAATGCTTTCTATAATGGTACTTTCTATTTTGAAGCATTGCCTTGTAATGGTATATATGAAACTGTGATGGTTGTAGACAACTTAGGAAATAATGTATTGAATATTGATTCGTCCAATGGTTTGGACAAGGCATGCTTGTGGCATTGTCGTCTTGGACATGTTAACAAGAAGCGCATAGCCCAACTCCAAAAGGATGGAGTGTTGGAGTCATTTGACCTTAGGTCCGATGACACGTGCGAGTCTTGTTTACTTGGAAAGATGACTAAGTCACCCTTCACTGGCACCTGTGAAAGGGGTGAGGGATTACTGGATCTCATACACACCGATGTGTGTGGGCCCTTTAGATCCACCACAAAGGATGCAAACCACTTCTATGTGACTTTTACCGATGATTATAGCAGATATGGGTATATCTACTTAATCAAGCATAAATCAGAAACTTTTGAAAAGTTCAAAGAGTTTAAGCAAGAAGTGGAGAATCAATTGGGCAGGAATATAAAGATGCTCTGATCCAATCGAGGTGGTAAGTATCTTAGTATCGAGTTTCATGACTATCTTAAGGAATGTGGAATTGTTTCACAATTGATGCTGCCTAGGACACCGCAACTGAATGGTGTGGCGGAGAGGCGAAATCGAACCTTGTTGGACATGGTTCGTTCCATGATGAGTCGAGCTTTGTTACCTATCTCATTTTGGGGGTATGCCTTAGAGACTGCCGCCCATATCCTTAATCTAGTCCTAACTAAGAAGGTTGCTAAAACACTTCACGAGATGTGGACAGGGAAGGTTCCCTCGTTGGCACATATCAAGGTTTGGGGTTGCGAGGCTTTCGTAAGATGAGAGACTCACGGCAAGCTTGAACCTCGTAGTGAGCTATGTATTTTCATCGGCTACCCGCAGAAGTCCTTTGGATATCTCTTTTATAGACCGAGTGACAATGTTGTCTTCGTTGTGAGGAGAGGGGTTTTCCGAGAAAGAGAACTCATATGCCAAGAGGACAGTGGGAGGCAAATTGACCTTGAAGAGCTTCAAGAATCAAGTGATGAAGGAACCTCAAACACTAGCGCTCAACCCGAGGAGGAAACTCCTGTTGAACCAATTGACGAGTCCTTACCTCTTAGACGTTCCAGTAGAGTTAGTGTCCCGCCCCTATTATATGGTTTCCATATAACTGCTGAGGGTGATAAGTTTATTAGTGATAGTACACTAATAAATATGGATGAACCTAACAACTACAAGGAATCCATGGCAGGCCCTGAGTCTGCAAAGTGGAAAGAGGCGATGGACAGCGAGATTTAGTCCATGTATGATAATCAAGTTTGGAACTTGGTTGAAAATGTGCTAGGTCGTAAGACGGTTGGGTGCAAGTGGATCTTCAAGAAGAAGAACGACATGGATGGGAAAGTGCATACGTTCAAGGCACGATTGGTTGCAAAGGGCTTTACTTAAACCCCTCGGGTTGATTATGATGAGACCTTCTCACCAGTGGCCAAGATCAAGTCTATAAGGGTTATGCTGGCCATAGCTACGTTTCATGATTATGAAATATGGCAGATGGACGTCAAAACCGCTTTCCTTAATGGAAAGTTAGTTGAGGATGTTTACATGAATCAGCCAGAGGGTTTTGTGGATACAAAGTACTCGAATAAAGTATGCAAGCTTGAAAAATCTATCTACGAATTGAAGCAAACATCTCGCAGATGGAATCTTTGTTTTGATGAGAAAGTCAAAGAGTTTGGTTTTTCGAGAAGCGAGGATGAGTCCTGCGTATATGTCAAAGCTAGTGGGATTATAGTCGGCTTCTTGGTATTGTATGTGGATGACATACTATTCATAGGAAATGACGTTCCAACCTTGCAGGATGTTAAGTCTTGGCTTGGGAAGTGTTTCGCTATGAAGGACATAGGAGAAGCTGCCTATATTCTAGGGATAAGGATATTGAGAAATAGGAGCAAGAGGCTAATAGGACATAGTCAAAGTACTTACTTGGATAAAGTGTTGAAACATTTTAGCATGGAAAACTCCAAGAAATGGGAGTTACCAATCCAAAGCAATACCAAGTTGAGTAAGAATCAAAGTCCGAGTACCGATGTTGAGATAGCAGAGATGAGTCGAGTACCATATGCTTCAATCGTTGGCTCGATCATGTATGCTATAACGTGTACTCACCCTGATGGGGCTTTTGCTTTGAGCATGGCCAACTGATATCAAGGGAACCCTGGTAGAGCTCACTGGATAGCAGTAAAGAACATTCTTAAGTATCTGCGAAGGACGAAGGGCTGGGTCATTGTACTTGGTGGAAATGAAGACTTGAGAGTGACAGGGTACAGTGACGCCAGTTTTCAGACTGACAAAGATAACTCCGCTCTCAGTCGGGCTGGGTATTTACCCTAAATGGAGGAGCGGTGACTTGGAAAAGTTCCAAGCAGGAGACTGTAGCTGATTCAACGTGTGAATCAGAGTACATAGTAGCGAGCGAAGCATCAAAGGAGGCGATATGGTTGAAGAACTTCATCGGAGACCTTGGAGTTGTACCAGCCATAAAGGAGACTATGGAGATTCTCTGCGATAACGAAGGAGCGGTTACCTTAACTAAGGAACCGAGGGATCATGGGAGATCCAGACACATCGACAAAAAATACCACTTCATCAGACATTGGGTAGAAGAAGGACTCCTTGTAGTAAAGAGGGTATCGTCAGAGGAGAACCCAACAGATCCCCTCACAAAGGGTCTGAGCAGGGTTAAGCACTTATAACATGCAAGGAGCATTGGTCTGAAGGACGATATTAGTTTTAGTGATTAGATAGTTATTTAGAAACTTGTAATAGGTAAAATGTAATTGACATTTGATGATTGGATAAAGGAGTTTTATTTATAAGTAAAGTTGCTATCTTGTGTCAATTGTTTACTATTGTTTCATTTTGCATTTTTTGACTTCCAGAATAATAGGATTATTCAAATAATTCACAGTCGATCGTACTTTGGAAGTAGGCTATGAGTTTAGACTGTCATGAATTGGATTGTAGATTGTATAAACGTTTAGACATAGCAAAAGTTTGCTGCAACGTTCATGAGCACTCTTGAAATAAGATTTGAGTATTGTAACACCCCGTTTTTTTAATAAATAATTAAATTAATTAATGAACGTATAGTAGCCCTAAAATAAATAATTATATAGCGAGGTGTTGGTCTCGAGGAGCTAATTGTCACAATTTTAGAGATTGGGGGTTAAAAGTGTGAAATCTGGATTTAGGTTGTAAATAGTTATGAAGACAGGGGCTCCGTGGTAATTATTGGAACTTAAGTTGAAAAGAATTTGAGGAGGAGGGACTAAAAATGTTAACATGGCTGAACTTTGATCATTGGACTTAAATTGGAAAGAATTTGGAATGCTGAGGGCTAAAGAGTAAATTCTGGATCTAATTTGAAAAGGATTTGTTGAGGAGGGGCTGTTAGGTAACTGTTGCACTTAAAATGAAAGGAATTAGAGGAGCAGGGGTGTAATGGGTAATTATGGGAGCTATTTCGAAATTATTTCTGGAAGGAGGGACCATAGTTGTCATTATGGGGATGAGTTTGGATGGCGTCGGGTATATAACCCCCGAAACCCTAACCCTAGCGGGATTATCAGCCGCCACCCTCTCCATCTTCAACCTCCGGCCGCCATCAGTGAGTTCGTTCGTTCTCGGACCACCAGCCACCGCATAGGAGCCATAAAACCACCGTGAGTCCGTCGTTGTCGTCTCACTGCTGACGGAGGGTGCTGTGTTCGCCGTGGCTGCTGCTTACCCGTCGCTACGCCATCGCTCGCCATCGCCGTCAAAGCTGAAAACCATCGTTGAGGCGTCGTTACAGTTGGGGATATCGCTGCCGCCGGCTGTAAGTGCAAAGGTGGCCGCCGTTCGCTGCCGTCGTTCTTTTATTCTTCCTTTCGTTCTGCCGCCGTGTTGCTTCAAGCCGCCAGCGAGGCTGTGAACCGCAAGGACCGACCGCCAGCTGCCTTATGCCGCCGCTTGGTGGTTGTGTGGGTGTGTATTTTCTTAGGGCGCGACCTCTTGTTTGGAGTATGTGTGCGTTTTTATGTAGGTCGGTAGTTGTAAGGGAACCACCATGTCCGCCAGCCATGGTGGCTGTCGCCATGCGCCACCGCCGGCCACCACTAGGTGGCTGTGTGTGTGTGTGTTGTATTAGTGTGTGTGTGAGTTGATTTGGGTTTTTGCCTTGTAATTATAGTTAGAAAGTGGAATAATGAAAAGAAACTCTAACCACCACCGTGAGGTGGTGGCTGCCGCCTCCTGCCGCCACCTACCGCCGTGTTGGGTGGCGGTGTGCTTTTGTTTAAGTGTAGTTACTTTTTGGATGTTTGGACAAAAATGGACTAGAAACCCTAACCACCACCATGAGGAGGTGGCCACCGCCGTGAGCCGCTGTTGACCACCACTACCCGAGGTGGTAGTGGGTGGTGCCCGACTAGTGAAACCCTAATGGGCCTAGCAAAACCCTAATTGACCTAAGGAAACCCTAATGGGCTTAAGGACTTGGTTTTGGGCCTATTGGGCTATGATGGGTTGGAAACCCTAATTAGGGTTTAGAAACCCTAATTTTTGGATATATGGGCCTTGGACTTATCGGGACCCACATTTGGGCCATTGGAATGGAATTGTGAATTACACCCAATCACACCATATGAATTATCTAGTAGAGTAATGGACTTAATGGATTAAGTCCTTAATGGGTTAAGTGAGAAACACTTAACCCTAATTGTCATTTTATGTAAAACCTTAATTTCACTTGGGCTTTGTGTTGGGCCCTTCTATTGGGATTTGGTGATTGGGCTAATAATGGGCCATCCAAGAACAATCAAATGGACTAGAATATTTAGATGAGCTTTAGGGTAAGGCCCATATGAAGGTTTGGGCCCAATTTGGAAAATTGGGACATAGATGGGCCATAGTTTGGGCCTTAATGGTTATATGATATTGGGCCATTAGAATGTCAATTGTTGGACTGGAATAAATGGTTGGGCCTTAGAATGAGACCATGTGAAGGTTTGGGCCCAATTTGGAAAATTAGGCCATATTTTGGGCTTTGAGCCATAGTTGGACTTTTGGGCCTTTGGATTGGGCCTTGGGCTTGAGTCAAGCCAAGTTAGGGGTAGAGTAGTGTTTTACCCCCAAGCATGGACTTATGGTTATGTATTGGAACCCAATTATTAATTGGGTAATGTTCTGATGTTGAAAGTTCGGGAATCTGCCATCCAGCAGCTGGGGTTGGGTCTGCAGGACTTCAGCAGTGTGAGGTGAGTTACATTCCAGTAGAAGTGGGTCTAAGGCCACAATGTCGGCCCACTAGTAGGAGTTGTTTGTTAGATAATTGTCTTTGTGATAATTATCTAGGTTTGCTACTATCTAATATGTTTTATGTGCTAGCATGATATGATGTTATGTGATAGTGGTAGTAGGGGGAATAGTCCCCGATTACTGGTCGATAGGGACGAAGGGGTAGTTTAGTACCCAACTATGCTAGATAGATTATGATATATGTGATATGATATCATGTGGTAGTAGTAGGGGGTGAAATAGTCCCCGGTTACCGGTCGGCAGGACCGAAGGGGTAGGTTGGGCACCTCGGTATGCCTAACAGGGGTAGGTTGAGCACCCCGGTATGCTCAACAGGGTAGGTCGGGCACCCATATATGCTTGACATGGGTAGGTCAGGCACCCCACAATCGCGTGGCAGTATGTTATTGTATGATGTGTGGTATGATGGGGGAACTCACTAAGCTTCGTGCTTACGGTTTACAGTTTTGGTTTCAGGTACTTGTTTAAAAAAGGAAAGGAGCCGACTTGATCGCAACGCATCACACTATGTTTTCCGCACATGAGATCTTTGGGATTACACTCTGATATGGTTTATGATAATATGTTTTGATTATTGACACTTTGGTTTTGACATGAGATATTATGATGAATGTTTTTATAATGTTGGTTTTATATAATAACTTAATTAAAATAAAAATTTTGGTCTTGAATTTTGGGATGTTACAAGTTGGTATCAGAGCCTTGGTTTGAGGGATTCAGACATACTTTCGGGTGTGTCTGGACTCAAACTAAGGACTTGGTATGAAAATTTTCAAAAGTAAAATCATTTTATAAAAAGAAGTTTGAAAAAAGAAAGGAACTTTGAAAAAGAACAAGATGTGTGATGTGTGCAATCAGCCAGGCTCAAGTAAGTTTTCCCCAAGATACCCATACATGTTATGTTATGATATGATATGATTATGAGAACTGCATGCTAGATTAGGGCTAATGATCTAGGGAGGATGCCTTATATGCCTATTGTATATGCTTGTAGACTTGTATGCTAGTACTGATCAGTCAGTGATAGGATATCCTGTTTAGGTTATGCCTGATTGTATGAGACTTTGAATTGCATGTGTAGATTCCTGATTAGAGGATAGAATGGTTTGATTGGAGTATGATGGTTAGATTTTCCATTGTCTGAATGGTGTTTGCTTTGTGCTTTGTGGGACTCTTAGTGATGTGAGTTAGCTACTAAGTGAATATGCTAAGTCACATGGGACACATGACGGATAATCTCATAGTGATGGACTTGACCCTATTGCACAACTCTTGTTTGAGTCTAACCATTCTAGGGATGGGTCTTTTACTCGAAGGATTATCTGATCTCTGTTGCATGTGGCTATATTCATGAGGTAGCTAGTTGACATTACTGGGAATCTTTCAGCAGCTGAGGACTGGGTGGGTTCGGGAACCTAGGAAATCCTAGGATATGTTTCAGTGGGTTGGTAGTGAGGTTTAGTGAGACTTGGATATATTAGTTGAGGAAGTGAC
The DNA here is from genome assembly GCF_052849685.1 of Lactuca virosa. Classification (NCBI taxonomy): domain Eukaryota; kingdom Viridiplantae; phylum Streptophyta; class Magnoliopsida; order Asterales; family Asteraceae; genus Lactuca; species Lactuca virosa. Next base: position 24,914,915 of record NC_136432.1, read on the forward strand.
TTGGAGGATTCGGGAGGATTGTTGAGGAAAGTATGGATAGGTGGTATTGGGCTCGTACTACTGAAAGCACAGGATCTATACTCGAATCGGTAAGAGTCTTGGAGAATCTGAGAAGCTTTAGAGAGAAGTTTGCGACCCGGTTGGGGACAGAGTATGTTCCAGCTGTTGCAGCTCAGCCATTGGCAAGTGAGCTAGTGAGCGTGACAGGGTGTCAGACCCTGGAGGATACGACTTCCAAAGTCCGAGGATGAGAGATCGATTTGGAGCACTTTGAGAAGAGAGGGTCGTGCCAGGTGCATATAGTAGAGGTAACCGGGAAGAGACCCAAGACTTCTGGTTATCGGGTGAAAGGCCAGCAGGGCCGGAGTCAGTGCAACACGTACGGGAAAGTGCACAAGGGAGTTTGTCGCTCCAAGGGTTTAGTCTGCTACAAGTGTAGCGGGGTTGGCCATGTCAGCAGAATGAGTCAGGCCCTGCAGTGGCAGACAGCAGAAGTCAGAACTCCAACAGACAATGTTGCGGGTAGGTAACCTTGCCTTTTTTTTCATTTTTACCTGCACATTGTTGTGGGAATTGTGTTGTGGTTTGGGATACTGTAGCATGATGAGTAAATGTATCCCTGGTTTGTTTCTTTGCTCATGCTGGGGTAGATCATCAAATATCGTCATATGCCAATTGCATACCGTGAATTACTAGTGGTCAATGTAAGATCATTTCCCTTTTGCTAGTTCTTGGAGTTCAGTGTTCTCTCGTTTCATAGTACATATTTGTCACGGGGCAGTTAGGGGCTCATCTTAAGCCAAAAGGCTGTTAATCCTTAGAGTCCTTCAGGAAGGAGGATCCTATTGTTAGTTCCTGTTATCGGGATCGAAAGGGAGTTTTGCACCATGATCTCAGGAGGGTTGAGTATCTTTGGAGAAAGTGATCAGGATTTCTCCAGATGTTGCGGGTATGTCATCTTCTACTACTGTTAGGTGGATGTCAGGAATTTGTACCACATGGGAATATTGATTGAGTTTGGACAAGTTAGGACTCAGGTCGGTTTCTGCTATTGTCTGGGTTATCAAGGATTGTTATATGCCATTTTACATGCCGAACAGTCCTTGATGAATCTACAGAGGGACGTATCTTGCGAAGTGGGTTCCACGTGTACCGTTATCATTCTGGATCTTTTTCGGGATTTGTGCATGAGTATTATTTAGAGGATATTCGGTCAAGGTTAGAGCGATAGTTCTCCAGTGAAGTCAAAGTTCAGTGGTTTTATCATTGTTCGGGTATGGTCGACAATTGTTTATGGAAGAACTTTGGAGTTCAAGGCACTACCGTTTCTAGGAAAGGACTGGTAGCATGAAGATAGTGGAGTCGGTTGTGAGTGTTAGATGCATGGGTATTGGGGCATTGGATGTTCAGGAGAATTGTATTTTCGCATGGGTTGTGATCAGTAGAGTTCAGTGGTGCTGCAAGATCGGAAGTGGGAATGAGGATTCGTCAGCCAAAGTGAAGATTAAGACCTCCAGTTGTCAGGATGGAAGATGGATTGACGTGTTAGACTGGACCAGAATTCAAGAGTACTCTTCAAGTTTTCAGAGGATGGGCGATCTTAGGGTTTAACCGGTGTTTGATCGCTAGCATTAGTAAGCACAGGTTATCATCAATGGGATATTAGAAAGCGAAAAGGATTGGGAATCCTTCAATTTTTACGTGCCGTGAAGACTTAGTCGAATCTAAGTGGGGGAGAACCGATCAGGTATTCAGAAGCAGAAATAGGTGTGAGACTAGGATGAGTTTTGCATCCCCGTCAGGGAGGAAGGCGGTCGAGTGGCCGTCTTGATTGAGGATTGGGAGAGTTGGAAGTTTAGAAAATCTTCCAACTTTTGGGTTCACGTTTTCTTGGCATCGGATAACAGGTTTAGGGAACCAGGTTAGAGGTCCAATTAGAATTCAAGTTCTGTTGAGTGTTAGGTCGAGTGCGTGTTCGACCCGGTATGGAAAGTGTTGTAAGACTACGGAGGTAGCCGTAGCATTCACTAGCAGTCAGATAGCATGGGAAGTGTTGTAAGTCTGCGGGTGTTGCCGTAGCATTCACCAGGTTGGCAGATAGTGCTAGAAGTGTTGTAAGTCTGTAGGTGTAGCCGTAGAATTCACCAGATTGGCAGATAGTGTGAGAAGTGTGGTAAGTCTGCCGGTGTAGCCGTAGCATTCACAAGGTTAGCAGATAGTGCTGGAGTGATGTAAGTCTGTGGGTGTAGCCACAACATTCACTAGGTTAGTAGATAGCATGGGCACATTGTTAGGACGCGGAAGGAACAGTAGTACCCACCACTTCGGGTGTAGCAGTGAGGATATGGAAATCCACAGATTGGATTTCTGAATTACCCAGATGGATTAGATCTGGTTGAGCCAGTGATAAGACTGTAGGAGCGCCACTACAGTCATGAAATCAAGGAGGCAATGGACTGCGTAAGGCCATTTGGGATATGAGGCTACCATTGGTCGGGTAGCAATCACTGTTAGCCTTGGATTTGATGACGACAAGATTCGAAACATGGACCCGATCGGTTAGATCAGAAGGTTGTTAGAGCCTCAGTGACATGATAAGTAGTGGCAACTACTTCCAGAGAAGGATTTCGTTCAGAAGTCGTGTGAGACGACAAAGTGGGAGTCCTTTGGCTCCGCAGCTGGGCCGGAACCCGATATTTCAGATGATTGGCGAACGAGTTGAGACCGGGCAGGTCTCGGTAGATTTTGGAAAGCAGCCATGTGGCAACATACTGCTTCAGGCAGTTCCAACGTTTGGGCAGTATTAGTAATTGTGTTTTAGGTTGCAAGTACAGACGGAATAACAGATTGCTTGGGTTATGCTAAATGACCTATAGGGATAATTGGGTCTGTGAATTCAGTTTTCTAGTGGGAGCCTCAGGTTATTAGAAGTTGAGTAGTCAGTTGAGGGATAAACGGACTGGATTCAACGATAATGATTTAGTATGAGTGGTGTGTCAGGGAATCAGACCATCTCAAGACAACAGATTTCAGACGGAGTAGATGTGATCTTGATGCGAGGAATTCGTTCACTTGCGAATTTTAGGGCTTTGCGAAGGTTGGTCACGGCTACCCTGGGAAGGCTAGGGTGTGCCCAGGATGGTGATCATGTTACTAGAGTGGTTGGGTGAGTAAGGAATGGTAAGGAATGATTTCGAGGACGAAATCTAATTTAAGTGGGGGAGAGTTGTAACACCCCGTTTATTTAATAAATAAATAAATAAATTAATGAATGTATAGTAGCCCTAAAATCAATAATTATATAGCGAGGTGTTGGTCTCGAGGAGCTAATTGTAACAATTTTAGAGATTAGGGGTTAAAAGTGTGAAATCCGGATTTAGGTTGTAAATATTTATGAAGACAGGGGATCCGTGGTAATTATTGGAACTTAAGTTGAAAAGAATGAGAGGATGAGGGACTAAAAATGTTAACATGGCTGAAGTTTGATCATTGGACTTAAATTGGAAAGAATTTGGAATGTTGAGGGCTAAAGAGTAAATTCTGGATCTAATTTGAAAAGGATTTGTTGAGGAGGGGCTGTTAGGTAACTGTTGGACTTAAAATGAAAGGAATTAGAGGAGCAGGGGTGTAATGGGTAATTATGGGAGCTATTTCGAAATTATTTCTGGAAGGAGGGACCATAGTTGTCATTATGGGGATGAGTTTGGATGGCGTCGGGTATATAACCCCCGAAACCCTAACCCTAGTGAGATTATCAGCCGCCACCCTATCCATCTTCAACTCCGGCCGCCATCAATGAGTTCGTTCTTTCTTGGACCACCAGCCACCGCGTAGGAGCCATAAAACCACATGAGGCCGTCGCTGTCGTCTCACTGCCGACGAAGGGTGTTGTGTTCGCCGTGGCTGCTGCTTACCCGTCGCTGCGCCGTCGCTCTCCATCGTCATCAAAGCTCAAAACCATCGTTGAGGCGTCATCACAGTCGGGGATATCGCTGCCGCCGGCTGTAGGCGCAAAGGTGGTCGCCGTTCTTTTCTTCTTCCTTTCGTTTTGCCGCCGTGTTGCTTCAAGCCGCCAACGAGGCTGTGAACCGCAAGGACCGACCGCCGACTGCCTTATGCCGCCGCTTGGTGGTTGTGTGGGTGCGTATTCTCTTGGGGCCCGACCTCTTGTTTGGAGTATGTGTGCGTTTTTCTGTAGGTCGGTAGTTGTAAGGGAACCACCATGGCCGCCAGCCATGGTGGCTGTCGCCATGCGCCACCGCCGGCCACCACTGGGTGGCTGTATGTGTGTTGTATTAGTGTGTGTGTGAGTTGATTTGGGTTTTTGCCTTGTAATTATAGTTAGAAAGTGGAATAATGAAAAGAAACTCTAACCACCACCGTGAGGTGGTGGCTGCCGCCTCCTACCGCCACCAACCGCCGTGTTGGGTGGCAGTGTGCTTTTGTTTGCATGTAGTTACTTTTTGGATGTTTGGACAAAAATGGACTAGAAACCCTAACCACCACCGTGAGCCGCCGTTGACCACCACTACCTGAGGTGGTAGTGGGTGGTGCCCGACTAGTGAAACCCTAATGGGCCTAGCGAAACCCTAATTGACCTAAGGAAACCCTAATGGGCTTAAGGACTTGGTTTTGGGCCTATTGGGCTATGATGGGTTCGAAACCCTAATTAGGGTTTAGAAACCCTAGTTTTTGGATATATGGGCCTTGGACTTATCGGGACCCACATTTGGGCCATTGGAATGGAATTGTGAATTACACCCAATCACACCATATGACTTATCTAGTAGAGTAATGGACTTAATGGATTAAGTCCTTAATGGGTTAAGTGTTCTCACTTAACCCTAATTGTCATTTTATGTGAAACCTTAATTTCACTTGGGCTTTGGTGACTGGGATAATAATGGGCCATCCAAGAACAATCAAATGGACTAGAATATTTAGATGGGATTTAGGGTAAGGCCCATATGAAGGTTTGGGCCAAATTTGGAAAATTGGGCCATAGATGGGCCGTAGTTTGGGCCTTAATGGTTATATGATATTGGGCCATTAGAATGTCAATTGTTAGACTGGAATAAATGGTTGGGCCTTAGAATGAGACCATGTGAAGGTTTGGGCCCAATTTGGAAAATCGGGCCATATTTTGGGCTTTGAGCCATAGTTGGACTTTTGGGCCTTTGGATTGGGCCTTGGGCTTGAATCAAGCAAAGTTAGGGGTAGAGTAGTGTTTTACCCCCAAGCATGGACTTATGGTTATGTATTGGAACCCAATTATTAATTGGGTGATGTTCTGATGTTGACAGTTCGGGAATCTGCCATCCAGCAGCTGGGGTTGGGTCTGCGGGACTTCAGCAGTGTGAGGTGAGTTACATTCCAGTAGAAGTGGGTCTAAGGCCACAATGCCGACCCACTAGTAGGAGTTGTTTGTTAGATAATTGTCTTTGTGATAATTATCTAGGTTTGCTACTATCTGATATGTTTTATGTGCTAGCATGATATGATGTTATGTGATAGTGGCAGTAGGGGGAATAGTCCCCGGTTACCGGTCGATAGGGCCGAAGGGGTAGTTTAGTACCCAGCTATGCTAGACAGATTATGATATATGTGATATGATATTATGTTGTAGTAGTAGGGGGTGAAATAGTCCCTGGTTACCGGTCGGCAGGACCGAAAGGGTAGGTTGGGCACCCCGGTATGCCTAACAGGGGTAGGTTGAGCACCCCGATATGCTCAACAGGGTAGGTCGGGCACCCAGATATGCTTGACATGGGTAGTTCAGGCACCCTAGAATCTCCTGGCAGTATGTTATTGTATGGTGTGTAGTATGATGGGGGAACTCACTAAGCTTCGTGCTTACGGTTTACAGTTTTGGTTTCAGGTACTTGTTTTCAAAGGAAAGGAGTCGGCTGTATCGCAACGCTTCACACTATGTTTTCCACACATGAGATGTTTGGGATTGCACTCTGATATGGTTTTATGGTAATATGTTTTGATTATTGACACTTTGGTTTTGACATGAGATATTATTATGAATGTTTTTATACTGTTGGTTTTATATAATAACTTAATTAAAATTAAATTTTTGGTCTTGAATTTTGGGATGTTACACGTATTGGATTAAACCCACGATTATATGAATCACTTCATGGAATTTATCACGAGTGATTGTGAGACGATAATATCGTATAGTATTTAAACCGAGATATATGAGTTGTTGTTTACAAGTTGGTTGTCCATTGATAATGTGTAAATGCATTAGTAACTTGATGTTATAAAATGCATTGTTGTGTACAATTTAATGAGTGAATAGTACAAGCATATAAGTCAAAGTTTATATGTTCATTTTATCCTAAGAGGAATAAAAGCGATATCTTGGACCCCTCGATGATTTTTTGTTGACATATGTGTCGGGCCCGGTCGAGATTGAATTGATGTGTTCGATTAAGTTCTATGTCAAACAAATCAGAAATCGGGAAACAAACTGTTGGACAATGAGTATGACTTTATTCCATGTCTTTGTCCATACGATATCTTGAGAACGGAGGACTACATGATCCCTTATCTAAAGGACGCGTTATTGACTAGGTCAGAGTTCGACAACGGCTTTTGAGAGCTACGATTGCTAATCAGATATTGAAGTCGTACTTGCAGTTATAGTTATTAGACTTATCCAAGTGGGAGACTGTTGGATTAGGTGTCTAAGCCCATAACTATAATTGGTATGTACTTGACCCGATAGTAGCATGGTCCTTTTGGGTCGCCTTCACCATAGCAATTTGATAGGATGAATTATAGAGAAAGAGGGTAATTGTGATTTATTAATATATTATAAGGATAATATATTAATTGAAAAATAATATTATTTAATTAGTATTGATCAGAAATTAATTTGGAATTATTTTGGTGATCAAAAGAGACTAACTGAATTAAGGGGACCGGTATTGCAATTATCTAATAATTGAAAGTTGGGCTTATGGATCCCTAAAGAAGGAATGGACGAAATCCTTTTTGTAGCCCACATAGATTTCGTCAATAGGGGCCTTCTGGAAGGATCTTGTAGGATGCTTGAGGGTTAAGCAACCAGATTAGGGTTTTACCTGAAACCCTAGCAACTCAGCTATATAAGGAACCCCCTGGATCCCTAAATCAGCCACTTAAACTCTAAGAAGGAGTACCAGCCGATTTTTAGAGTCTATCCTCTCTCTCATATTCTTCAAACTTGTTCTTGGTGTTTGTGACTCACTAGAGGTGCAACATTTGAGGCACTAAGCTGTTGAAGGTCAAGATTAATCAAGCTACAATCAAAAGGTATTCATCTAACTTTGTATTAGTTGTTAATTTTGAAAATTGTATGCTAGTTATGGTTTATGCTTTGGATGATTAGTATTCCATGTAAAACTTGAGAAAAACCTAGATCCAAAGCATTAGGGTTGCATGTACACAATAGAAATGATGTAGTGCTCATAACCCATCACAACTAATGTCCAATTCTTCCAAATCCACATAATTCGGTCACTTTAGTGTACCATTTCTAGATAATAAACTAATAACTAAAGCATAAAATATAAAACTATAAATACTTATTTATTGTAATTTTCCAAAATTAAGATTATATCCAACATTCACCCCCTAATCTTGATATTAATTTGTTTCCTCAAAGTAGTGCTGACTCATCATCATCTTGAATCAAATTAACTTCTTCTAATTTCTTCATCCAAGTTTCATCGCCGCTGGATTCCACACCAGCACAACCATCACCTCCGTCAGATTCTACAAAAAAAACTCGACAACGTCCTTCATCGAGACTGAAAAACAAACATGAAACTGTTGGATTAGGTGTCTAAGCCCATAACTATAATTGGTATATACTTGAATTGATAGTAGCACAGTCCTTATGGGTTGCCTTCAAACTTGACAATTGAATATGATAACTGTTAGAGAGAGAAGAATGATTTATTAATTTATTACTTGGTTAATAAATTAATTAGAAATCAAAATAAATGATTTATTGATGTATTATGAAAATAATATATTAATTAGAAATCATAAATTTTAATTAATATTTAATTAGAACTTAATTTGGAATTAATTTGGGATTAAAGGAATTAGTTGAAACTGCAGAGACTAAAGGTGACAATGTTCAATAGTTGAACATTGGGCAATTCTAGAACCTCCCTATAGTAGGGGGAACGAATTCTAGATGCTCCTAGGGTTTCCTTGGGCTCTAAGGGTGCCTTGGATGCCTTAGGAAGGAAGATAAGGGATTAGGGTTATCTTGGATATACCTGCCTTATCAAATACCTTCCTAACACCAATATAAACCCTCCTTAGGGTTAAATTTTGGCCTAACCCTTCATTCTAAGTGATTTGGCCGAAATTTTGATCTACTCCTCTCTCTCTCTCTCTATAGTACTCCTGGGTTGCTTGAGTTTGTTTGTGAACCATTAGAGGCGCGACACTTGTGGCGCTTGCTACCAAAGGTCTTTCAAGCAAGGATTCAAGATTGTTTACAATAACAATCTTAAAGGTATGTATTATAACCCTATCATTTGATTATTATCCATATATCTAGGGTTTATACTTTCTTGTTCAATATTTGATGTTCAATTAGAGAAAACGTAGATCTTCAATTAGGGTTGCATGCACACATAGGATTGTATGTTATGCCTAAACCCATCAGTGGTATCAGAGCCTAGGATTAGTTTTCTGTCGAATAGATGCAATTATGAACTTGTTTAAAGGAGGAGAAAACAGAATTGTCATTCTGTTCTTCGAACTCTTCGAGTTGTTTTTTTGGACTCGACGTGATGGACTGCAACTCGGCGAGTTGATCCTCCAACTTGGCGAGTTTGTGCGTCAGATCCTGATTTCAGATTTTCTTACCTAACTTGATTTATTTTGTTAATATTTGGTAATTATCTTTTATTAAATATGCCATAATCCGATTTTTGGTAATATTAGACAATTAAATAAGACCTAAATAATAGGAGATAATTATGAATCGGATAATGTTGATTTTATTTGATTATAATTATCCTTATGGATATGATTAATAATTTATCTAATTGTTTAATTAAAGGATAATTAATATATCTATAATTGGTTACTAAATTACATTCTTATGGATTTTATTATTAATTTAATTAATAGATTAATTAATGGATAATTAATAAGTCTATAAAAGGTTTAAATTTAATTAAATTAAAAGTTTAATTTATTAAATGATTAAACCCTTGCTATTTTAAAGTGTTTTAAAATGAAACTTATATATATATATATATATATATATATATATATATATATATATATATATATTATAAAATTAAATGTTTAATATTATATATGTATAAGAAAAGTTAATCTTACCGTTAGTAGGCCTCAATCACGAAGTTGGTCTATAAGGGGGTATAAGGAAATTGCCTATAAAATGACGATTGAATGAGTGTCCACTCTCACCCATCACTTGCTTGACTAGTGGAGGGTCGTTAGCCGAACGGGTTTGATAAGACAGAATAATTCTCATTAATAAGTATAACTAATTATAAAGTAACTAAATCATTTTTCTAAAAATCCAACTCTTAGTTACTTTAGAAAAAATGTGAATTTGATGCTAACCCATAAAATTGCACATTGCACCTTATTGGTCGTTAGTGGAGCGTGTGTGGTTAACCGACACACTAATATGAGACTAATATTGTTGGCAATGGGTGTCTCGTAAATTATCATTAAATTAATGGAGCGCGTGTGGTTAACCGACACGTTAATTTCAGATGATAAATAACATCGAGAGTACCAAGCTAATTTGCATGGTTATTCACATCTCGTTTGTGATCCTCGACATCCCAGTCACAAAGTGATAGCATAATCGAGATTAAACATGCCATTGAATGGTTCAATGAATCTCAAAAGATCTATGAGTTTCATAAGATTGAAATTCGTAAATGCTTTACCTACCTAAAATAGATTCGAATTTGATTACGACATCTCTCTTCAGAATTCGAATCGAAAATATGGATCCTAGCCTTAATTTAAATTTTTGGGTTAATAATTAAGGATTAAAATCACCTAACTTGAATTCTTTTTTCTCCCTATTATAGATGTCGAGTTCAGACAACAATGGTCTTCCTCGTCCTTCTGGAAATGTTTTTCCTTATGAAGATGATCTTCCACATGTTGATCAAGGTGAAAGAATGTTCCCTTCTTCAAGCAATGGTGGAACTGGAAATCATGCTTCTCCAACTCTTCCTCCACCTCCTCCAGTGACTCTCCCTAAGTCACGTCTTATTCAAATTGAAAGTACGAAAACTACTCAAGCCCTATTGGCATGTAAACATCAGGATGGAAAGTCTGTATGTGCACATGTTCTGAAAATGAAATCGCACATTGACAGATTGGGAATGTTGGGTGTCGTTTTACCAAGGGAGTTGGCCATTGACTTGGTTCTAGTTTCACTTCCTGAGTCATATAGTCAGTTCATTAAAGACTACTATATGAGGGACCACGACGTGAACCTAATTGATCTATCATATATGTTGATTTGTGTTGAAGCAGAAATGCTTAAGAACACAAGCCAAGCAAATATGGTGGAGAGATATGTCTCCCAAATTTCCATGGCAACATTGTTAGTCCAGAAAAGGTTTCTCTTCCCAATGGAAAGGGCTCGGCCAAGTTCAAACCGTTTGACAATATGGTAAAGATAAAGGCTAGTTCTAAGATAGTCCCACATGCTATTCCTGAAAGGTCCATATGTTTCTATTGTCAATTAAAGGGGCATTGGATGCGAAACTGCCCGGACTACCAGAAAGATCTTAGAGATAGTAAAGTCAAGTTGTGTGACTCTACTTCAGGTAGATCCACTATCTACCTCTATTTTATTAAGTTCCTATTCATAGAATCTTAATACATGATGTGATAGTCACATTTTTGATGTTTTTCAGAATCTAAGAGAAAGAAGGAAGCTTAAGAAGAGTAAGCTGAATCTGATCGTGAGAGATGGATTTCGGTCACATGGTTCGATGATCAGATTTTTGAGCTTCTGCTTAGGAGTTATGATAGATTGCTTAGGAAATATCTAGAAACATAGTTTTCATATATTTGTATTGTAAGGACAAAATTTTTACGCTCATTATCAATAAAGTGAATTTTTGTTTTAATCTAGTTTACTTTATGTTTCCTTACAATGACATTTATGAAAACTGGTGGTTACATTTCTATTATTAGCATTGTTAAATGTGGATTGATTCTTAATTATATCGTTTGTGGTAATGTCATGATTAACCAAGTGAAAAGGAATTCTCATCACCCAAGTTTCAGTTGGATAGTAACTTGGAGTCATACAATTCGAATTGTGTGACGTATGAGAATCTTGATCGTTGGAAGACTATGACTAATTCGTTGATCACAGGTTTATGTGAGTCAAGTGAAGGGATAAAGCATCTAGTACACATTGATGTGGACTATTTAGATCCACCAAAGAACGATAACTCTATTTGTCATGGTTTACCGATGTTTCAGTGAACATGGTTGTGTTTATAAGATTAAGCATAATTCTAACACTTGCAAAAGTTTTCAAAGTGTAATAGAACGAATATGAAGAATCTATTAGGCAGAAAGATAAAGATTTCTCCAATCTGAAAAGAAAGGAGAGTACTTTGGTATCATGTTTTATGATCATCTTAATGATTATGGAACTATGTCACAATTGATCCTCGAAGAACATCTTAGTGCATTTGTATGACTAAGAAGAGGAATCGGATATTGGTGAAATGGTTTAATCAAGAGATGAGTCATACTTCGTTTTCCAATCAAGTTTTAGAGTTATACTCTAGTAACTACAAATTGTATCTTGAAGCTTATTTCAAACTAAGTAGGTTTATAACACGTCATGAAATGTGGAGTAGAAATGTTTTCTTACTCTAGCACATTTGAAATTGGTAGTTGTGATGTTTTGGTTAAAACAAAGGATAAAATAAGACCAATTATATGAAGTGTTCTCTTGTCAAGAATCCACACTAACTTTTGAGTATTTATTTTTGATTGTCAAGGATTTTTCATTAATAGAAAAACTTATATGTCAAGAAGTCAGTGGGAGTCGTATTGATCCTGAAAGGTTTCAAGAGTCAATCAAGAATAAACCTTTTAGTTATCACTAGCACACGACATGAGGTTGATAAGCTATCGTGTTAAGTTGACACATTCTTGTTTCTGTGCGTCTTCCAGTTGAGTTGGCAGTGCTTATGAGTTGTATGGTTCTCATTTGACTGCAAAAGGCAGAGCACATTGGTCAGTGATGCTACATTGGTCAATGGAAGTGAGCTGCTTGACAACACGAAAGCATTGGTAGGTTTGTGCTACCATAAGGCAAGAAATTAAGAACAAGCAAGTTCAGTGATGAAAGGAAAAACCTAAAATTGATTTTGGTTTTGTCCTCTACTTTATCTTATGATTGTAGGTTGGAAATGATAAATTCACATGGATAGGAATGTATACACCATATGATCTTGGTGGCAAAAGGTTTTGCTCTAATTCATGAAAATGATTATGAGGAATCACTTTCGCTAGTAGATTTTAAATCTGATTAATGTCATTATGTTTAGCATTTGTAATAATTGCGTTCTAAAATTCACATATGATTACGACATCCCTTTTCATAGTTCGAATTGTGAGAAATCGCAAGAAATAGTTTGAACTTTGAGTACTTATAGCTATAAGTTCTGAAAAAGGGTTTAAACGCACACATGTGCTATCTAATGAAAGTGTACGAGCTTGAGAAGTCTAGATGAAGACTTATCAAAGCATCACGTATCAGAAATCTACACTTTAGTAAGAAAGTCAAAAAGTATTGATTTCTAGAAGTCCAGTTAATTTTTTGGATACATATCAAAGCTAGTGGGAGCATAAATGTTATGCTAGCAAGAGTATAATTGTTATGCTTAGTGTTGCAAGTTGGCAATACTATTTATAGGAAACAAAGTTTTCAAAATTTCAAAGTTTGGGAATTGTTTCGCTGCTAAAGGATTTAGAGGAGATGACACTCATACTTCATTTCAAATTTAAAAGTTTAGATTGAAGGATTTTAATGGAACTTTGTCATGAACATATATGAATATCGTGTTGAAGTGATTCAACATAGAAAATTTGATATATGGAAATATTATAGCAAGAGACCGATAAAGTATCATGTCTTTATGTAAGACATTATGTATCGAATCCCATATGCTTCAGATATAGGATTGATTACATATGCTATAATATTCACTTGTTCTGATTTTCGAAATGCCTAGGGCATTGAGAGGGAAAAAGGACTAGAACAAGGTGTGACTGAAGTTGTTAAACATCTGTCAAGAACACTCTGAGGTTTACTGAAGATTGATTGCTTATGGACAGTTGGAAGTATAGTATTAATTTGAACGGACCACATTGACATAATTCTGAATGGAGGTGACTCTTATTCGGAATTGATGGTCATATGGTAATATGGTAATATTTCCATAGTGGGAGTTGGTTATTGAAATCTACATGTGAGTTAGAAACCTTAACGCAAGGAAGGTGTTCAAGGAGTTACCTTGAACTTGATACTTCATCACCATGAAATTGTTTTAGTAACAAAGTTTCAATGGAGCATTTTGTGACATCGTTGGCTAAGTCTCGGTGACTTTGACACCCCATCATCACAAAAAGTATATTGCATGCAAGGTTAGACTCTAACACATTTAGTGGTGACAAGAATTTGGAATTCTTACACTTGTAATAAGGATTTTGAATTGTGATATGAGCATCATTGGAATTATGTCCAATTGATTTGTTCACAAAGGAAGGACCATACAGAGACATAGTATACGTGTTTATAACATGACATGACTGATGTTTAATTCAAGTGTTTAGTTTGATTAATCGAAACATTATACAATTAATAAAGTCAAATTAATATGGTGATTAAATAATAAGTGTTTTATTTATATTTAATGGTTTTGAGACCATAGTTAGTTAGGTTATTATTGAGTTTCACTTTGCATGTTTTACATCCCTAATTGGATTATTCAAACATCCACAGTCGATCATACTTTTGGAAGTAAGTAGTGAATTAAGACTGTCATGAATCAGACTGTAGATTGTCTAAGGGGTTAGACATAACAATGGTTTGCTGCAGTATTAATGAGTACTTTTGAAATGGGGATTTAAGTATTGGATTAACCCACACTCAAATAATTACTTCATGGATTTTATCACGAGTAATTTTGAGACGATAATATCTTATATTCTTGAAACGGAGAAATATGATTTGTTGTTTACGAGTTAGTTGTGCATTGATAATACGTAAACGCATCAGTAACTTGATGTTATAAAACATATTGTTGTTCGTGATTTGATGAGTGAATAGTGCAAGCATATAAGTCGAAGTTTATCCGTTTCTTTTGCCCTAACGGGAAAAGCGATATCTGTGGGCCCCTCGATGATTTGATGATGACATCTAACGCGCTTGGCCAAGCTTGGACTGAATTGATGTGTTCAATTAGTAGTCTGATTTCAGACGTCATAAATCAGAAATTGGGAAACAAAACTTGGACAGAGAGATTGATTATAATCCATGTCTCATGTCCATACGATATATTGAAGAACGGAGGAATATTTGATCACTTATCTAAGGACACGTTACTGACTAGGTCAGAGTTCGACAACGGCCTTTGGTAGCTACAATTTGCTAGTCGATTTAGTAGTTATACCGACAGTTATAGTTAAGCGAATTATCCAACTGGGAGACTATTGGATTAGGTGTCTAAGCCCATAACTATAATTGGTATATACTTGAATTCATAGTAGCACAATCCTTTTGGGTTGCCTTCAAACCTGGCAATTGAATATGATAGTTGTTAGAGAGGGAAGAATGATTTATTAATTTATTACTTGGTTAATAAATTAATTAGAAATCAAAATAAATGATTTATTAATGTATTATGAAAATAATATATTAATTATAAATAATATTGTTTAATCAGAAATTAATTTGGAATTAATTTTGGGATTAAAGGAATTCGTTGAAACTGCAGAGACTAAAGGTGAAAATGTTCAATAGTTGAACATTGGGAAATTCTAGAACCTCCCTATAGTAGGGGGACGGATTCTAGATGCTCCTAGGGTTTCCTTGGGCTCTAAGGGTGCCTTGGATGCCTTAGGGAGGAAGTTAAGGGATTAGGGTTATCTTGGATATACCAGCCTTATCCAATACCTTCCTAACACCTATATAAACCCTCCTTAGGGTTAAATTTCGGCATAACCCTTTATTCTAAGTGCCTTGGCCGAAATTTTGATATACTCCTCTCTCTCTCTATCTCTATAGTATTCATTGGTTGCTTGAGTTTGTTTGTGAACCATTAGAAGCGCGACACATGTGACGCTTACTACCAAAGGTCTTTCAAGCAAGGATTCAAGATTGTTTACTATAACAATCTTAAAGGTATGTATTAACCCTATTATTTGATTATTATCCATAGATTGTATGTTATGCCTAAAACGTAGATCTTCAATTAGGGTTGCATGCACACATAAGATTGTATGTTATGCCTAAAACCCATCAGAAACTCCATCTGTTTCATATTGACACTTTTCTCTCGTATAATACCAACCAATACAGATCACATAGATCTAGGTTATTTCAAATCTTCTTCCTTTCTTCAACCCACCCACACACACTTGCAGGTGCATAGAGTTCTCATTTTCTGATCATACATACCTATTTTCCTTTTCATTCTAACTAGTTTTTCTGCATATGTTAGCTTCACCACACAGGTTGCCTATCTTCTTGTTTCACCCGGAACTTCGATCTTGCACATAACCTTTCCTTCAACTCATATAGATTGGTATTCAAAATCTCTATCACATAGATACTGATTTAATCACACATATGTTTTGGTTTGTTCGGCTCACATAGAGCTCTATGGTTCACACAAAACCTTTTCTAATGATCCCACGAGCCTAGGACTCTGATACCAAATGTAGGATTAAAGCTTCTTATTTTGAACAAGAAAACAACATTTCAAATATGATCTATTATGTTTTAGAGAAAGAAAGGAAAAGATAGATAGATGAAAGAAGAAAGACTGCATGTTATTTTATTCAACATCCAAAAAGTGCCTTAAATAGGCTAGCATCCAACCTACACAAGACTAATTCACCTACCACTCCGTATTATCCAAAGGAATTAGTAAAAGCAAAACAAACAATTGAACATAAGAAATATAACTAATATGCTGAAAATAAGTAAACCCATGACCCATTCACCCATGTTTGACTAAAGTAAGCATTAAACCGAACAACCGCCTCCTTAATTCTGACTTGTCCATACCCCTAGCATTCTCGACCAATAGCCACCTACTGCATCATGTTCTTCACAATTATGCATCATCTTATTCACAGTTAGAACAAACTCTACCAATCATCACATTGGTATTTTTCTTCTTCTCCTTCTCTGAAACCAAATGTAGGATTAAAAGAACTAAAATGACAACGTGTGTTTGTTTATTAGTGGAATGTGATGACAGGATGAAGAAAAGAAGTACTCTACACAATATGGAAAAGAAAAGACAACAAAACTCTACTTTATTCATATTAGAGAAAGGCTATATATAACCTTCTAAACACCCATATGATGCATGAAAATAGCCACATTATCTGCTTTACCTAAAGAACAGGTACAACTAATGACCCATTCTTCAAACTCCACATAATTCGGTCAAACTATAGTGTACCATTTCTAGATAATAAACTAATAACTAAATCATAAAATATAAAACTATAAATACTTATTTATTGCAATTTTACAACATCAAGATTATACCCAACATCAAACACCTTGAGAAGAGATCAATGGTGTCGGCAGTCATTAGTGGTGGTAATGGTTGTCAGCGGTTGTGACAGTGTGATGTTGTCGGTAGAAGGTAATAAAAACCTTTATGAAATAGAACCAAATTCATAAATCTACATCAGATCTGAGAAGATCTGGTGGGAAAGAGGTCAGTGACGATCGACGATGGTGGTGGTGATGGTGGTTCATGACAGTTTTGGAGGAGATGAGTAGCAAAAATGGTTTAGGCTTCAAATCTAATAGCAGAGAGTGGTGAAAAACTAGATATGGATCCGTAAATCTTAGATCTAGAAGAGAATATCGTAGATTTAACCAAATCTGAAGGTAGATGTTATAGATCTGAATGTGACGGTCGGTGGTGGCAAGATTGATAACGGTGGAAAGTGGTGGCGGTTAGGCGATGATGATAGATTTGAAGGAAAATGTTACAGATTAGAAGGCGTAGGTTGTTGATCTAACCAGATTTGAACTGAGAACACTACCGAAGGTGAGGAAAAACCACCGGAATCATTCAGATCTAAACATATCTGAACAAAAAACACAAAAGAGATTTGACAGGGTCACGCCACCGGAGAGGGTAAACAGAGGTGGTGGTTTGTCGTTGATACGAGACAATGATGAGGAAGGTGGTGGCGGCTGACAGTGTTATCGACCAACGATGGCGGTGATCGGTAGTGCTGGTGGCTGGCGGCAGTGAAGCTTGGTGTTTGTGGGAGAAATTGAAAGTGTTCATAAGTTGGAAATTTAGAAATGTAGGATAAAGTGTTTGATCTATTCTAATATGTTACTAATGTGTTTGATGTTAAAATGACCATTATGCCCTTCTTGTGTAACAACCATAAAATTCAATAAAAATTTAAACTTTTAAAACCAACCCACAAATCATCATTGTTTACAACATAGCTTTCAAAACATGTTTAACATCAGAGTTTTCCCAAAATCATAAATCAAAACACGAGGAGGTGCACGATCACGCCTTCGCCTTCTCGGGATCATCTGAAGTACCTGAAACATAACCCAAAACTGTAAGCCGAATGCTTAGTGAGTTCCCCCAAAGTACCAACACACAACAAATAACACATATACAATAACTGATGGGTTTTGAGCATAACATCAATCCTATGGTGTTCATGCAACCCTAATTTCTTGGATCTAGGTTTTCTACTTTGAACATGCAATAAACTTCCAAGACTTATAAACCCTAGATCTAGCACACAATTAATCAAATTAACATATAAACTAGGGTTCAGATCTTACCTTGATTGTTATGTAGCAATAACAATCAATTCCTTGGCTTCAGAAAGCTTAGTGCCTCAAGTGTTGCACCTCTAATGGAGTCATAAACACCACTAAGCAACTTGGATGAAGAGGGAGGAGAGAGGAGACACCAAAACCGGATGGAAACCCTAAAGGAAGTCTTAGCCACGTTTTTGGGTCTCAAGGGTTCTTCAAATAGGTAGGCAATTAGGGTTATCTAACAAGGAAACCCTAATTTGACTGCTTAAGCCCTAAGCAGCCCATGGATCCCTTCTGGAATATGCCTTGGACGATTTCTAATGGGCTTCCCCAGAGAATTCGTCTAACCTATTATTCCAAGGTGATCCATAGCCCAATTGCAATTATCCTATAATTACAATTCCAGTCCCCTAAGTTTAATTAATCTCTTTTAGCCACAAAATTAATTCTTAATTAATTATTGACTAATATTAATTAAACAATATGATTTCTCCTTTAATATATTATTCTCATAATATATTAATAAATCATAATTAAACCTTTCTCTCCTTAATTCATCCTACATATTGCTATGGTGAAGGCAACCCAAAAGGACCATGCTCATAGTTGGGTCAAGTACATACCAAAATAGTTATGGACTTAGACACTAATCCAACAGTCTCCCACTTGGATGAGTCTAATAACTATTTTGTATAACTTCAGAACCTGATCAGCAATCGTAGCTTTCAAAAGCCGCTGTCAACTCTGATCTTATCAGATACGCGTGTCCTTTAGATAAGGGATTATATATTCCTCCATTCTCAAGATATTGTATAGACACAAGACATGAATTTCGATCATTCTCTCTATATTGTTTCCCGAGTTCCGATTTATGACGACTAACAACAGACTACAATTGAACACATCAACTTAGTCCCGGCTTGGCCAAGCGCTTAGGGTGTCATCACTAAATCATCGAGGGGCCCACAGATATCGCTTTTATCCCACTTTGGGTAAAAGGAATGGATAAACTTTGAATCAAATGCTCGCTTGCATTTACTAATCGAATCACACACAACAATAAGTTTTATAACACCAAGTTACTGGTGCGTTTTCTTATTATCAATGCGCAACCGACCAACAAATAACAACTTACACGTCTCGGTTTCAAGAATATACAATGTTATCGTCTCACAATTACTCATGATAAAAACCATGAAGTGATTCAAGTGAGCGTGGGTTTGATCCAATACTCTAATCTTATCAAAGCACTCATGAACTTTGCAGCAAACTTGTGTTATGTCTAAACACTTAGACAATCTACAGACATATTCATTACAGTCTTCCTTCATACCTACTTCCAACGTATGACCGACTGTGGAGGTTCGAATAACCCAGTTATTTTGGAAGTCAAAACATACAAAATGAAACACAACGATAATACTTAATCCTATGTGGCCCCAAAACTTTTGAGCGTAAATAAAACACTTTTATTTAAACACCATATTGATTACTCATTATTCATTGCTTACTGTTTCAGAAAATCAACTTATTTCTCGAATTATAACCATAATTGTCCCATGCTCCAAGCATGCACACTTTGGTTTCCTATGGTCCATACTTTGTGAAATAGATCAATCGAAAAACTTTTCCAATGAAACTCATTTCACAATCCTCAATCCTTATTATTAGTATAAGAATACCAAATTCTTGCCACTTTTAGAATATGTTAGATTCTAACATTTTATGCAATGATTCTTTCGTAATGTCATAGCACAAAAGTCATAAAGACTCGGCCAATGAAATCACAAGGTACTCTATCAGAAATTGTTACAAAACAATTATATAGATGTGATGTCTCTCACTCAAAGTACATTCCTTTGAACATCCTTTTTGCATAAAATTTTCTAATCTAGACATAAATTCTTAATTTCCAACTCCCAATTATGGAAACATTTCCATGTTTGCTATATGACAACTCATTCTTAATAGAATCTTATCTATTCATAATAATGTCAATATAGTCCATCCAGTACTATACTTCCAACTACTCACAAGCGACAAATCCTCAGTGAACCTCAGATCGTCCTTTGATAGTTGTTTAATTATTTTAGTCAAAACCGATTCTAGCCCCTTTTCCCTCTTAATGCCCTAGGCATTTGGAAAATTTTAGAATGGTCAAATATTATAGCATATGCAATCGATCCTATACCGGAAGCGTATTGGACACGATGCATAATGTCTCACATAAAGACATGATACTTTATCATCCTTCTGCCATAATATTTTATGTGCCATGTTCCCACTATTCGAACTATGAAGAGGGATGCCGTAATCATAATCGAATATTGAGAATGCACTATGTATCCTTGACTAAATTTATTAACATTTCTCGATCTAAGCTTTAGAATTTTGAAACGAAGTATAATATTCTCTCCCTTAATTATAGCAAAACAACTTTTCAACCTTTGCAACTTTGCAAAGTGAATCTTTCTTTTCTATAATTAATATTGCTAACTTGCAATACTTACCATAATAATCATGCTCCCACTAACATGATGATTATTTTCTTACCAGCATAACACTTATGCTCCCACTAGCTTTGACATGTATTCAGAAAACAATTGAACTTCCAGAAAACAATGCTTATTGAATTCCTAAAGTTCATATTTCTAATACCTAATGCTTTGATAAGCCTTTATCTAATCCTTTTAAGCTCATACACCTTTGCCTTAGATAGCTCACATGTGTGTCTAAACAATTCAGAATTTATGTTACTAAGTCCCAAATGTTCAGACCAATTGCCAAATCTCACAATTCGAAATATGAAGAGGGATGCCGTAATCATAATCGAATTTGAGAATACAATTTTCACAATTGCAATCTTCTTAAAATCTCTCTTAGTGAAAGCATTTCCTTACAATCATTTTCATGAAGGAGGGAAACCTTATGACACTTAGATTTTATGATGTATGTGTTCCTATGTGAATTTGTCAAAACTAAGGTTTGCGACAAATCCAAAACCATATGGACTGAACTTGTTCAATCTTGATTTCTTGCCTCATTGTAACACGAGTGCCCACCATGTCTTCCAAGTGGTTTAGCAACTCATCCTTACTTATCAATGTACTTTCCATCGATCAAGGTGCTTTGTCTTTATGCATTCACATGAGAACTCATAGAACTCACATGCATAATTAACTCAATTGGAATGGCACAGAAAAAGAGTATGTCATCCACGATAGGCTTTAAACCTCAAGTCGTGTGCTAGTGATGATCAACTAGGTTTAACTCTTGATTTGTTCTTGAAACCTTTCAAGACCATTAAGACTCCCACTGACTCCTTGAAATATAAGATTCTCTTGTCAAGAAACATTCCTTGACAAAACAAATATTCAAGAGTTAGTGTAGTTTTTATCAAGACTAACACTTCACATAATTGGTTCTAGTTGGTCTTTGTCTTATCCAAGACATCACAACTTACCAATATCAAATGTGCAGGAATAAGAAGACTTTTTCCAATTCCACATTTGTTGAGTGTTATAAACCTACTAAAGATGTGTCACTCATGTCAGAATCTTGGAGTATGACTCTTAAGACTTGATATTGGAACGAAGTATGATTGACTTATTGATTTAACTATTTCCATAATTCTCGATTCCTCTTCTTAGACATACAAATGCACTAAGACTCACTTAGAGGACCAATTGAGAAATAGTTCTTAATCATTAAGACCTATCATAAAACACAATAAAAGGTACTCTCCTTTCTTCTTAGAATAGAGAAACTTTTATCTTTCTGCCTACTTGATTCTTCTTATTCGTTTTGCTATTGATTGAAACTCTTTCGATCAACTCAGAATTATACTTAATCTTGTAAGTATAACCATATTTACTAAACTTTAGTAAATCATGATGAATATCTTTATCACTCTTGTGGTGGACTTGATCAACGCACAACCTAGTGTACTCGATCTCCAAGTCCTTCTCTTGACACTTTGCCAAAGAATTAGTCTAATTTCCAAATATGAAGTTTCTCATTCATCACGCAACCTAGTTGTATGATTCCAAGTTTCTGTCCAATTGAAACTTGGGCGATGAGAATCTTCCCTTATTTGGCAAGTTCTCGACATTTCCACAAATAACATAATTAAGAATCAAATCCATTATCGCTAATAATAGAAACAATTAAACATCAATTTTTTCATACACACCATTGCAAGGATAAATAAATAAGACAAAATCAAAATTTATTTTATTGCAGAAAAATTTGTCCTTACAATGCAATTCAACTGAAAAACTATGCTATTTCATATTTCTTATCATTCTATCCTAACTCTAGAGTAGCAGCTCAAAAAATCTGACCTTCGAATCCATGCGATCGAAATCCATTTCTTCATGATCAGATTCAGCACGCTTCTTCCTTAAGCTTCCTCTCTTTTCTTCGATCCTGCAAAACATCAAAATGTAATCTTATCACATCATGTATCAAGAATCAAAAATAGGAACTTACAGAGTTAGATAATGGATTTTACCTGGAGTAGAGCCATATTCCTTGACTCTCCCATCTCTTAGATCTCTCAGGTAGTTTGGGTAGCTTCATCTCCAATGCCCCTTCTCTAGGCAATAAAAGCAAATGGACTCCTTTGGCACAACACATGGGACAATCTCATGCTTAGTCCTTTCTGGACTTCCAATGTTGCCAGTGTCCATTGAAGTTTGGGAGTTTGATTCACCAGACAAATTTGCTTGACTAGCACGCCAAATCATTGCTGATTCAGCAGCTATAAGCAAATATGTGAGATCAATGAGGGTCACGTCGTGTTCCATCATATAGTACTTTCTTACGAACTCACTATATGATCCAGGAAGTGACTGAAGAACCCAGTCAACAGCCAACTCACCTGAAATCTCGACACCCAACATCCTTAACCTGTCAATGTGTGACTTTATCTCCAAGACGTGTGCACACACAGGTTTCCCATCTTCGTGTTTACTTGCCAATAGGGCTTGAGTGAGCTTAAACTTTTCAAGCCTTTGAACTTGTGGGTTAGGGAGAATAATTGGAGGAGGTGGAGGAAGTGAAGCATGACTCTCATTTCCTTGATCGTATCGTGGAACGTCATCTTCATTTGGAAAGCTTGTTCCAAGGGACTTGGGAAGACCATAGTAAGATTTAGACATCTACAAAACGGGAGAAAATTCAAGTTAGTTGATAAGAATCCTTGATGTAACACCCAAATGAAACATCAAGGCTAGGATCCAACACAATATTCTACAACCTAGAAGAGGGATGCCGTAATCTAGTTGCAGAATATTTGAAGGTAGGAAAATGACGATTTACCAATTTCCACCATGAAAAACGAAAAAGAAATTTAAGTTTTAAATGAATTGAAACTCCTAGATCTTTTGAGATTCATTTAACTTTTCAATGGCATGTTTAAATCTCGATTATGCCCTTCAAGTTTGCGACCGGGATGTCGAGGATCACAAACAAGGTGTGAATAACCATGCGAATCACATGGTGCACCCAATGCTACTACCACCTAATCAATGTGCCGGTTAGCCACACACGCTCCATTAATCTATGATAAACATCGAGCCACCCTTCGCCACCAATGCCAAACCCAAATTAGTGTATCGGTAAACCACATACGCTCCACTAACGTTTGACAAGGGTGCGAAGTGTAATTCCATGGATTAGCATACAATTTCACATTTTTCCTAAAGTAAGTAGAATTTTGGGAATTTGAAAAAGCATGTAGTTACTTTGTACTTCATTATACTTATAATGGAAGGTTTCGTCCTATCCTACCCGTTCGGCTAACGACCCTCCACTAGTCAAGAGTGCGGTGGGTAAGAGTGCGGTGGGTAAGAGTGGATACCCATTCAATCGCCATTTTATAGACAATTTCCCTAAACACCCCTTATAGACCAGCTTCGTGAATGAGGCCTACTAACGGTAAGACTGACTGTTTACTCATACATATATAATATTAGACTTTTAATGTCATATATACATAGTATAGGGTGTATTTTAAACTTTTAAAATACTAGGTGGTCTAATTTAATTAATTATACTTTTAATTTAATTAAATGTAAACCAAAAACTTTATGGATTTATTAACTCTCTTTTAATTATACACTTTAATTAATTAACAAAACCATAAGGGTGTAATTTGAACTTTTTTAAAATACGAGGGTTTTAGAATTTACTATTTCAATAATTTTAATTTAAATTTTAAATTCCAAAACTTGAGGGCAAGTTTTGAACTTTTCAAAACATTAGGGTTTAGAATTTAAATCTTTCAAAATTAACTTTTAATCCAAAAATTTAAATTCCAAAACTTGAGGACAAGTTTTGAAACTTTTCAAAACATTAGGGTTTAACTATTTAAATTTCAAAAACAAAACTATTAAGTTCAAATTTAAACTATAAAACCTAAAGGGTGTAAATTGAAACTTTTCAAACTTACTAGGTCAAATATTTATCTTATAGTAATCCTATATTATCCATATTTAACCAAATCCATCAATTTTGATAAGGATAATCATTCCAAACATAAAAAATCGATTTTAGGCAATAAAAACGAGTTTTGGTAATTATCCACATCAAAATCTGACCAAAAATTCGAAAAACTCGGCAACTGAACAGCCAACTCGTCGAGTCCTCTTTGGAACCCGTCGAGTTCAAGCTACTCGTCGAGTTCTAAGAGCAACTCGGCGAGTTCGTCAGACAGACAGCAAGAAATTTCGATTTTCAGGTCTTTGGCAATTCAATTATGCATCTATTCAATAGAAAAACGACCTAGGCTCTGATACCACTGATGGGTTTTGAGCATAACATCAATCCTATGGTGTTCATGCAACCCTAATTTCTTGGATCTAGGTTTTCTACTTTGAACATGCAATAAACTTCCAAGACTTATAAACCCTAGATCTAGCACACATTTAATCAAATTAACATATAAACTAGGGTTCAGATCTTACCTTGATTGTTATGTAGCAATAACAATCAATTCCTTGGCTTCAGAAAGCTTAGTGCCTCAAGTGTTGCACCTCTAATGGAGTCACAAACACCACTAAGCAACTTGGATGAAGAGGGAGGAGAGAGGAGACACCAAAACCGGCTGGAAACCCTAAAGGAAGTCTTAGCCACGTTTTTGGGTCTCAAGGGTTCTTTAAATAGGTAGGCAATTAGGGTTATCTAACAAGGAAACCCTTATTTGACTGCTTAAGCCCTAAGCAGCCCATGAACCCCTTCTGGAACATGCCTTGGATGATTTCTAATGGGCTTCCCCATAGAATTCGTCCAAACTATTATTCCAAGGTGATCCATAGCCCAATTGCAATTATCCTATAATTACAATTCCAGTCCCCTAAGTTTAATTAATCTCTTTTAGCCACAAAATTAATTCTTAATTAATTCTTGACTAATATTAATTAAACAATATGATTTCTCCTTTAATATATTATTCTCATAATATATTAATAAATCATAATTAAACCTTTCTCTCCTTAATTCATCCTACATATTGCTATGGTGAAGGCAGCCCAAAAGGACCATGCTCATAATCGGGTCAAGTACATACCAAAATAGTTATGGACTTAGACACTAATCCAACAATAACAACATTCTATGGGTCCAATCAACCGTCGGGTTGGAATATCCCAGGCCCCTCAACCATCGGGTTGGAATGCCAACATATTGTAGGTCCAATCAACCATCGGGTTGGAATACCCCAAGCCCCTCAACCATCGGGTTGGAATGCCATACTATGGGTCCAATCATCATCGGAATGGAATACCCTTGGGCCCATTCAACCATCGGGTTGGTAAGCCTCGACATGTTGGCTTACGCACAAAGCAGTGAAGCCTCAGCCACTGACCAAACATGTGCACATGTAAAAGATAATCATACAACAGTCTACAACCAGTCAAACAGATCTACAGGTCACTAAGCATAGCATCATCCTATATACCAGGATACCGATCTAACATATCACTACATAGGATACCGATGTAACAGATCACTACAGTAAAATAGCATGCATAACAGGATATCAATCCAATGGGCCGACATTGGTGCCTTCGACCCACAAGTACAGTGAGGAAAACTCACCTCGCAAACTAAACATAACTGATAAGGTCCGACTCCGAATCACAACTCTCTAACCGATACCTATTTCCACCAAGTGACCATTGACATCAAAATCCCAAAATACCCTCAAGGTCAAACTTGGTCAAATTCAAAGTCAAAGTCAACTGGTCAAACCCACTAAGTCAACCGAGTCAACCCAGCTAAGTCGACCCAACCGAGCTGTCCCAGTACAAGTACGCAGGGCGTACTCCGGAGGTACGCTTAGAGTACTCCAATCCTCGCATTGACCACAATCTGGGTGGTTGACTGCGTATGCGGGGCGTACCCTCGCAACCTTAATGACTTAAGCACTCAAGCCCATACTTCAGATCCACGGTCCAAATGCACCCTAAAGTCATAAAGTTTCCAACTTTATGCCTTTACAAGTCCACAAAGTGCTTAACACAAGTTCTTAATCCATTAAGACCTTCTACAAGATGCGTGAAACAATTCTAGCAATTGGGACTTGATTTTTATGGCTTAGGACCCTTCCTAGGGTCTGGAAGGATAGATCAAAACGACAATAACAAACCATGCACAAGATGGGACCTTTGGGACAAGAAAAGCAACATAAAACACCCAAAATGGGATCTAACAACGAAGACATCAAGGTATCGACTTTATACCTTCTGGAGCTTCTCAAGAAGGCAAAGATCCCAGATCTACAAGCTTGCTTCCACTTCAAGGCTCCTTAATGCAACTTATTCTTCCTTTAACACACCAAAATCACACTCTTGAGCTTAAAACACACACTAAGGGGGCTAGGGTTTGCAAAAACATCTCAAAGGATATGGATGTTGAAAAGGTGGGGAGAAATGAACCATAATGTTGCTTAAATACCACCCAAAACCTAAAAATTAGGGTTTCCTCCTGACGCTAGTACACCCCGCGTACATAAGTGTACGCCCAGCATACACACATGTACGTTTGGCATTCCCCTCCTTCCCTATCTATGAAATTGCCACTAGGGCTTCAAAGCATAATTCTTTGACTTAGGGACCAAATTTACATGAAATAGAATGATAAGGATGAATTTAGAAGTACCTTAACACCGAGATATTACAATTCTCCCCAACTTGAACTAGACTTCGACCTCAAAGTCTGCTGCGGCGAACAAATCTAGATAATGCTCCCACATCTGGGCCTCCTGCTCCCAGGTCCACTCGGAGCCCCTCCGGTGCTGCCACCGCACCTTTACCAAAGGTACTTCCATGCTACGAAAAACCTTTACCTTCCTTTCCAGGATAGATACCGGCCTCTCAACATAGTTCAGGCATTCATCGACCTGAATATCATCCAAATAAACCACTGCATCCTCATCCAATATGCACTTTCGTAGCTGCGAAACATGGAAAATGCTGTGAATCTAACTGAGCTTCTCAGCAAGATCCAATCTGTAAGCAACCTTTCCAACCCTGGAAATCACCCGAAAAGGACCAATATGCCGGTGACCCAACTTCCCGCTCTTCCTGAAGCGTATCACACCTTTCCAAGGTGAGACCTTGTCACACCCCAAAACCGGAACGGCAGAAACGTTCGGGGGTGGAGGACGCCATGTACAGTATCACAACAATGCAAAGTAGTAAACAAGCAACAACATCATCCATTGCATTAATAATATAATTTAATACAGGTGTGTTCTGTCAAGTTATATAGACACTAAAAATATACATCAAAAATAAAAGATGAGTCTTGAACGAGCTCCATCTTCTCAAAACCTGGCACCGGTACCTGTCTACTGGTGACCTGAGAATACAAGTTATTTTGAAAGAGTTTATCAGCTTTAAAGCTGGTGAGATCATAAGTATATTAGTGTCTGTATTTGTATGAAAGTGTTTGTAAGTCTGCAATGTATAAGTTTTGTAAAAGTTTGTAATTGTTTGAACTCTCCTAGAAAACCCTATGTTTCCTACTAAAATTAGCCTTCTACCAAGGCATCTAGTGTCTATGTGTGTGTCTCTTGTAAGAGTATGTATTTTCCCAAATCTGACTATCATTAACCAAAAATATAGTTTTTACATTATTGTTTATTGTGTGAATATCACAAAGTAAATGTAAAGGGAAAATGAAATAGTACTGTAGTGTTGTATTAAGTAACTACTGCTGTACTAATTACTTTAAACCAATTGTTATTTTAAAGTACCATGTGATCGACCTGTATCCTGCTACCGACTCTATAGAAAAACGACGATGTAAGACGTCGTAAGAAATGACGTTTGGCACCCGTAGACTTGCAAGTCCCACTGTAGCGAGCAGCAAGGTGTAGGATAGTCAATCCAGTATAGATCTATACACAAACTCATACGCTCCCCAATTAAGGAGATTCTGGATACAAAACGGATCATGACAGGTAGTGCCATGCCCCCGTTAAGTGGCTCACATAACTGTAAGTAATGTATATGTATATATATATATATATATATATATATATATATATATATATATATATATATATATATATATATGTATGTGCTAGCTGTATTGTGTGTTCTTTCTCTGTCTAGCTTGTATGTTTTGTTTCTCATCACTGTGTATTATGTTTGTTTATCATCGCTATGTATTATGTTTGTTTCTCATCACTATGTATTATGTTTGTTTCTCATCACTATGTATTATGTTTGTTTCTCATCACTATGTATTACTCATGAATGAACTGACTCATTGTATGTTTCATTGTTCTAGTAATAGTATCTTCCTAAACTATACCTATTATAGTTTACTAGTAATGTTGTTTGTGTATATGAACATGTTTGTATACCTTTGCTACCCAAAGGAATTGAACTGAATGAAAGAAGTAACCTTTTATATCTATACACATATACATGATATATAACTAGGATTCAAACGACCTTCGGACAAATAACCTGAATACCCTAAGTCCACAACCAAACAAGGAACAGGAAGTAAGGTGAGCTATCAGTCCTAAGTCCTTTCAATCCTACTTATATAATTATATCCATATAGATACACAAAATAAAAGTTAAAAGAGTTTAATAAAAGTATTTGACATGTAAAAGAGTTTGTAAAACAGTTTGAAGTAAAACAGGTTGATAACACAGTTTGAAAAGTAAGAAATCCACTTGTTTGGTAGTTATTAATCACATGTGATTGATATAATAACTATAATAGTTCAACTTGTATTCCCCCCCCCCCCCCCCACAAAAGCATTTAAAAATATTTAAAAGGTTAATTAAGGGGTATGAACTCACCTGTAGTGAGTGGTTTGGATGAACGGAAAGTATAGGATGCTAGGTGTCAAGTGAAGACTTGTACACACACGATGATCCTAGTTAACATATAATATCCCATATATGTAACCAATTAGTCTTTAAACAACTAATTAACAAAGTTAAGACATCCTAGGACATGTAAAACACCTTATATAAGTGCTATAAGTCCTAAGGATTGCATCTAAGTGTTGTAGGACATTGCTATTGAGTTTAGGGTTCAAGGGAACCCTTTATTTGAGTTTACGGTTTTGTGACCATAACTCATTGAGTTTACGGTCGTAAACCCATGAGTTTACGGCCGTAAACTCATGTTTCTTTGACCCTCTTGTGTTTTGAAGCCTTAAAGATCACAAGAAGCATTCCTACTTCATGTTTAAGCCTTAGGAAGAGATTAGGGCACCATTTCACTCCTTTTAGGAGTTTACGGTCCTTGGACCATTTCTCTTTGGGTTTACGGCCGTAAACCCAAATGGTTTATGGTCTTTTGATGTTTTCAAGTACTAAGCACATCAAGGAAGGGATCTAGGCTAGTTTCCAAGGCTTAGAAGGGACTAGGGCACACTTTGGCACCCTTTTTGGGGTTTACGGTCCAAGAACATCTTGGACCGTAAACACCTTTGATCCTTGGTTTCTTGGGTTTTTTCTTGATGTTTAGAAGTGTAACAAGCTCTATAATACTCTAGGATAGAAGTACTTACTAGGTAGAAGCTTGAAAAGGTGCTAAAAGTCCAAGAACACTAGTGTGTGTTCTTGGTGTTCTTGGTGAAACTTGAAGATCTACACTTTTGGAATGATTTCACGGATGGAATCATGTTATATCACTAGATTAAGTAAGATATCAACTTTTTAGGGCTAGAAACACTTACAATGTTGAAGATCAAGAAGAAAGTCGATGATGCTTGAGAGAGAATTGAGTTTTGGATCTAGAAATTGTGAAAAGTGATAAATAATGACTAAGTGTCATATTTATACCCTCTTTTAGGGTTTACGGCCGTAAACACCTTTGTTTAGGCCGTAAACTCCAAACTCTTGGAGTTTTGGAATAATATTTTTGCACAATAAACCCTAGGGCATCCTCTCTCCTGTTATCTCCTGAAGTACTAATCTTAAAATACTCAAACTTATTCCAAAAAGCTTGAAAATTAGCAGAAACAGTTTTGACTTCTATTGAAGTGAATGGTTGTACAGAATAGAAAATTTGGGTTGTCACAGACCTTCAGTAATACCATATCACCGACTTGGAACTCCAACTCGGATCGGCGCCGGTCGGCATAACTCTTCTACCGACTCTGAGCAATCTACAGTCTCTGCCTGATCTGCTGAATCATCTCTGTGGTCTGAAGGACCACTTCGATCCGCCCCATAACTCTGTAACCAACCTCGCCCCAACAAACATGGGTATGACATCTCTGACCATACAA
Organism: Lactuca virosa; assembly: GCF_052849685.1. Taxonomy (NCBI): domain Eukaryota; kingdom Viridiplantae; phylum Streptophyta; class Magnoliopsida; order Asterales; family Asteraceae; genus Lactuca; species Lactuca virosa. The sequence goes on from NC_136432.1 coordinate 24,945,781, forward strand.
GAGATCGAAAGGCGGAGCACCAATCCTGGAGTGATAATTGTTGTTGTAGGAAAACACTGCAAGTGGCAGGTAGGAGTCCCAACTCCCATCGAAATAGATAACATAGGCTCGCAACATATCCTCAAGGGTATGTATCGTCTGCTCACTCTGGCCGTCGGTCTGCGGATGATAAGCAGAGATGAAGTGCAACCTCGTGCCCAATTCCTCATGGAACTTCTGCCAGAAACGGGAGGTGAACCGAACATCACGGTCTGAAACAATGGAGACCGAAACCCCATGGTGAGCAAATATTTCACGAATATACACATTGGACAACTTCTTGGCCGAAGAAATCTCCCGAATCGCCAAAAAGTGGTCACTCTTGGTCAATCGATCCACGATGACCCATATAGAATCGAAACCCTTTGCCGTCTTCGGCAACTTTGTAATAAAATCCATCGATATCTACTCCCATTTCCACATGGGAACCTCCAGAGACTGCAGCTTGCCATGTGGCCTCTGATGCTCAGCCTTGACCATCCTGCAGGTCAAGCATCTCTCCACATACCAGGCTATCTCCCTTTTCATACATGGCCACCAATAGCTCAATCTCAAATCTCGATACATCTTGGTGGCCCACAGATGAATAGAAAAACGAGTCTTATGAGCCTCCTACAATACAACCTGCCTCATCGCCCCAGAAACTGGAACCCAGACCCGACCATCCGTTATAAATCTGTCAATCTCACATCTGATCCTCTCTTGCTTCCAGTTCTCTTTCCGAACTCCCTCGGCCCGAGCCTCCCTGATCAATCCCAAAAGCGGAGAATCAACTGATATCCTCATACACGAAACCCTATATGAAGACCCAGCCAAATTGCGGCTCAAAGAATCTGCCACTACATTCACTTTACCCGGATGGTAAATGATCTCGCAATCATAATCCTTGACTACATACAACCACCTGTGCTGCCTCATGTTCAGGTTCGGCTGATCCATAATATGCCTCAGACTCTTGTGATCCATGTAGACAGTACGACAGACTCCATAAAGATACTGCCTCCAAATCTTGAGGGCAAAAACCACTGCCCCCAACTCTAGATCATGAATGAAATATCGCGTCTCGTGCGGCTTCAGCTGCCGCGAAGCATAAGCAATCATCCGTCCTCTCTGCATGAGGACTGCCCCAAACCCGTGATGGATGCATCATAGAATACCATAAAGTCCTTAATCCCCTCCGGGAGGGTCAAAACCAGAGCCTCGCATAATCTCTACCGAAGAGTCTCAAATGCCGACTGCTACTCAGGGCCCCATCGGAAATCCACCCCCTTCGTCGCCAGACGAGTGAGGGGTACCACAATCTTGGAGAAATCCCGAATAAATCTCCGATAGTACTCTGCCAAACCCAAGAAACTCCTGATGTCTGAGGGAGATTTCGCAACCCACCACTGCATCACGACCTCAATCTTGGCCGGATCGACCAAAATCCTATTCGAGATGCCCAAGGAACTGAACATCTCGTAACCAAAACTCGCACTTCGAGAACTTAGCATAAAGTCGTTCTCGCCTCAAAACCCCCAGAAGCTTGCGAAGATGCTCCTCATGCTGCTCTCTGGTCTTGGAATACACCAATATATCATCAATAAACACAATCACGGAATGATCGAGCATCGGCCTGCATACTAGATTCATCAAATCCATGAACACCGTAGGCGTATTTGTGAGCCTAAATGGCATCACCACGAACTCGTAATGCCCATAACGAATCCGGAATGCGGTCTTCTCCACGTCCTCCTCTCTCACCCTAACCTGATGATACCCAGACCTCATATCTATCTTGGAGAGCCAAGATGCACCCTGAAACTAATCGAAAAGGTCATCAATCCGCAGAAGGGGATAACGGTTCTTAACCGTTATCTTGTTCAACTCCCGGTAATCAATGCACATCCGGTGTGAACCATCGTTTTTCTTGACGAACAGAATCGCGCTCCCCACGAAGAACTTATCGGCCTAATGAAATGCTTGCCTAGCAACTCCTGAAGCTGAGATGACAACTCCTGCATCTCAGGCGATGCCAAGAGGTACAACATCTTGACAATCGGGGCCGCACCTGGCACGAGGTCAATCCTGAACTCAACCTGCCTCTCGAGAGGCACACCAGGTAACTCCTCCGGAAACACAATTGCAAACTCCCTGACAACCGGGATCTGAAACTAAAATATAATCCCCCATACGCGTATCCACCACATAAGCCAAGTAGCCCGCACACCCATGTTGAATATACTGTCGAGCCCTGGCTGTTGAACAAAACCCTGAACCCATCCTGGTGCCCTCGCCATAGATAACCAGTTCTCCCCCACTTGGGGTTCGAACTACCACGTGCTGGCCCTCAGAATCAATCATGGCACCAAACTGCCTCAGCCAATCCATACTTATAATCACACAAACATCCCCCATAGTAATAGGGATGAGATTGATTGGATAAGGCACCCTAAATATCTCCTGTCCATAACCTTGGTACACTGATGATGTAGAAACCCTGTGTTCGTTGGCGATAGAAACCCGCAACGGACACTCTAACTCTCCTATAGGCATATCAAACTCTCTACTGAACGAACAAGATACAAATGACCGACTCGCACCCGAGTCAAACAACAGAAGAGAAGGCAAAGAGTTCACTAGGAACGTACCTAATAGAGGCACATATATAAGCATAACACAAAACATAATCAACAGAATAATGGATAAAACATACCAGTCACAACATCTGGAGCTGCTCCGACTTCCTCGACGGTGAGTGTAACATCCCGTTTAAAACAGAGTAATTAAATAATAAACCCGGAACCCCAAGGTAAATTTATAATTTATATTAATTTATAAAGGCCCTAAAACCAATAATATTTAGCGGAGAGTGGTTTCGGGGAGCCAAATGATATAATTTGGGACTATCGAGGGTTAAAGTGTAAATTTAGGATTTATTTCGTAAAGATTTTTAAAAGTCAAGGCATGTTTGGTAAGATTAGGACTCAAATTGAAAAGATATTGAAGTGTTGAGGGCTGAATGGTAATATTCGGATTTTATTTGAGAAGAATAAGGGAGGAGGGGCTGGATGCGTCAAATGGCACAAACTCTATATTGGAGACGGGGATTAAACCCGTCACCCTCCTTGCATCTCATTCCCTCAAACGAAAGGAACCCTAACCCTAAGGAATATAGCAGCCGCCACCCTTACACCTCCCCTTTCCCAGCCGTCACCCTCACCATGGACCACCACCTTGTATCCCCATCGCCGGCCGCTGCCGCTTTATTGAGTTCGAGCACCAACCACCAGAGTTGGCGCCATGCTGAATCTGCGATGCCATCGTCACCCGGCGCCGACATCGTATTCTCTGGAAATCGGGACTATCGCCGCCCATCGCCACCTTTCGTCTCGCAGACGTTGTGGTGGAGCCGCCGCCGTTCGAGCGGCTATTTCCTGCGCTCCGGTGGCCCTCTGTTGTTCTCGATCCACGATTGCATTGATACCACCGCTACTGCCGTGCCATTGAAGACCCAGCCGAGTCCAGCTCCGCTATAGCCGGCTGATAGCGCCGCTGCCACTCTCTCTCTCTCTCTCTCTCTCTCTCTCTCTTTCCTTTCTTCCTTTGTTCTACCGCCGCTGTAGTTGCCGTTTTCCTGTGCCGTCACCGTGAACCACTTGGTGGGTGGTGGTGTAGCGGTTCCGGGATTGGTGTGTGTGTTTACTGTTGTGCGAGTTGGTACCGCTGGAGACCGGAGAAGGACCCACCATGGCCGCCAGCCATGGTGGTAGCCGCTGTTGTTGCCCGTTTCTTGTGCTGCTGCTGTTGCAACCCACCTCAGTGGGTGTTGGGTTCATTTTCCGGGCATATGGATGTGTGTTCGGGTACTGTGATGGGACAAGGCCGCCGGAGTGTCCCTTGGTCGGAGATCCGAAGAACAAAACCCCACCGCCACCACCGTAGGGTGGTGGCTGCCACCGTGTATAGCCGCCTGCCGCCACAAGGTGGCTATATGTGTGTGTGTGTGTGTTATTTTATGAGTATGTGTGGGTTATTGGATATTATTGTAAAATTATACTGTAATAGAGTAGGAATAATGAAAAGAAAAGCTCAAACCACCACCATAGGGTGGTAGCTGCCGACACCGGCCGCCGTGTCGGGTGGCGGAGTGCCTTGTTTGGTTTGTGACTCGTTTGGATGTTTGGACAAGGGACTACTAAACCCTAATGGGCCAAAAGAAACCCTAGTGGGCCCAAAGAGACCCTAATGGACCTAATAAAACCCTAATGGGCTCAATAAGGCCCAAAGTGACCTAGAAGCTCAACCAATTGACTAATGGACTAGTATTGGGTAGGAAACCCTAATTAGGGTTTGGAAAACCCTAATAGCATAAAACCCTAATTCTGGAGAATTAATCGGCACACACACGATATTATTTAATAACTTGAAATATTAAATAATAATCATTGGCAAATTAACCTAAGTCAATATTAGACTTAATGGATTAAGTCCTTATGGGTTAAGTAAGAAACACTTAACCGTAATCATCATTTCATGTGAAAACCCTAATTTTGAGATTTTGGGCTTGGACTTATCGGGACCCACATTTGGGCCATTAGAATGGAATTGTGTATAAAGCCCAATCACACCATATGACTTATTTAGTAAAGTGAGGGGCTTAATGGATTAAGTCCTTAATGGGTTAAGTGAGAAACACTTAACCCTAATTGTCATTTTATGTGAAACCCTAATTTCACTTGGACTTTGTGTTGGGCCCTCCTATTGGGTTTTGGCGATTGGACTGTTAATGGGCTTTTCAAGAATAAGCAAATGGACTAAATAATTATATGAGTTTTAGGACAAGGCCCATGTGAGAGTCTTGGACCCAATTTCGAAAATTGGGCCATAGATGGGCCATTAGTATGCCAAGTGGTTGGACAAGAGAGATGGTTGGGCCTAAGGTGTAAGGTCCATGTGAAGGGTAGGGCCCAATTTGGAAAATTGGGCCATGTGTTGGGCTTTGGCCCGTTACTTGACTATTGGGTTTTGTAGTGTGAGTTGGACCTTGGGTTTGGAAACCAATTATTAATTGGGTATTGTTTAATGTTGACAGTTCGGGAATCTGTCAACCAGCAGCTGGAGCTTTGGCTGCGGGACTTCAGCAGTGCCAGGTGAGTTATCCTCACTATACTCAAGGGTCTAAGGCACCAAGGCCGACCCTTTGAATTGTTATATGGTTATGTTATGCTAGTATGATCTGTTAGATCAGTATCCTAGAGGGTAGGATAATATTATATGATATGTGGTATGATCTGTTAGATCGGTATCCTGGTAGATGGGATGGTGTTATGTGCTATGTGGTATGATCTGTTAGATCAAGTATTTTCCATAGACTGTTATGTGATTATCTGTTATACGTGCTCATGTTTGTTTGGTGGTTGAGGCTTATCTGCTTTGTGCGAAAGCCAATAGACCTGGGCATTCCAACCTGTTGGTTGTGGGCCGTGAGTATTCCATCCCGAGGATGATTGGACTCATAGTATGTGGGCATTCCAACCTGTTGGTTGTGGGCGTGGGGTATTCCAACCTGATGGTTGATTGGACCCATAGTGTGTTGGCATTCCAACCTGTTGGTTGAGGGCCTGGGGTATTCCAACCTGATGGTTGATTAGACCCATAGTGTGTTGGCATTCCAACATGTTGGTTGAGGGCCTGGGGTATTCAAACCCGATGGTTGATTGGACCCATAGTATGCTGTTTATGATTATATGTGTATTGTTGTGGGTATGGGTATTTTGGGGGAACTCACTAAGCTTTCGGGCTTACAGTTTCAGGTACATCAGGGGATTGTGGCAAGGCAAAGGCGTGATCGTACAACTCCTTACATTTTCATGATTGATTCTGGGGATACTCTGATGTTTAAACTATTTTGAAAACAAACTGTAATAACTTAATGGTTTTAAATGTTCTAAAAAGGTTTAAATTGGCTTGAATTTTATGGGTGTTACAGTAAGCTGGAAAGCACAACCTTGAGCCCGTGGGGGCTCCACCCTACCCTGACTCCCATCAGTGATCCTCAAAGTAGCCGACGCTGGAGCCTGCGTTGGCCTGTCAGCAAGCAAAGGAAACTGTGCCTTCATATGGCCCACCTGATCACAATGATAACAAAGTCTGATGCCAGAAGCTGGAGCCTGATGCCGGCAGTCCCTCGCAATGTGACCATGCTTGCGACATTTGTGGCATCCCGAAGAAGATCGACAAGCTCCATCATATACCTTACCGCACTTCCCACATTGTGGCATCCCGAAGAAGATCGACAAGCTCCATCATATACCTTACCGCACTTCCCTTTGGCGCAGGCTGTGACTGCACCGGGGCCGGTCTCTGCTCCCTCGTCTGCAACTTAATCTCAATCTCACGCCTCCTGGCGGCCTCCTGCAAATCCAAAGAAGAACCAAAGCGCTGGGTGGATACAAACTGTCAGATCTCCATCTCGAGCATGCTCAAGTAACGGGTCATCTTAGCCTGCTCAGAAGCGGCAAACTCATGACAAAACATGGCCCTCTCTATGAATATCTTGGTGATCTTCGTCACCATCCGTCCCTTGCCTCAAATCCAGGTACTCCTGGCCAACCTCTCATGCTCCACCAATGGCACATATCTGGAGCGGAACATCTCCAAGAACTGCTGCCAAGACACCGCAACTCTCTGCTCAGCATAAAATGAACTAGTAGCAAGTCTCCACCAATCCTTCACTCCGGACCTCAGAAGGTTCAGAGCGCACCTGACCTTCTGGTCAGCTGGGATAGAGCAGTTGAAAAAGCATCCCTCAACATATTACAGCCACCTCATGGCTATGATCGGGTCCTGAACTCCATCGAAAGTCGAGGGCTTCATATTGTCAAAGTCCCGATACTGAACAACCCGACTCAGACCCACCCCTTCACCTGTAACGTCTGCGGAGGCTGCAGCAGCTGCAGTCATAACAATGGCTACGTATTTGTCATCAAAGAACTCCATCAGCACGATATTGATAGACCCAAAAAGCTCCGGTATCTGCCCCAGCACAATAGTCACAACCTCCTCAAGGATAATCTCTCTGATACAGTCCTCAGTCACAACTGGCTTATCCTGGCTGCCAACTCTTGATCCTGACTCGGATCCTGTCTTGAAACGTCTCGTAACCACCATACTGAAAATAAATCAGGGAGATATTAGATAACACACATATCAACAGGGAACCAACTCCCAACAAAGCCCTAGGGGTTGTGATTTCCCTGTTACGTGTATGGGTCTCGTGCTTTCAGTAGTACGGGACCATACTACCTTCCACACCTACCCGTATTTATCTCAAAGGATCATCACAAAAACCCTAACAATACATACGATAATACTCATACTCTCAATCCTCACTCCCTAGAGGAAAGCTAAACATCACGAGACTGGCCAGCTAACCCCACACAACTCATCCATGAAACTTCCACCAACCCTGCAACACTCGTGTATGCAATCATACATAACACTGGATCCTATAGATAGTTGAATATCTGATCCTACCCTAAGTCGTTCACCAAACAAGAATAGGAAATGAGTCCAAACCAAACATTCTCAGGCCCAACCAGAGCCCAAAAAGACAGTTCTTAGCCCAAAGAAACAATCCAGCCCAACCAAAGCCCATTTCAAGAGTCCTAGTCCAAAAGCCCATAAAAGCCCACTGATGAGACGAACGCGCCGCGTTCCCTGGTGGAGCGTTGGGCGTTCGTCGCCTGACTGAGGATCGGGACCGCCTGTCGGAACGTGTCGCGTTCCCGAGATGAACGAGCGGCGTTCCCGACCTTTGAACAAATACTCACCCCAAGGTCTTAATACCTTAAGCCATGACGTACAAGATTCAGTATATCATAAACTCAGAGACTTAATCCATAAAGTCAAAGGCTTTAAGCCTTTGCATGGCTTAATGAAGCCCAATCACCAAAGATGAACTCCAAAAGGTCAAAATTACTCCAAAAATGTCTTAAAACTTCTTAATACCTTAAGACCTCAACCCAAACTTCTAGATCTGATTTCTAGGGACTTCTTAAGTCATAAAGTTTCCAACTTTATGACTTGACATAACTCAATGGGACCCAAATCAAAACCCTAAGTCCCAAACTTCATCAAATGACTACCAAATCATGCATGGAAGGTTTATACCCATCAAGATCCAAACTTTATGACTCCATAACCTCAACAAGGACCAAATATGAAGCTCAAAGGTCCTGGAGTAACTTCTACTCACAAGAACCACCTTAAAGGGACCAAAACCATAACACAATACCACTTATCTAGATCTACATGAAAGAGTTGTCAAGGTTGAGACTTTATACCTTCAGAAGATAGATCTAGGTGTACAAAGCCTAGATCCAAAAGCTCCAAGTCAAGCCATGACTCTTCAAGAAGTTCATTCTTCTTCTTCAAGCACCAAAAGACTCATAAATCACCATAAAACTCAAGAAATACACAAATGGAGGCTAGGGTTTCATTCTTAGGGTTAGAGAGGATGGAGGCTGAAGAATGGAAGAGGTTTGGGTCCATAATGATGCTTATAAAGGGGCAAAACCCTAAAAACGTAGCTTTGAAACAGCGCAACGAACGCCCTGCATTACCAAGTTGGCCCGCATCCATTTTCCTTTTGAACGCCATGCGTTCCCACCTAGTACACCATGCGTACCTGATTTGGCCCAAAACCATTCTAACTTCACACGGTCATAACTTTTGCGTCCTTTATCCGTTTTCGATGTTGTTTATATCCACGAAAAGGTAACGAGAAGCCCTACACTTCTATAAAATTTATTTAGTCTGAAAACCAACCGAAATTAAATCCAACATTCATAAAAGGCCCGAACCAACGCCTTTACCGATACCCTTGGGCTCCGAAACACAAACCGAATACCCAGATCACCCAAACTACATCATCCACCTCCAAATGAGCCCAAAATCAATTCGTCAAGGGTTCCAAGTATACTAAGACTCACTCCTTGATCATCACCCCGTAATGGGAAACAATTCGAAACAGGTTGTTACAATGTAAGGATTGGTTGAGGCAGTGAAGGAGGTCTTACTAGCAGTATAACATAGGCATTGTCTAAGGTATATCTATGCCGACTTTAGAAAGAAATTTCCTGGAGGATAGTTTGAGAATATTTTATGGAGGGATAGTAAATCACTATTTGAAGAACATTTTAATATAGCCGTGAAAGAGATTCAATGTAGGAATCCAAAATTTAGAGAGATTTGACTTTTAGTCAAATGTTGACTAGAAGGGTAAAATGGTTATTTATGAGAATTTTGTAAGTTTATGAAGTTCTGACTTCATGAAATTGACCAGGATAAGTTTAAGTCACTTAGATGAGTCAATTCAAGAGAAGAAATGCATGGAAAGAAAAATTTGGTTAAAAGCGTAAAACGGTAAATTTAATGCTTTTTAGGACAAATTTGTGACTTAACAGATTAAGACCCGTATTAAGTTAGTGAGTAATGACTTAACAGAGTTGTACAACATATCCCCACATTCGCGTTTATATAAAGATCATAGAAAACAAGTTAGAAATGAAGAAGCTCTATATCTTAGAAGATTGGAAGAAAATATCCCAAAGCTAGAATGAAATCAGTCATTAGGCTGCTATCAAGCATCCACTGTGGCTTGGTAAAGAGGTTGCCACGGTACTGTGAGGGTGACGAGGTTTCAGACGAGACTTCTCGTCGTAAGTGGAAGGCAACGTACTTTCCCGCGGCGTGGTATTATGGGGTACTATGACACGATGACCAAAGTAGGTTTCTATGGGAGATAGACGCCACGGCTCGACAAGAGATTGACCACAACTTAAGAGTACGCACCACAATACGATAGGGGCATGACTGCGATATAGTTTTGAGAGTGATTAATACATCGATTAAAGTTCATTCTCGCCAAAAAAACATACCCTAAACTGTGACATACACGTTCAGTTATCGTGTTATGTAATTTTAAAAGTGAATAATATTATGAAATATTATATAATTATGAGTATTGAGTTCTAACAGATAGTGTTTACTATAAATGAAGTAAAACTATGTTTAGAATCATCCAAAATGTTTTGGAAGTCTTATGAGATTCCGAACATTAGGCAAATATTGAAATTTAACGAAAATATAAAATTTGAAATAAGTAAAATTTTATTATTGAAAGTTGTAAAGAATCTCGTTAGAAGCATTTAGCCAAAAACCTCATCGAAATCCGATTCATAACGAAGAAGTTATGACCAATCGAAGATCCGTGACAAAACCGGCACGACACCGAATGACGTAAAAAGTGAGTTTTCGATAAACTACTTTTTAGCTTTAGTGATCTAAATGAAAGTCGTAGTATTTGTTAAAACGGGAATTTTGATAAAAAGAACGCCAAAATCTGACTTCGTATGAGGAAGTTATGATTTTTCTAAGTTTCAGCTTAGCAGTAGACAGCTAAAAGCTCGAATTTTAGATCGAGTGATTTTTAGCCGACACAACCTGAACGAGAATCGAAGGTCTCGTCAATAGTAGTACAACGGTAAAAAGACAGACGAAAACGGACATCGGATGAAGAAGTTGTGAATTTTTAACGGATTTTCCTATCCCGGTCTGTTAAAAATAATAATATTAAAAATAAAGTCAAAATTAGCCGACGAAGTCTAAACGAAAGTTATAGAGCATAATGTTCCCTACGCGTGCATATAAAGAACGTAAAAAACGGAGCGCGTATGCGGAAGTTATGGATTTTAGAAGTTCGGGGCACAATTTCCTAGAAATCTCACATGGATAAGTTCGATCTCGGTGAGTCACCTGCCCCGTGTCCGATGTTGATGACGAGTCCGAAGTGGTCCGGTAGAAATCCGACACGTGTCGCAAACGTGGCGTGTCCGAAGCGAGCCACATCTCGCCTGCGAGCTTCCGACGCGCGTCCCTCCCTCGCATCCGAGGTTCGCATCTGCTGCCGCGTGGAGCTTTCTCAGTCATCGATCTTCGGTCTCGCACCGGGTGAAAAAGGGGGGGTTGCGAGATCTCCCGGCTAGATTTATAAATTTGGCATTTTTCACCCCTAAACTTATATTTTCACTATTTCGACTTCCCCCGAAGCCCCGAGATCATTTCCAACACCCGAAACACGTACCGAAGTTCCCGAGAAGCCCGAGAAATTTATCTTTTCGGTTTGAAGTCCAACCCTCGCAGAGCCCGGTTTTCAATAAATCTCCCGGTTTTCAACGAAGGAAGTTATATTTAGAGCCGAAGTGCTGCCCAAATTACTATTTTAACCCCCGGTTATTTAACGGTGAGTTCAATATATAGGAACAATTGTATGTTATGTGTTATATGTGCTATGTGCTTTTCAGTGTTATTATTCCAGGTTATTTTATCGTGTTATTTTCATTTCTACTATTTATGATAGCAAAGCTATAACTTTGACCATGTGATCAGTGAAAGGACTTAGATTCACGGTGGTACTGGTACGTAGCCTCTGGCCATGTAGAGCATGTCTCCGTAAGAGAATGACTTCTATTCTATGGCAATGGCAGATGGTTAGACAGGGCTATAAGCCTGAAATCTACCGAAATGTTTAAATCAGAAAGTGTATGTCTTCTGTGCCATTTGGGCCGAAGCTTTATTGATCGTAAATCTTTGTATCAAATCATTGATTGATATGGAAAGTTTGTCTCATGATTCACATATGCCTTTGTTGTTCCTTGTTCCTCTTTGCTTCTGCCATATTGAAGTATATATATGGCATAACGTTATATTGTATCTATTATTGAACTCACTAAGCGTCACCGCTTACCCCTCTCAGTGTTTAACAATTGCAGGAGATAAGTAACCAGTATGGTTATATACTATCGGAAGATGTAGAATAGTTTTTACTATTACTTCTGTATTTCGGTTTAGGTTTGTATAAAATTACAATATCCTGGGTAGTTATGTAAAATATTAAAATATAGTCGGTTTGTATCCAATCTTTTGTAATCACTTTATCAATGGAAGATATTGTTTTATAAATATGCATGTAGCATGTTTTGGTGTAACAATTGTCTTTAGTACGAAAGTTAGGGTCTTTCAATCATGGTATCAGAGCGGTGGTTTAAGTGAACTAAATATCATGGATTGGTATTTAGACTTAAACCGTTGGAAGTTCAATATATGAACAGATTCATTAGGAGTATATGGATACAAACCATAGGAAAGACTTAAGTGGGGTATTGGGTAGTGGTAAACCCTAGTATTCTAAAATATTAAGTTACTTTAAAAATTTTCAGAGAATTAGTTTAAGTGAACTAGGAATTTTGAGAATTTCTAGACTTAAACATAGATTGTTAAGGGACGATGATACGATGTGTATCTAGTATACTTTAGGTTGAATACCTAAATGGAAAAGCACTAGAATATTAGAGGAGATATGCCTTATATTCTAATATGTGCTAAATGATAAATGAATATAGCATGCCTTAGGTTGCTTACTTATATTGCTATTACTTGAGAAAGTTTAAGGTCTGTTGCCGACCTTGGTCTGGAAGTGAAATTCCTTTCGACTTAGGAAAAATATTAGGATATGCTAGATCGAGCTTATGCATAAAAGAATTCTAGAAAATGAATTTAAGAAATCCAAGATATGTTTGATAGAAACGTGAAATCCCTAGTTGAGTCTAGGAGAAATTGTTCTATGTACTTGTTTGAACACACTCAGGTGTGAAAAGTAGTTTTGTGAAAACTTTTGAATGGTGACTTGGGAACTGCGAGAGTAGTAGAGGCCTATACTACTGGAAGCACAGGACTCACATTTGGATCATGGAAAGTCACAAGGTTACCAAGAAACTAGAAATTGATTCCGTTTTTGTTCGAGTATGTCATTACCTTCGTTTCGGTGATGACTAAGAAGATGATTTTCGTTCAGACCTAAATGGTCGTAAAGAATCGAGTTCGACTAATATAGATCTGTGAAGTGAATTCATTGGTTCAGAGAACCATGTCTCGTGTAGTGACGAAATTTTAGTCAGAGAATTGAAGAAGGAGATGGTCAGACGGAGAGCACAATTCAAACGGTAGAAGATATGCTTTGTGCATATGTCTTGGAGTTGGTGCACATCAAGTGGAAACACCATCAAGGTCCGAATTATAATTAGGAAAATAAGAATGAGATAAGAGCGAAATATTCCCAGTATTTTTATCGTTATGATTTCGGGGACGAAATCCTCAAAAGGAGGAAGTATTTGTAACATACACGTTCAGTTATCGTGTTATGTAATTTTAAAAGTGAATAATATTATGAAATATTATATAATTATGAGTATTGAGTTCTAACAGATAGTTTTTACTAGAAATGAAGTAAAACTATGTTTAGAATCATCCATAATGTTTTGGAAGTCTTATGAGATTCCGAACATTAGGCAAATATTGAAATTTAACGAAAATATAAAATTTGAAATAAGTAAAATTTTATTATTGAAAGTTGTAAAGAATCTCGTTAGAAGCATTTAGGCAAAAACCTCATCGAAATCCGAGTCATAACGAAGAAGTTATGACCAATCGAAGATCCGCAACAAAATCGGCACGACACCGAATGACGTAAAAAGTGAGTTTTCGATAAACTACTTTTTAGCTTTAGTGATCTAAATTAAAGTCGTAGTATTTGTTAAACCGAGAATTTTGATAAAAAGAACGCCAAAATCTGACTTCGTATGAGGAAGTTATGATTTTTCTAAGTTTCAGCTTAGTAGTAGACAGCTAAAAACTCGAATTTTAGATCGAGTGATTTTTAGCCGACACAACCTAAACGAGAATCGAAGGTCTCGTCAATAGTAGTACAACGGTAAAAAGACAGACGAAAACGGACATCGGATGAAGAAGTTATGAATTTTTAACGGATTTTTCTGTCCCGGTCTGTTAAAAATAATAATATTAAAAATAAAGTCAAAATTAGCCGACGAAGTCTAAATGAAAGTTGTAGAGCATAATTTTCCCTATGCGTGCATATAAAGAACGTAAAAAACGGAGCGCGTATGCGGAAGTTATGGATTTTAGAAGTTCGGGGCACAATTTCCTAGAAAACTCGCATGGATAAGTCCGATCTCGGTGAGTCACCTACCCCGTGTCCGATGCTGATGACGAGTCCGAAGTGGTCCGGTAGAAATCCGACGCGTGTCGCTAACGTGGTGTGTCCGCAGCGAGCCACGTCTCGCCTGCGAGCTTCCGACGCGCGTCCCTCCCTCGCATCTGAGGTTCGCATCTGCTGCCGCGTGGAGCTTTCTCAGCCATCGATCTTCGGTCTCGCACCCTATAAAAGGGGGGTTGCGAGATCTCCCTGTTAGATTTAGAAATTTGACATTTTTCACCCCTAAACTCATATTTTCACTATTTCGACTTCCCCCGAAGCACCGAGATCATTTCCAACACCCGAAACACGCCCCGAAGTGCCAGAGAAGCCCGAGAAATTTATCTTTTCGGTTTTGAAGCCCAACCCTCGCAGAGCCCGGTTTTCAATAAATCTCCCGGTTTTCAACGAAGGAAGTTATATTTAGAGCCGAAGTGCTGCCCAAATTACTATTTTAACCCCCGGTTATTTAACGGTGAGTTCAATATATAGGAACAATTGTATGTTATGTGTTATATGTGCTATGTGCTTTTCAGTGTTATTATTCCAGGTTATTTTCTCGTGTTATTTTCATTTCTACTATTTATGATAGCAAAGCTATAACTTTGACCATGTGATCAGTGAAAGGACTTAGATTCACGGTGGTACTGGTACGTAGCCTCTGGCCATGTAGAGCATGTCTCCGTAAGAGAATGACTTCTATTCTATGGCAATGACAGATGGTTAGACAGGGCTATAAGCCTGAAATCTACCGAAATGTTTAAATCAGAAAGTGTATGTCTTCTGTGCCATTTGGGCCGAAGCTTTATTGATCGTAAATCTTTGTATCAAATCATTGATTGATATGGAAAGTTTGTCTCATGATTCACATATGCCTTTGTTGTTCCTTGTTCCTCTTTGCTTCTGCCATATTGAAGTATATATATGGCATAACGTTATATTGTATCTATTATTGAACTCACTAAGCGTCACCGCTTACCCCTCTCAGTGTTTAACAATTGCAGGAGATAAGTAACCAGTATGGTTATATACTATCGGAAGATGTAGAATAGTTTTTACTATTACTTCTGTATTTCGGTTTAGGTTTGTATAAAATTACAATATCCTGGGTAGTTACGTAAAATATTAAAATATAGTCGGTTTGTATCCAATCTTTTGTAATCACTTTATCAACGGAAGATATTGTTTTATAAATATGCATGTAGCATGTTTTGGTGTAACAATTGTCTTTAGTACGAAAGTTAGGCTCTTTCAATCATGGTATCAGAGCGGTGGTTTAAGTGAACTAAATATCACGGATTGGTATTTAGACTTAAACCGTTGGAAGTTCAATATATGAACAGATTCATTAGGAGTATATGGATACAAACCATAGGAAAGACTTAAGTGGGGTATTGGGTAGTGGTAAACCCTAGTATTCTAAAATATTATGTTACTTTAAAAATTTTCAGAGAATTAGTTTAAGTGAACTAGGAATTTTGAGAATTTCTAGACTTAAACATAGATTGTTAAGGGACGATGATACGATGTGTATCTAGTATACTTTAGGTTGAATACCTAAATGGAAAAGCACTAGAATATTAGAGGAGATATGCCTTATATTCTAATATGTGCTAAATGATAAATGAATATAGCATGCCTTAGGTTGCTTACTTATATTGCTTTTACTTGAGAAAGTTTAAGGTCTGTTGCCGACCTTGGTCTGGAAGTGAAATTCCTTTCGACTTAGGAAAAATATTAGGATATGCTAGATCGAGCTTATGCATAAAAGAATTCTAGAAAATGAATTTAAGAAATCCAAGATATGTTTGATAGAAACGTGAAATCCCTAGTTGAGTCTAGGAGAAATTGTTCTATGTACTTGTTTGAACACACTCAGGTGTGAAAAGTAGTTTTGTGAAAACTTTTGAATGGTGACTTGGGAACTGCGAGAGTAGTAGAGGCCTATTCTACTGGAAGCACAGGACTCACATTTGGATCATGGAAAGTCACAAGAGTTACCAAGAAACTAGAAATTGATTCCCTTTTTGTTCGAGTATGTCATTACCTTCGTTTCGGTGATGACTAAGAAGATGATTTTCGTTCAGACCTAAATGGTCGTAAAGAATCGAGTTCGACTAATATAGATCTGTGAAGTGAATTCATTGGTTCAGAGAACCATGTCTCGTGTAGTGACGAAATTTTAGTCAGAGAATTGAAGAAGGAGATGGTCAGACGGAGAGCACAATTCAAACGGTAGAAGATATGCTTTGTGCATATGTCTTGGAGTTGGTGCACATCAAGTGGAAACACCATCGAGGTCCGAATTATAATTAGGAAAATAAGAATGAGATAAGAGCGAAATATTCCCAGTATTTTTATCGTTATGATTTCGGGGACGAAATCCTCAAAAGGAGGAGGTATTTGTAACATACACGTTCAGTTATCGTGTTATGTAATTTTAAAAGTGAATAATATTATGAAATATTATATAATTATGAGTATTGAGTTCTAACAGTTAGTTTTTACTAGAAATGAAGTAAAACTATGTTTAGAATCATCCATAATGTTTTGGAAGTCTTATGAGATTCCGAACATTAGGCAAATATTGAAATTTAACGAAAATATAAAATTTGAAATAAGTAAAATTTTATTATTGAAAGTTGTAAAGAATCTCGTTAGAAGCATTTAGGCAAAAACCTCATCGAAATCCGAGTCATAACGAAGAAGTTATGACCAATCGAAGATCCGCAACAAAATCGGCACGACACCGAATGACGTAAAAAGTGAGTTTTCGATAAACTACTTTTTAGCTTTAGTGATCTAAATTAAAGTCGTAGTATTTGTTAAACCGAGAATTTTGATAAAAAGAACGCCAAAATCTGACTTCGTATGAGGAAGTTATGATTTTTCTAAGTTTCAGCTTAGCAGTAGACAGCTAAAAACTCGAATTTTAGATCGAGTGATTTTTAGCCGACACAACCTAAACGAGAATCGAAGGTCTCGTCAATAGTAGTACAACGGTAAAAAGACAGACGAAAACGGACATCGGATGAAGAAGTTATGAATTTTTAACGGATTTTCCTGTCCCGGTCTGTTAAAAATAATAATATTAAAAATAAATTCAAAATTAGCCGACGAAGTCTAAACGAAAGTTGTAGAGCATAATTTTCCCTACGCGTGCATATAAAGAACGTAAAAAACGGAGCGCGTATGCGGAAGTTATGGATTTTAGAAGTTCGGGGCACAATTTCCTAGAAATCTCGCATGGATAAGTCCGATCTCGGTGAGTCACCTACCCCGTGTCCGATGCTGATGATGAGTCCGAAGTGGTCCGGTAGAAATCCGACGCGTGTCGCTAACGTGGTGTGTCCGCAGCGAGCCACGTCTCGCCTGCGAGCTTCCGACGCGCGTCCCTCCCTCGCATCCGAGGTTCGCATCTGCTGCCGCGTGGAGCTTTCTCAGCCATCGATCTTCGGTCTCGCACCCTATAAAAGGGGGGTTGCGAGATCTCCCGGTTAGATTTAGAAATTTGACATTTTTCACCCCTAAACTCATATTTTCACTATTTCGACTTCCCCCGAAGCACCGAGATCATTTCCAACACCCGAAACACGCCCCGAAGTGCCCGAGAAGCCCGAGAAATTTATCTTTTCGGTTTTGAAGCCCAACCCTCGCAGAGCCCGGTTTTCAATAAATCTCCCGGTTTTCAACGAAGGAAGTTATATTTAGAGCCGAAGTGCTGCCCAAATTACTATTTTAACCCCCGGTTATTTAACGGTGAGTTCAATATATAGGAACAATTGTATGTTATGTGTTATATGTGCTATGTGCTTTTCAGTGTTATTATTCCAGGTTATTTTCTCGTGTTATTTTCATTTCTACTATTTATGATAGCAAAGCTATAACTTTGACCATGTGATCAGTGAAAGGACTTAGATTCACGGTGGTACTGGTACGTAGCCTCTGGCCATGTAGAGCATGTCTCCGTAAGAGAATGACTTCTATTCTATGGCAATGGCAGATGGTTAGACAGGGCTATAAGCCTGAAATCTACCGAAATGTTTAAATCAGAAAGTGTATGTCTTCTGTGCCATTTGGGCCGAAGCTTTATTGATCGTAAATCTTTGTATCAAATCATTGATTGATATGGAAAGTTTGTCTCATGATTCACATATGCCTTTGTTGTTCCTTCTTCCTCTTTGCTTCTGCCATATTGAAGTATATATATGGCATAACGTTATATTGTATCTATTATTGAACTCACTAAGCGTCACCGCTTACCCCTCTCAGTGTTTAACAATTGCAGGAGATAAGTAACCAGTATGGTTATATACTATCGGAAGATGTAGAATAGTTTTTACTATTACTTCTGTATTTCGGTTTAGGTTTGTATAAAATTACAATATCCTGGGTAGTTATGTAAAATATTAAAATATAGTCGGTTTGTATCCAATCTTTTGTAATCACTTTATCAATGGAAGATATTGTTTTATAAATATGCATGTAGCATGTTTTGGTGTAACAATTGTCTTTAGTACGAAAGTTAGGGTCTTTCAATCATGGTATCAGAGTGGTGGTTTAGGTGAACTAAATATCACGGATTGGTATTTAGACTTAAACCGTTGGAAGTTCAATATATGAACAGATTCATTAGGAGTATATGGATACAAACCATAGGAAAGACTTAAGTGGGGTATTGGGTAGTGGTAAACCCTAGTATTCTAAAATATTAAGTTACTTTAAAAATTTTCAGAGAATTAGTTTAAGTGAACTACGAATTTTGAGAATTTCTAGACTTAAACATAGATTGTTAAGGGACGATGATACGATGTGTATCTAGTATACTTTAGGTTGAATACCTAAATGGAAAAGCACTAGAATATTAGAGGAGATATGCCTTATATTCTAATATGTGCTAAATGATAAATGAATATAGCATGCCTTAGGTTGCTTACTTATATTGCTATTACTTGAGAAAGTTTAAGGTATGTTGCCGACCTTGGTCTGGAAGTGAAATTCCTTTCGACTTAGGAAAAATATTAGGATATGCTAGATCGAGCTTATGCATAAAAGAATTCTAGAAAATGAATTTAAGAAATCCAAGATATGTTTGATAGAAACGTGAAATCCCTAGTTGAGTCTAGGAGAAATTGTTCTATGTACTTGTTTGAACACACTCAGGTGTGAAAAGTAGTTTTGTGAAAACTTTTGAATGGTGACTTGGGAACTGCGAGAGTAGTAGAGGCCTATACTACTGGAAGCACAGGACTCACATTTGGATCATGGAAAGTCACAAGGTTACCAAGAAACTAGAAATTGATTCCGTTTTTGTTCGAGTATGTCATTACCTTCGTTTCGGTGATGACTAAGAAGATGATTTTCGTTCAGACCTAAATGGTCGTAAAGAATCGAGTTCGACTAATATAGATCTGTGAAGTGAATTCATTGGTTCAGAGAACCATGTCTCGTGTAGTGACGAAATTTTAGTCAGAGAATTGAAGAAGGAGATGGTCAGACGGAGAGCACAATTCAAACGGTAGAAGATATGCTTTGTGCATATGTTTTGGAGTTGGTGCACATCAAGTGGAAACACCATCGAGGTCCGAATTATAATTAGGAAAATAAGAATGAGATAAGAGCGAAATATTCCCAGTATTTTTATCGTTATGATTTCGGGGACGAAATCCTCAAAAGGATGAGGTATTTGTAACATACACGTTCAGTTATCGTGTTATGTAATTTTAAAAGTGAATAATATTATGAAATATTATATAATTATGAGTATTGAGTTCTAACAGATAGTTTTTACTAGAAATGAAGTAAAACTATGTTTAGAATCATCCATAATGTTTTGGAAGTCTTATGAGATTCCGAACATTAGGCAAATATTGAAATTTAACGAAAATATAAAATTTGAAATAAGTAAAATTTTATTATTGAAAGTTGTAAAGAATCTCGTTAGAAGCATTTAGGCAAAAACCTCATCGAAATCCGAGTCATAACGAAGAAGTTATGACCAATCGAAGATCTGCAACAAAATCGGCACGACACCGAATGACGTAAAAAGTGAGTTTTCGATAAACTACTTTTTAGCTTTAGTGATCTAAATTAAAGTCGTAGTATTTGTTAAACCGATAATTTTGATAAAAAGAACGCCAAAATCTGACTTCGTATGACGAAGTTATTATTTTTCTAAGTTTCAGCTTAGCAGTAGACAGCTAAAAACTCGAATTTTAGATCGAGTGATTTTTAGCCGACACAACCTAAACGAGAATCGAAGGTCTCGTCAATAGTAGTACAACGGTAAAAAGACAGACGAAAACGGACATCGGATGAAGAAGTTATGAATTTTTAACGGATTTTCCTGTCCCGGTCTGTTAAAAATAATAATATTAAAAATAAAGTCAAAATTAGCCGACGAAATCTAAACGAAAGTTGTAGAGCATAATTTTCCCTACGCGTGCATATAAAGAACGTAAAAAACGGAGCGCGTATGCGGAAGTTATGGATTTTAGAAGTTCGGGGCACAATTTCCTAGAAATCTCGCATGGATAAGTCCGATCTCGGTGAGTCACCTACCCCGTGTCCGATGCTGATGACGAGTCCGAAGTGGTCCGGTAGAAATCCGACGCGTGTCGCTAACGTGGTGTGTCCGCAGCGAGCCACGTCTCGCCTGCGAGCTTCCGACGCGCGTCCTTCCCTCGCATCCGAGGTTCGCATCTGCTGCCGCCTGGAGCTTTCTCAGCCATCGATCTTCGGTCTCGCACCCTATAAAAGGGGGGTTGCGAGATCTCCCGGTTAGATTTAGAAATTTGACATTTTTCACCCCTAAACTCATATTTTCACTATTTCGACTTCCCCCGAAGCACCGAGATCATTTCCAACACCCGAAACACGCCCCGAAGTGCCCGAGAAGCCCGAGAAATTTATCTTTTCGGTTTTGAAGCCCAACCCTCGCAGAGCCCGGTTTTCAATAAATCTCCCGGTTTTCAACGAAGGAAGTTATATTTAGAGCCGAAGTGCTGCCCAAATTACTATTTTAACCCCCGGTTATTTAACGGTGAGTTCAATATATAGGAACAATTGTATGTTATGTGTTATATGTGCTATGTGCTTTTCAGTGTTATTATTCCAGGTTATTTTCTCGTGTTATTTTCATTTCTACTATTTATGATAGCAAAGCTATAACTTTGACCATGTGATCAGTGAAAGGACTTAGATTCACGGTGGTACTGGTACGTAGCCTCTGGCCATGTAGAGCATGTCTCCGTAAGAGAATGACTTCTATTCTATGGCAATGGCAGATGGTTAGACAGGGCTATAAGCCTGAAATCTACCGAAATGTTTAAATCAGAAAGTGTATGTCTTATGTGCCATTTGGGCCGAAGCTTTATTGATCGTAAATCTTTGTATCAAATCATTGATTGATATGGAAAGTTTGTCTCATGATTCACATATGCCTTTGTTGTTCCTTGTTCCTCTTTGCTTCTGCCATATTGAAGTATATATATGGCATAACCTTATATTGTATCTATTATTGAACTCACTAAGCGTCACCGCTTACCCCTCTCAGTGTTTAACAATTGCAGGAGATAAGTAACCAGTATGGTTATATACTATCGGAAGATGTAGAATAGTTTTTACTATTACTTCTGTATTTCGGTTTAGGTTTGTATAAAATTACAATATCCTGGGTAGTTATGTAAAATATTAAAATATAGTCGGTTTGTATCCAATCTTTTGTAATCACTTTATCAATGGAAGATATTGTTTTATAAATATGCATGTAGCATGTTTTGGTGTAACAATTGTCTTTAGTACGAAAGTTAGGGTCTTTCAATCATGGTATCAGAGCGGTGGTTTAAGTGAACTAAATATCACGGATTGGTATTTAGACTTAAACCGTTGGAAGTTCAATATATGAACAGATTCATTAGGAGTATATGGATACAAACCATAGGAAAGACTTAAGTGGGGTATTGGGTAGTGGTAAACCCTAGTATTCTAAAATATTAAGTTACTTTAAAAATTTTCAGAGAATTAGTTTAAGTGAACTAGGAATTTTGAGAATTTCTAGACTTAAACATAGATTGTTAAGGGACGATGATACGATGTGTATCTAGTATACTTTAGGTTGAATACCTAAATGGAAAAGCACTAGAATATTAGAGGAGATATGCCTTATATTCTAATATGTGCTAAATGATAAATGAATATGGCATGCCTTAGGTTGCTTACTTATATTGCTATTACTTGAGAAAGTTTAAGGTCTGTTGCCGACCTTGGTCTGGAAGTGAAATTCCTTTCGACTTAGGAAAAATATTAGGATATGCTAGATCGAGCTTATGCATAAAAGAATTCTAGAAAATGAATTTAAGAAATCCAAGATATGTTTGATAGAAACGTGAAATCCCTAGTTGAGTCTAGGAGAAATTGTTCTATGTACTTGTTTGAACACACTCAGGTGTGAAAAGTAGTTTTGTGAAAACTTTTGAACGATGACTTGGGAACTGCGAGAATAGTAGAGGCCTATACTACTGGAAGCACAGGACTCACATTTGGATCATGGAAAGTCACAAGGTTACCAAGAAACTAGAAATTGATTCCCTTTTTGTTCGAGTATGTCATTACCTTCGTTTCGGTGATAACTAAGAAGATGATTTTCGTTCAGACCTAAATGGTCGTAAAGAATCGAGTTCGACTAATATAGATCTGTGAAGTGAATTCATTGGTTCAGAGAACCATGTCTCGTGTAGTGACGAAATTTTAGTCAGAGAATTGAAGAAAGAGATGGTCAGACGGAGAGCACAATTTAAACGGTAGAAGATATGCTTTGTGCATATGTCTTGGAGTTGGTGCACATCAAGTGGAAACACCATCGAGGTCCGAATTATAATTAGGAAAATAAGAATGAGATAAGAGCGAAATATTCCCAGTATTTTTATCGTTATGATTTCGGGGACGAAATCCTCAAAAGGAGGAGGTATTTGTTACATACACGTTCAGTTATCGTGTTATGTAATTTTAAAAGTGAATAATATTATGAAATACTATATAATTATGAGTATTGAGTTCTAACAGATAGTTTTTACTAGAAATGAAGTAAAACTATGTTTAGAATCATCCATAATGTTTTGGAAGTCTTATGAGATTCCGAACATTAGGCAAATATTGAAATTTAACGAAAATATAAAATTTGAAATAAGTAAAATTTTATTATTGAAAGTTGTAAAGAATCTCGTTAGAAGCATTTAGGCAAAAACCTCATCGAAATCCGAGTCATAACGAAGAAGTTATGACCAATCGAAGATCCGCAACAAAATCGGCACGACACCGAATGACGTAAAAAGTGAGTTTTCGATAAACTACTTTTTAGCTTTAGTGATCTAAATTAAAGTCGTAGTATTTGTTAAACCGAGAATTTTGATAAAAAGAACGCCAAAATCTGACTTCGTATGAAGAAGTTATGATTTTTCTAAGTTTCAGCTTAGCAGTAGACAGCTAAAAACTCGAATTTTAGATCGAGTGATTTTTAGCCGACACAACCTAAACGAGAATCGAAGGTCTCGTCAATAGTAGTACAACGGTAAAAAGACAGACGAAAACGGACATCAGATGAAGAAGTTATGAATTTTTAACGGATTTTCCTGTCCCGGTCTGTTAAAAATAATAATATTAAAAATAAAGTCAAAATTAGCCGACGAAGTCTAAACGAAAGTTGTAGAGCATAATTTTCCCTACGCGTGCATATAAAGAACGTAAAAAACAAAGCGCGTATGCGGAAGTTATGGATTTTAGAAGTTCGGGGCACAATTTCCTAGAAATCTCGCATGGATAAGTCTGATCTCGGTGAGTCACCTACCCCGTGTCCGATGCTGATGACGAGTCCGAAGTGGTCCGGTAGAAATCCGACGCGTGTCGCTAACGTGGTGTGTCCGCAGCGAGCCACGTCTCGCCTGCGAGCTTCCGACGCGTGTCCCTCCCTCGCATCCGAGGTTCGCATCTGCTGCCGCGTGGAGCTTTCTCAGCCATCGATCTTCGGTCTCGCACCCTATAAAAGGGGGGTTGCGAGATCTCCCTGTTAGATTTAGAAATTTGACATTTTTCACCCCTAAACTCATATTTTCACTATTTCGACTTCCCCCGAAGCATCGAGATCATTTCCAACACCCGAAACACGCCCCGAAGTGCCCGAGAAGCCCGAGAAATTTATCTTTTCGGTTTTGAAGCCCAACCCTCGCAGAGCCCGGTTTTCAATAAATCTCTCGGTTTTCAACGAAGGAAGTTATATTTAGAGCCGAAGTGCTGCCCAAATTACTATTTTAACCCCCGGTTATTTAACGGTGAGTTCAATATATAGGAACAATTGTATGTTATGTGTTATATGTGCTATGTGCTTTTCAGTGTTATTATTCCAGGTTATTTTCTCGTGTTATTTTCATTTCTACTATTTATGGTAGCAAAGCTATAACTTTGACCATGTGATCAGTGAAAGGACTTAGATTCACGGTGGTACTGGTACGTAGCCTCTGGCCATGTAGAGCATGTCTCCGTAAGAGAATGACTTCTATTCTATGGCAATGGCAGATGGTTAGACAGGGCTATAAGCCTGAAATCTACCGAAATGTTTAAATCAGAAAGTGTATGTCTTCTGTGCCATTTGAGCCGAAGCTTTATTGATCGTAAATCTTTGTATCAAATCATTGATTGATATGGAAAGTTTGTCTCATGATTCACATATGCCTTTGTTGTTCCTTGTTCCTCTTTGCTTCTGCCATATTGAAGTATATATATGGCATAACGTTATATTGTATCTATTATTGAACTCACTAAGCGTCACCGCTTACCCCTCTCAGTGTTTAACAATTGCAGGAGATAAGTAACCAGTATGGTTATATACTATCGGAAGATGTAGAATAGTTTTTACTATTACTTCTGTATTTCGGTTTAGGTTTGTATAAAATTACAATATCCTGGGTAGTTATGTAAAATATTAAAATATAGTCGGTTTGTATCCAATCTTTTGTAATCACTTTATCAATGGAAGATATTGTTTTATAAATATGCATGTAGCATGTTTTGGTGTAACAATTGTCTTTAGTACGAAAGTTAGGGTCTTTCAATCATGGTATCAGAGCGGTGGTTTAAGTGAACTAAATATCACGGATTGGTATTTAGACTTAAACCGTTGGAAGTTCAATATATGAACAGATTCATTAGGAGTATATGGATACAAACCATAGGAAAGACTTAAGTGGGGTATTGGGTAGTGGTAAACCCTAGTATTCTAAAATATTAAGTTACTTTAAAAATTTTCAGAGAATTAGTTTAAGTGAACTAGGAATTTTGAGAATTTCTAGACTTAAACATAGATTGTTAAGGGACGATGATACGATGTGTATCTAGTATACTTTAGGTTGAATACCTAAATGGAAAAGCACTAGAATATTAGAGGAGATATGCCTTATATTCTAATATGTGCTAAATGATAAATGAATATAGCATGCCTTAGGTTGCTTACTTATATTGCTATTACTTGAGAAAGTTTAAGGTCTGTTGCCGACCTTGGTCTGGAAGTGAAATTCCTTTCGACTTAGGAAAAATATTAGGATATGCTAGATCGAGCTTATGCATAAAAGAATTCTAGAAAATGAATTTAAGAAATCCAAGATATGTTTGATAGAAACGTGAAATCCCTAGTTGAGTCTAGGATAAATTGTTCTATGTACTTGTTTGAACACACTCAGGTGTGAAAAGTAGTTTTGTGAAAACTTTTGAATGGTGACTTGGGAACTGCGAGAGTAGTAGAGGCCTATACTACTGGAAGCACAGGACTCACATTTAGATCATGGAAAGTCACAAGGTTACCAAGAAACTAGAAATTGATTCCGTTTTTGTTCGAGTATGTCATTACCTTCGTTTCGGTGATGACTAAGAAGATGATTTTCGTTCAGACCTAAATGGTCGTAAAGAATCGAGTTCGACTAATATAGATCTGTGAAGTGAATTCATTGGTTCAGAGAACCATGTCTCGTGTAGTGACGAAATTTTAGTCAGAGAATTGAAGAAGGAGATGGTCAGACGGAGAGCACAATTCAAACGGTAGAAGATATGCTTTGTGCATATGTCTTGGAGTTGGTGCACATCAAGTGGAAACACCATCAAGGTCCGAATTATAATTAGGAAAATAAGAATGAGATAAGAGCGAAATATTCCCAGTATTTTTATCGTTATGATTTCGGGGACGAAATCTTCAAAAGGAGGAGGTATTTGTAACATACACGTTCAGTTATCGTGTTATGTAATTTTAAAAGTGAATAATATTATGAAATATTATATAATTATGAGTATTGAGTTCTAACAGATAGTTTTTACTAGAAATGAAGTAAAACTATGTTTAGAATCATCCATAATGTTTTGGAAGTCTTATGAGATTCCGAACATTAGGCAAATATTGAAATTTAACGAAAATATAAAATTTGAAATAAGTAAAATTTTATTATTGAAAGTTGTAAAGAATCTCGTTAGAAGCATTTAGGCAAAAACTCATCGAAATCCGAGTCATAACGAAGAAGTTATGACCAATCGAAGATCCGCAACAAAATCGGCACGACACCGAATGACGTAAAAAGTGAGTTTTCGATAAACTACTTTTTAGCTTTAGTGATCTAAATTAAAGTCGTAGTATTTGTTAAACCGAGAATTTTGATAAAAAGAACGCCAAAATCTGACTTCGTATGAAGAAGTTATGATTTTTCTAAGTTTCAGCTTAGCAGTAGACAGCTAAAAACTCGAATTTTAGATCGAGTGATTTTTAGCCGACACAACCTAAACGAGAATCGAAGGTCTCGTCAATAGTAGTACAACGGTAAAAAGACAGACGAAAACGGACATTAGATGAAGAAGTTATGAATTTTTAACGGATTTTCCTGTCCCGGTCTGTTAAAAATAATAATATTAAAAATAAAGTCAAAATTAGCCGACGAAGTCTAAACGAAAGTTGTAGAGCATAATTTTCCCTACGCGTGCATATAAAGAACGTAAAAAACGGAGCGCGTATGCGGACGTTATGGATTTTAGAAGTTCGGGGCACAATTTCCTAGAAATCTCGCATGGATAAGTCTGATCTCGGTGAGTCACCTACCCCGTGTCCGATGCTGATGACGAGTCCGAAGTGGTCCGGTAGAAATCCGACGCGTGTCGCTAACGTGGTGTGTCCGCAGCGAGCCACGTCTCGCCTTCGAGCTTCCGACGCGTGTCCCTCCCTCGCATCCGAGGTTCGCATCTGCTGCCGCGTGGAGCTTTCTCAGCCATCGATCTTCGGTCTCGCACCCTATAAAAGGGGGGTTGCGAGATCTCCCGGTTAGAATTAGAAATTTGACATTTTTCACCCCTAAACTCATATTTTCACTATTTCGACTTCCCCCGAAGCATCGAGATCATTTCCAACACCCGAAACACGCCCCGAAGTGCCCGAGAAGCCCGAGAAATTTATCTTTTCGGTTTTGAAGCCCAACCCTCGCAGAGCCCGGTTTTCAATAAATCTCTCGGTTTTCAACGAAGGAAGTTATATTTAGAGCCGAAGTGCTGCCCAAATTACTATTTTAACCCCCGGTTATTTAACGGTGAGTTCAATATATAGGAACAATTGTATGTTATGTGTTATATGTGCTATGTGCTTTTCAGTGTTATTATTCCAGGTTATTTTCTCGTGTTATTTTCATTTCTACTATTTATGATAGCAAAGCTATAACTTTGACCATGTGATCAGTGAAAGGACTTAGATTCACGGTGGTACTGGTACGTAGCCTCTGGCCATGTAGAGAATGTCTCCGTAAGAGAATGACTTCTATTCTATGGCAATGGCAGATGGTTAGACAGGGCTATAAGCCTGAAATCTACCGAAATGTTTAAATCAGAAAGTGTATGTCTTCTGTGCCATTTGGGCCGAAGCTTTATTGATCGTAAATCTTTGTATCAAATCATTGATTGATATGGAAAGTTTGTCTCATGATTCACATATGCCTTTGTTGTTCCTTGTTCCTCTTTGCTTCTGCCATATTGAAGTATATATATGGCATAACGTTATATTGTATCTATTATTGAACTCACTAAGCGTCACCGCTTACCCCTCTCAGTGTTTAACAATTGCAGGAGATAAGTAACCAGTATGGTTATATACTATCGGAAGATGTAGAATAGTTTTTACTATTACTTCTGTATTTCGGTTTAGGTTTGTATGAAATTACAATATCCTGGGTAGTTATGTAAAATATTAAAATATAGTCGGTTTGTATCCAATCTTTTGTAATCACTTTATCAATGGAAGATATTGTTTTATAAATATGCATGTAGCATGTTTTGGTGTAACAATTGTCTTTAGTACGAAAGTTAGGGTCTTTCAATCATGGTATCAGAGCGGTGGTTTAAGTGAACTAAATATCACAGATTGGTATTTAGACTTAAACCGTTGGAAGTTCAATATATGAACAGATTCATTAGGAGTATATGGATACAAACCATAGGAAAGACTTAAGTGGGGTATTGGGTAGTGGTAAACCCTAGTATTCTAAAATATTAAGTTACTTTAAAAATTTTCAGAGAATTAGTTTAAGTGAACTAGGAATTTTGAGAATTTCTAGACTTAAACATAGATTGTTAAGGGACGATGATACGATGTGTATCTAGTATACTTTAGGTTGAATACCTAAATGGAAAAGCACTAGAATATTAGAGGAGATATGCCTTATATTCTAATATGTGCTAAATGATAAATGAATATAGCATGCCTTAGGTTGCTTACTTATATTGCTATTACTTGAGAAAGTTTAAGGTATGTTGCCGACCTTGGTCTGGAAGTGAAATTCCTTTCGACTTAGGAAAAATATTAGGATATGCTAGATCGAGCTTATGCATAAAAGAATTCTAGAAAATGAATTTAAGAAATCCAAGATATGTTTGATAGAAACGTGAAATCCCTAGTTGAGTCTAGGAGAAATTGTTCTATGTACTTGTTTGAACACACTCAGGTGTGAAAAGTAGTTTTGTGAAAACTTTTGAATGGTGACTTGGGAACTGCGAGAGTAGTAGAGGCCTATACTACTGGAAGCACAGGACTCACATTTGGATCATGGAAAGTCACAAGGTTACCAAGAAACTAGAAATTGATTCCCTTTTTGTTCGAGTATGTCATTACCTTCGTTTCGGTGATGACTAAGAAGATGATTTTCGTTCAGACCTAAATGGTCGTAAAGAATCGAGTTCGACTAATATAGATCTGTGAAGTGAATTCATTGGTTTAGAGAACCATGTCTCGTGTAGTGACGAAATTTTAGTCAGAGAATTGAAGAAGGAGATGGTCAGACGGAGAGCACAATTCAAACGGTAGAAGATATGCTTTGTGCATATGTCTTGGAGTTGGTGCACATCAAGTGGAAACACCATCAAGGTCCGAATTATAATTAGGAAAATAAGAATGAGATAAGAGCGAAATATTCCCAGTATTTTTATCGTTATGATTTCGGGGACGAAATCCTCAAAAGGAGGAGGTATTTGTAACATACACGTTCAGTTATCGTGTTATGTAATTTTAAAAGTGAATAATATTATGAAATATTATATAATTATGAGAATTGAGTTCTAACAGATAGTTTTTACTAGAAATGAAGTAAAACTATGTTTAGAATCATCCATAATGTTTTGGAAGTCTTATGAGATTCCGAACATTAGGCAAATATTGAAATTTAACGAAAATATAAAATTTGAAATAAGTAAAATTTTATTATTGAAAGTTGTAAAGAATCTCGTTAGAAGCATTTAGGCAAAAACCTCATCGAAATCCGAGTCATAACGAAGAAGTTATGACCAATCGAAGATCCGCAACAAAACCGGCACGACACCGAATGACGTAAAAAGTGAGTTTTCGATAAACTACTTTTTAGCTTTAGTGATCTAAATTAAAGTCGTAGTATTTGTTAAACCGAGAATTTTGATAAAAAGAACGCCAAAATCTGACTTCGTATGAGGAAGTTATGATTTTTCTAAGTTTCAGCTTAGCAGTAGACAGCTAAAAACTCGAATTTTAGATCGAGTGATTTTTAGCCGACACAACCTAAATGAGAATCGAAGGTCTCGTCAATAGTAGTACAACGGTAAAAAGACAGACGAAAACGGACATCGGATGAAGAAGTTATGAATTTTTAACGGATTTTCCTGTCCCGGTCTGTTAAAAATAATAATATTAAAAATAAAGTCAAAATTAGCCGACGAAGTCTAAACAAAAGTTGTAGAGCATAATTTTCCCTACGCGTGCATATAAAGAACGTAAAAAACGGAGCACGTATGCGTAAGTTATGGATTTTAGAAGTTCGGGGCACAATTTCCTAGAAATCTCGCATGGATAAGTCTGATCTCGGTGAGTCACCTACCCCGTGTCCGATGCTGATGACGAGTCCGAAGTGGTCCGGTAGAAATCCGATGCGTGTCTCTAACGTGGTGTGTCAGCAGCGAGCCACGTCTCGCCTGCGAGCTTCCGACGCGCGTCCCTCCCTCGCATCCGAGGTTCGCATATGCCGGTTAGATTTAGAAATTTGACATTTTTCACCCCTAAACTCATATTTTCACTATTTCGACTTCCCCCGAAGCACCGAGATCATTTCCAACACCCGAAACACGCTCCGAAGTGCCCGAGAAGCCCGAGAAATTTATCTTTTCGGTTTTGAAGCCCAACCCTCGCAGAGCCCGGTTTTCAATAAATCTCCCGGTTTTCAACGAAGGAAGTTATATTTAGAGCCGAAGTGTTGCCTAAATTACTATTTTAACCGTCGGTTATTTCACGGTGAGTTCAATATGTAGGAACAATTGTATGTTATGTGTTATATGTGCTATGTGCTTTTCAGTGTTATTATTTCAGGTTATTTTCTCGTGTTATTTTTATTTCTGTTATTTATGATAGCAAAGCTATACCTTTGCCCATGTGATCAGTTAAAGGACTTAGATTCACGGTGGTACTGGTACGTAGCCTCTGGCCATGTAGAGCATGTCTCCGTAAGAGAATGACTTCTATTCTATGGCATTGGCAGATGGTTAGACAGGGCTATAAGCCTGAAATCTACCGAAATGTTTAAATCAGAAAGTGTATGTCTTTTGTGCCATTTGGGCCGAAGCTTTATTGATCGTAAATCTTTGTATCAAATCATTGATTGATATGGAAAGTTTGTCTCATGATTCACATATGCCTTTGTTGTTCCTTGTTCCTCTTTGTTTCTGCCATATTGAAGTATATATATGGCATAACGTTATATTGTATCTATTATTGAACTCACTAAGCGTCACCGCTTACCCCTCTCAGTGTTTAACAATTGCAGGAGATAAGTAACCAGTATGGTTATATACTATCGGAAGATGTAGAATAGTTTTTACTATTACTTGTGTATTTCGGTTTAGGTTTGTATAAAATTACAATATCGTGGGTAGTTATGTAAAATATTAAAATATAGTCGGTTTGTATCCAATCTTTTGTAATCACTTTATCAATGGAAGATATTGTTTTATAAATATGCATGTAGCATGTTTTGGTGTAACAATTGTCTTTAGTACGAAAGTTAGGGTCTTTCATAAACCCTCCTAAGCTAAACTCTGACGATTTGGAGATAGAACAAGGGTTAAGTGGTGCTCTTGTGTGTTTGTGGCAAGGATTGAACATCACAAGCCCCTAAGGTAATCATCTTCTCAAATTTCAAGCTAGTTATGTTTTAATGGTGTTTTGATGAATTGAGCTAATTATGTAAGATTGTTGTAAACAGGCTTGTTAGTAATGTTTAATCAAGTGTTTAGAAGCCTTGAACAAGCTTTATGTATGATTTCCATAGTGACATCCATATATGTGAAGTTGGGGTTTGAAACCCTAACTAATGAGAGGTGAATTGATGCAATAGATTAGAGTGTAATAAATTAGGTAGTATGAGATGCTTATATCATTGGTTGGAATGGATTTAGAAGTAGAAAATAAGAAAATAAAATTATGATCCACTGAGAGGTCATTTTCACATACAGAGGGATTAAGCTCTCAATATGCGAAGGTGCCATTTGTTTTTCCGATGAGAAAATTCCTGAAATCTGCAGACCACCTCTGCAATCCTCTGTAGCAGAAGATGGGGACCAAACGGCTGCATCATGTTAAAGTAAGGTGTGAAGAGGTTTGAAGCAGAGGGTTTGTTTTTTAACCTCTACAGACCGCTGCAATAAGTTAAAGTAATGTGTGAAGTGGTTTGAAGCATAGGGTCAAATGTTGTGCCACGCAGCACACATGCAACAATTTTTAAGTCAGAAGTCTTCTAAAAAACAAACAGATGCGAAGGGTCAAGTGCTACGCATGTGCTGCGCGACGCAACAATAAGTGGTCAGAAGTGGGTTTTTAGAAAAAACAAACAGCACCTAAGACATGTTCTAAGGAACTTGATATGTTGTATGAATAGGCCTGGAGCAAAAAAGATGGATCTAGGTGCACCAATTGAAGATTGGAAGGTAAAGGGGTAGTTAGTCTTCACTAAATAACAAAGTGAGTTATCATTCACTCTCTCACTAGATTATGTATGCATGTTTATATATATATATATATATATATATATATATATATGTTGGATCTCTAGGCACTAAGTGAATTCCCTCAAGTTATTAGATGGAGATAGATTCTAGTTATACGTTTAAAACCATGTAGCTGAGCATGTACGTATAATTATAGTCGTATGAAGAATATACGTTTAACATCATGTATCTGTTCATGTATGTATATTTAGAGTATGAATGTTTGGATGAGGAGGGTATTTGCTAAATACCTAAGAGATAGCATAAAGAGATAGAATATGATTATATTCATCATAATCATATAAATGAGTATATATGTATGTGTAGATTGTTAATGGTCTTGTGTAGAATACCTATTTGTATGAGACGATGATAGAAATTAAGTACTTAATGAGTGAAGTACTAGATGAGTAGTAGAAAATCTCTTGATGAGATAAAGAGATAAAATGTTCGCAGGACAAATGTTATGTAAGACTATGGCGAGACCATCACATCTGTATATAAGGTTTTTGAGAAGAGTAAAAAGATGATTCCTTTTGGAATACAAATAGATGATTCCTGTGGGAATGAGATTAGGGTGGATAGAAGAGGTAGAGGAAGTGTTCCATGAGTGAAACAAGATAAGAGAGTTCTTTAGGAACTTAGAGATAATCCTCGAGGGATTAAGAGTAAAGAATTCGTGAGGGATTCGAAAGAAGAAGGATATCAAGGGATCCGTGAGGGATCAAGATGAGGGGGTTATATATGGATGGTTGTTCCCAGTAAGATTAGAGGTATGTTTTTTCCCCTATATGATAAATGTAGTTATCATTTGTGATTGGACCGTTTGGGTCTAGATAAGAATAGAATGTTGAGGCATGAGAAATTGAGAATAAAGAGATGGTGTGTAAGTAGAGTATGAGACATGCATGCTAAGAGTAAGAGATGAGTGAATAGGAGAGTAAGAATGTGAGAAAGGCATGCATAGAGTATGAGAAGAACAAAAAGAGTATGAGAGGAGATAAGAGTAAGGGGCAAGAAAAGAGATGTAGAAAGAAGTATATGAGAGTGGTAAAGATAGAGAAGAATTGTAACGCCCAGATCCTGGTATGTATTTTAAACCAAATTAGTCATTTTTGCGAAGGGGCTCGACGAGTTGGAGGCCCCAAACTCGTCGAGTAGGAATGGAATTTGGACGCGGGACTTGAAGTCTACTCAACG
Organism: Lactuca virosa; assembly: GCF_052849685.1. NCBI lineage: Eukaryota > Viridiplantae > Streptophyta > Magnoliopsida > Asterales > Asteraceae > Lactuca > Lactuca virosa. The sequence goes on from NC_136432.1 coordinate 24,979,682, forward strand.
AGTTGAGAGCCTCAACTCGACGAGTAGGGATGCGAGAGTGAAACCCTAATTTCAGGGTTTTGCACCCTATTTAAACACCTTAACCTCCAAAGGTTGGCCTCATTTGCAGCCTCCATCACCCCAAACCCTAGCCACGAAACCCTAATCCACCTTTGAGTGTTTTTGAGCCATTGTTGTGTGTTCTTTGTGATTGTGAAGCTTGAGAAGGAAGGAGAGGCTTGAGGATTCAAGAGGAAACCAGTAGATCTGGAGTTTGAGCTGCATTTCTGACTCATTGGAGGTATAAAGTTTATACCTTGGCTTTCTATTGCTTAGATCTTCATTTAGGGTTGTATATTGTCACTTTTGGGCCATTTTGAAGTCATTTTCGGGATTTGAGTGTACCATGAAGTTGTGACTTCAGATCTAGGCACTTATGAGCTTATAATGCTTAAAGTTGCCAGATTTATCCAGCCTTGGCCTTTCTCCATGCCCTCGATCTCTTATATAGCTTAGTTTTGGTGTTTTGAGCTTTATGACACCATGCATGAACGTAAAGTTAGCAACTTTACGTGGTAACTTAGTCCTAGGGGACCACATCTATGGTTTGGAAGCATTGAACTCGATTGGAAGTGACTGAATGGATTTATACTAAGGGGGACTCAACGATTTGTTCATCCAACTCGGCGAGTTGGGTCGTGGTCCCCCAACCTTTTCTGTTATTGAGCAAAATCGTTGAGTCTAGGAGATTACTCAGCGAGTTGGCCATGGTTTTGGGTTATGAAGATTGAGGAACTCGACGAGTTCAAGGTGGAACTCGACTAGTTGTGAGAGAAATGTCCCGACTATGTTATGAGGAGGAACTCGACGAGTTCATGAAAGAACTCAACGAGTTGGATCAAGATTTCTAGGGTTATGGATCATGGAACTCGACGAGTTGATGGACCAACTCGGCGAGTTGAGTCAACCAGGATGTTGACTTTGACCAGAAGGTTGACCTTGTCTTGGACTTGGACTAGAGTTGACCCTTAAAGGGGTTATGAGTATGAAAGAGTAATTAAAGGAGATTTTATGTGTAGGAGTTTGAGGGGAGTTGATTCTAGAGCCGAAGACAGTTTAGCTACTTCACGACATTGAGGTGAGTTACCTTCCAGTAGGAGTGGGTCAAAGGCACCAATGCCGACCCACTAGTATTGATTATAGTTGAGATGATTGTCTTTGTGATAATTATTTGGTATGCCACTATCTGTTATGCTTTATGTGCTAGTATGTTATGTTATTATGTGGTAGTGGTAGGGGTGAAATAGTCCCCGATTACCGGTTGAAAGAGACTGAAGGGGAGACCAACACCCAGATATGCTAGGTAGTTATCGGTTGAAAGAGACCGAAGGGAAGGCCAACACCCAGATATGCTAGGCGTTATGTGTTTATATGGTATGTGGTATGATGAGGGAACTCACTAAGCTTTGTGCTTATGGTTTTCAGTTTTTGTTTCAGGTCCTCCTTCTTCGAAGGGAAAGGATCCGGCACGGTAGCAACGCATCACGCACACGATTTTCCGCATATGAGATTCTTGGGATTCATACTCTGACATTATTACTATCTTATAACATGCTTTTGAGACATATGGTCTATGGTTTTTATGAAATGAGATAACTTGATGTTTTCTATAATTTGTTTTATGAATCGTTAAATCAAAAATGAAAATTTTGGTCTTAAATTTTGGGATGTTACAAGAATAGAGTATGGGAAGGATGTAAGATGAGATAGAAGAGGTGACGTGAGAAGATCCTAAAAAGGGGCTGACAAATAGTATTAAATGAGAAGTCGAGATTAGAATAGAAGAGTAAGTAAAGAGAAAGAATAACAAGAGAGTAAGGCATAGTATGGGATGTAAGAGAAAAGAAAGATAGAGCATGTAAAGATACAAAGATTAAAAGAAGAGTAAACTAACATGAAAATAGATAGAATATAACTTACGAGACCTGTGGTCTGATGTTGTAGATGATTTACATGTTTTGCAGGTTCAAGTAGTATTCGCTCTACAAGAGGAAGTAGGAACACAATGACTTACATTAGGAGTAGTTTTATTTCCTTGTATATTCTTTGTTTCTTTAAAAGATGTTTACATTTTATTTGTAAACCCAAATATTGCATGGGATGTAAAATATTTTATCTTTATGAATTAATAGAATTTTGTAATTTAGTAGATAACTCTGATAATCCCTAGATATTTAGATTGGAAAAATTTGTTTCGTTACAATTGATGGAATTCGTAGGTTACAAGTTTTATGTGCATGGGGAAAAATCACTTAAGACACTTAAGGGTACATGCAACCTAAAAGGTCTATGTCTTTACACATTAATAACAAAATACTATGAAACTACAAGAACCCTTTGCTATAATCAAAATTTGCAAGTTAGGTTACATACATTTGATATTGTTATAGCAAACAATACCCTTGATTTCGTTGTAGAACTTCAGAAAGCTTAGTGCCAAAACAATACCGTTGACCGAGTATGGATGTTGATTCAATCCAAAGGGTGTGTGGTCTTGCATATTAGCATGTTAATACTTTCCAAGAATTGCTCCCGTGGATAATCATTTGATATAATGTTTGTCATAAGCATCAGGTTTGTTATGAGTTTTCAGGTAGTCATGATCAACATGCATGAAAATCTCACTATGAGGAATGCCGAGAATGGTAGTAGGGTGCAACGTAAACTCCTTGAGTTTTAAAAAAGAGGTATCGGACATCTGAAGTTTGAAATAATGGTTCGAATCAAATGCATAAGATCTGTAATTGTAGGGCTTGTAAGATTCTCAACCACAGTAGTCTCTGTAATTGGGTATTGATCAAGGTGTTGAAAATATTTGCGAGACTTGTTAAATTAGAGCCTAGGTAGAAAAAAATATTGTTGAACCGAATCACTTATGGGCTTTGTTGGAGGGATATGGGTTGTAATAAAATATTTGAATGATGTTGACCGAAACATAAGGTCTTAAGCATTGAGGCTGCTGGAAAGCATGATGTTGAAATACAAGAGATGGTGAGTAATGTTCTTGGATTAGCTCAACAGGCATAAGAGATATCTTGTGGTCTTGATCAAGAAGAAAAGATGGTTGATGTGGTTGCTTTAGAAACTTCAGTTGTCATCAGGTTAATCAATGATGCAGTCTCAGAGGATCTTAGTCAAATTTTGTTAAGTGCTTACGAAAGGGTGGCTGTCAGATTAATCAATGACATAATGTGTGCAGTTGTTCGGTTACCAATAAGTGTTTTTTGACAGACGGTGGTTCTGTTTCTATCAGGAAGAATGAAGAATCATCGGAAACATCTGCTGTTGAATCCACATCTCTACTTTCTAAATATCGGAAACGACATGGCTTGTTCTATCTTCCTTCTGATATCAGTCAGAGTGCATCCACAAAACAAGCTTCTCTAGGTGTGAAGTTTTGATGCATGACTGGTTGCTTCATTCAGTTCCATATCTAAGTGGCATACTTGATATTTGGTGTGTTTCGGTTGATGCTCTTTGGTTGTTGATTGTATCGTATGTTGACTCTTGTTGAGACTCTTTTTTGTGAAAAGAATGTGTTGGAGAAGTTGTGATACGGAAGTAGTGGAGAAAGGAGGTGGGGCTGCATATCAGGGAAATAAAATTCTCCAAGTATTAGACAGTTGGAGTCGGATCTATAAGTCAGTGTGTGTTACAAATCTTAATTGGTGAGGTATGTTGTAGATCAAAGCGTGGTTCTTTATTGTTTGGAGGTTTTGAGAAAATAGATCATCCAAGCTTCAATAGAGACTGTATATTGTATGTCGTAAGTTGTTTTCCTTTTTGATCTTTTGACTTGATTTGGGAAGCTGAATTGTTGCACTTATTGGGTTAATCTTCAAAATCAAACATTCGATGTTGGGCAATTTTCTCCTCAATTTTGCCATTTGTGTAAGGTTGAGAGATTGTTTGGTTGTACGTGACAATGAGTTGTTGATAAAGAGGAGAAGTTAAATCTATGTTGCCTCAATCTTGGCTTCCGTTCGGGTGTTTGCAACTCGTTCATTTATACATGTCAAAATGTACAATATAAGAGTAAGTTATCTACACTATGTAAAGAATAATAGAATAATTAAGGCGATATGAGCATGCAATGGGTAATTGAATTCTTCAATTTATTTGCCATTGTAAGTATCAAAGTATTCTTCTACTAGTTATCCATGTGGTTCGTATTAAAAGATGGTTTAGTTTGTGTATAGTCCTTCACAAAACATATCATATTTTGAAAGATGGTTTAGTTTGTGTATAGTCCTTCACAAAACATATCATATTTTGGTGTAAATGATGCACTTGGGAGGAGGTAATAGTTTACTAAAAATTCACAAAACATTTTTTTTTTTAATTGTAAGAGGTGTGTACAAGTTTTAATTGCAAGAACACTTCTTCAATGAAGTAATTGCATATTTAACTACTTCCTTGTAGCCACATCATCTAAACCTGGTTGTTTAGGGATAACTTATAGTGGTACTGTAAGGAACATGGTGCCTTGATATGCGAATGCTGGGAGGTGGGAAAAAACACTTGAACACGAATACAAAACTAGATCGTAAGCATCGTTAGATGCAGCTGTCCTGTACGATTTTGAGTCTAAGTTGTGATCAGGTGTCACTTGACCTTTGTTTGCTACGATATTAGGAGTTTCTCTTCTCTCAGGTATTTTATCGAGCACCTGGAGTGCATCGCTCACATTCCTTCCTTTTTTCACCAGCACGTTTATTAAAGTACATCTAATTCAATAAACAAGGAACAACATGTAGAGATAAGGTCAAAGGACTAAGAGGGGTAGAGAAATCGAGATCAGATAGCGAGCTATTGATATTCATACCCGTCTTTGCTTCAAATGGTTTTTTTTAAACATGGGAGCTGGATAAAGATGAACATGTGTTTTTCTTAACCAGGGTGTATGAAGAGGTGACAGGTTTGCTGTGACGGGGTTGCATTCCTTATCTCTAATTGTGTTCGGACCTTGAAGACATTGTAAGGCGTCTTCGGACTTCGGTGATGAAGTCTTGTTGGGTTTTTAGGAAGGAGCAGATGACGTGGCATTTTTAGAGTTGTAGTTTAATCAAATTGACAGAATCCATTGAAGACATCTATTATCCTTCTTTTTTTTTTTATAAAAAGAAACAAATGTTTTGAAAACCGGACCGGACATCGAACCGGCCGCCTTACCGATTCGATGGTTCAGTTGGTTCGACTTGTTCAACCGGTCCTAAAAACCGGATAAACCGGATATATATATATATATATATATATATATATATATATATATATATATATATATATATTTTTGAAATTTAAAAAAAACAACAATTTCTTGTTTCTACTGATTTTTCATTTATGTTTCTCTTTAATTTTGTTAGTAATGTAAGTAAAAAATAAAATAAAAGAAATATCAGGTAGTATTTAAATGGGGGGAGAGGAATACGAATGGAAAATTGGTGATTGCCTCATCCCACATCGCCTAGAAAATGAAGTGGAAGGCCTTTGGGAGTATTATAAAAGGAGAGGAATCCGTACCAGTTAGTCAAAGCAATGTCTGTACCTTGTGCATGAATATGGGGTCCTTTTGCTTTTCATTCAATATTAATTTTATAATATTTTTAGTAAACCGGTTTTTTTTTGGTTTGACTAGACCGGTTTTTGTTTGAACCGCCGGTTTTCATTGGTTTGGTTATTAGGCGGTTTTTACGTCTTAGAAAACCGATAGCCTGACCGGTTCCCAGTTGAATCGACCGGTCCGGTCCGGTTTTCAAATAGTGAAAGAAACTCATGTGTTGGGACCTTTTCCCACTTTTTATTGAACGAATTTCTAAGATTCCTCGCTCTTTGTTATTAGAACGGATTTGAGGGGGTGTTTGAGATTGCTTTTTAGCCTAAAAAGTTCTTTTTGACAAAATGACTTTTTGACTTTTGGCTTTTTACAAAAGAAGGTTTTAAAATGTGTTTGGTTTATCTTTTGAAGAACTAAAAACTAAACATCCAAAAGTCACAAATAGTCACTAATTCATGACTTTTGAAACAACTCTTTTTTGTTCTTGCCCAAAAGTTGATCTAAAAAAACTTTTTAAATTGTCAAACGTTTTTTTTTGACTTTTAGCTTTTTGAAAAAGCTAAAAATCCTAAAAGTCATTCTTAAAAGATATCCCAAACACCCTTTGAGTTTTGTTTATGGAGAAACGAGATCTTAAGAACAACAATGAATGATACTCGGTCCAACTAAATTGGACAATTCGAAGGGTTTTTGAACCTCAAAATTTTATGTTTTTCTTCATTTGTTCAAGTTTCAAAACCAAGAAGATTTTGTGAAAAAGTATGCGGTGAGAGGTTTATTTATTTATTTATGAAATAAAACCTTTGACGAACAAGCCTCTTGAGATCTTTGAGGAATCGAGGCATAGGAGAAGTAGATCTGTAGAGATATTTGAAATGATGAGGTTGAACATCGGGTAACAATGGTTGCTTGCTCGAGAAACACGTATGACGACAATGATGCGAACTCGGAATCCGGTCTTCAAGTCTTTAGTGTTGGATATGGATCGTAAATTGGAGATGTGCGTCGTTAGCTAGTTCCAAACAGGATTCCTAGCTGCAACATGTAATAAGACTGTTAGAACCGCCCTAAGACTATGCCCCGGGAGCAGGCTCCAACGATCAAGTTAGATCGGTATGTGTGGTCGTGTAGTGGTGCCAGATTGGAGCGCCAGGTAAGGGAGGCCGCCTGGCTGAGACGCCAAGCAAACGAGGCTGCCTAAAGCAAATAGACATATCCCTCTCAAGTCCCCCGATACGATGTGATTGACAATTACATTGGACTGGATATAGTCATATAAGTCATACGCTATCGACACCTGCCAGGGGCGCTAGGCAGATTGGTTGTCTTGCTATTGAGTCATGCGAATAGACCTAATACCATTAATTATCTTAGAAAAACAAAATGTTGTTTACATATATATATATATATATATATATATATATATATGTATGTATGTATGTATGTATGTATGTGTGTGTATATATGTATATGTATATGTATGATGTGCATGAACTAGTCATAGACCTATTGTGATGATGTTATGTGTTGATTTGTTAAAATGGTTGTAATATTTATTTATTCATAAGGTATGTAATAATTAAATATATAAATTTCATTTTGCTTATTTATGTAAGTAATAGATTAGTTAGAAAAGTTTATTTTTATAAAAATGTTATAAGAATGAAGTTGGTGGCCATTTTACAGATTAAAAGTTCATGCACTTAATTGTATTAAAGTTTTATTAACTTTATAAAATTATTTTTATAAACTTGCTACAAGGTGTTGAAGCAAGTGAGAGCATGGAGACATCATAAGAATATTTGGTTGGTTTATATTTGACATTTTTGTGATGGCTCACAAAATGTCATCGGTTTATAGTTGGTTTATGCAAATATGTTTTATGCTTTGCGATGCTTATTTTATGTTATATTATACATATTTGTAAAATTAGATTTTAAAATTCTAGATAATATTTTAAGCATAAAATGATTACTCAGAGTTTTGGTTTTAATGAAATTTGTCTTTACCATAAGATAGTAATATGTTTTAAAAATAAAATAAGTTGTATCGTTTAAAACTAGCCAACAACGAATTTCAAAGATTAAATTTTTTAAAATTGGAATTTTAGATACTTATCAAACTCCAAACCTTATTTTATAAAAGAAAGTTTTATTAAAAAGTTTATAATGTTCTTTAAGCGTTCAAACGTCAAAACTTAACACAAGATATAAAATTTTAAAATTTGATTGCATCAATTATATAAAATTGGATTTTATAAAAGAACATGACTTATTGGATGCATGCAATAACCATGATATCATATGTTTTTTAAACTAGAATTATAAAAATATTAAAAGACCCCTTATTAAACTCAAATCTATGCAATCCACTTTGAAAGCACTCGTATGTCACTTGTATTAGCTATTGAGATAAATGTCACCTAAACTCTAGTGTTATATTTTGATGGCCGATGTGTATTCATGATTTCTTTAACCTGGTTATAGGCCGATTACACAAGTTCCTTCTATTGGATGATTTGATGGGAAATTTGTTGTGATAAAGGCCACATAAGCAATAAAGATTTGCGGCATAGATGAGATCAAACATGTCTATTAACATAAGTTATTAGCGATCCCATAAGGCTATGAATTATATTTGTAATATAATTGATAATCGCTGTCTACCTACTTGGATTCAATAAATGAGATAAATGTCACCTAACCATTTATTTAGTTTGCAAGTTGGATACTAGATTTTGATCATTAATGTTTTAGAAACTTAAAGGCTAATAATTATTAAAGATTAAAATATTAAAAATGCTATAAGAATTATGTAACAAATTTGTAGATGAAAGCAAAATCCAATCTCATTACCGTGCATCATCTTTCACTTGCTAATCTACAATAAGTAATAACATTCGATATATACAATTTCAACGAATGAGTTTGTACCTTGAGAGTCTATCTCAAGAGAGATAAGAAAATTTACATTCTATATGGCCCTATTCCTGAACATGATACACGGTGGAAGCATTATTGTGATGTTGAAGATGTTTCTGACATCATACTAAGAACAATTATTCATGACCTTCAGAAGGAATTGGAAAACTTAGAAGCATTATATATGTTTCATATGGTTAAACATATATTCCTAAAATACAATGATATTTGGTATGTACCAGTTTAAACATTAGAAGAATGCAATGCTGAAAGAGTCACCCTGTGTGCACTAAGAGGCTCTTAGTTCATGGAAAGGATACCTACAAGCCCAAGAAATCTAGAAAGACCCATATAGATGGATCTTGTTTCTTCTGTAGAGAAACATGACACTGGAAGAGGAATTGTCCCTCTTATCCGAGAAGAACCGGCCAGACCAACAGTTCAAGTATCTATTAGATATAACTTATACTTTTCATTTAACACTCAAGTACTTGATACTTTATGTTAATCAAATATTTGTAAGTGCTTACAGATATTCAAGAAGAGTAAGCAACTAAGCACAAACAAGTTGGAACTTCACTCGTGGAGTTTATTATTTATGCTTAGAACATAAAATACTTGTATTGTAAAACAATGTTTGTTTTGGAATATTGTATGTTTGAATTTAGCTTGTCTAAGTGTATGTATCAGTCAATTAATTAGATGATTAATAATTTACTTAATCGTTTTTCATAACAATTGCATTCATATTCTAAAATAATTAAATTATGTTTTGATCTCTTAATTGATTTAAAAATTAAATATCAATGTTTTCAAAATAATAAGTTCTATAAGCAAACCATTTTGACTCAAACATGATAAGACATTGATATCTTAATTACATAAAATACATACATATTCCAACTTCAAGAAATTGATTTTTTGTAACGCCCGAGTTTCGGGGCTAAGCATTATCAGATGATGTAATAGTCTAGGTCAACTATTGTAACTCTTTTGAGATAATAAAGATGAAATATTTGAGTATTATGTGAATTATGTGCCTTTATATGCTTATTATTTATTTATAATGATATAATAAATAAAGGATAAAAATAAGCATCAAAAATAAAGTGTTAGATAAACCCAATATTGATGAAGAAAGTTGTATTGGTCGTGACTAGGATTCCGGAAATATAAAGAACGCCGAAATCCGAGTTATAACGAAGAAGTTATGACCTGTCGAAGTTTCACGACAAAACCGGCACGACGCTGTGTGACGTAAATAGTGAACTTACGATAGAGGACTTTTTGGCCTTAGTAATCAAAACCAAAGTTGTAGTATACGTTAAACCGAGAGCGTGCATAAAAATAACGCCCAAATCTGACTTCGTATGAGGAAGTTATAAATTTTCTAAGATTTGGCTTAGCAGTAGCCCGAAACTCGAATTTTAGATCGAGCGGTTTTTGGCCTACGCGACCTAAATGAGAATTGAAGATCTCATTAATAGGAACTCAACGGTAAAAAGACAGACGAAAACGGAGTCCGTATGTAGAAGTTATGAATTTTACGCGGACATTTAACAGTATAATCTCCTCGTACTGTTAAATTTAAGATCGGTCGAGAATTAGCCAATGGAGTCAAAATGAAAGTTGTAGATCTTATTTTTACCTACGCGTGGATATAAAGAACGTCAAAAACGGAGCTCGTATGTGAAAGTTACGGACTTTAGAAGTCGGAAGTGTGCTGTGCGAAAATGGGTGACGTGGCACAATCTTGGCCATTGCTTTCTCCCCAAGTCTTGCCACCAGATGGTGACATGTGGCACCAAGTTCAGCCATATTTCACCCTATAAATAGAACCTCTCCCACCCTCATTTTCTTCACACCTTTCCCATTCTTTCTTTCTCTCACTAGTTTCTCTCTCTAAGCCCCCTAACCCCCCCTAAAGTCTAGGTAAACCCCCTAGCACCCGAAGGAAGCCCCAAGGCTCCCGGAGTCCCGAGAAAAAGGGTCTTTCGGTTCGGAAACGCTGCTCCAAGCGAAGCCCGATTTTCTATAAAACCCGCTGTAAGTGAGCTACGCCTACGCTATTTTTAATATAGCTTTTATTTAATTATAGTAACATTATTAGGACCTTAAAATAAGTACTTGGGCTATTATTATGGGTTATATAAGTATTGTTTAACGCTTATATAATAGTAATAATAGATAGACTATTATTTAGTCACGGTTAACGTTAGACTAAACCCTAGTGGTATTGATACTTGGTTTTGTTAAGGGAAAAATTGTTTTGAAATAACGAAGCGCTGTCCGAGTACCGAGTCACCACCCTAACAAGTGAGTGCATAGTCACTTTCATCTTACACATAGATATGAAATATTTAATATAAATTACGTGCTATGTGTGCATATTGTCTGAATACTTGCTGTCTATGCTAATGAAAGATTTTTATACATGTTTTAAATGATTTAAACTGTATATGTATTTTATATCTACAAAATGTTGGGGTAAAACATGGGTAGATGTAATAGACGATGTGTGATAAAATGATGAGAGGCCTCCATGTTGTTGTTGTTGATTCTGTCATCTAGCGGAGTATGGATGACAACCACAAACTCTTCTAGACATTCCAGTGGAACGCTAGCAGGCTCGCAACCTGTAGGTGTTTGTGAACGATGTGTTCACCGGTGTACTCCATCCCCCTCATGGTTGCCTTTAGGACATTTATTGCTGAGGAACCCCCTTAGCAGTAGTGTCCATCCCGATGATGATCCTTAGGCTAGGTCCCTTATGATAGGTGTTTAGGGACGTAAAGTGAGGATAACGGGAACGAGTAATCGGGTTATTGTTGGTTGATGAAATTAATAAACTTATTTATTGTGGGTTGAAAACCCTATGTGCTCACCAGGCTCCCAAGCCTGACCCACTCAGTTTCTTGTATTACAGGTAGTGGTGCACGAGCATAGATATGATGTTTGGGATGAGAGATTACGGATATAGGCCTGTAGATATGAATAAATGTAGTAAGGCTTATATTGTACTGTTTATGCTTTTGATCTGTATCGAACATGACATCCCGAGGTTTTTAATGAAATACATTTCTACGGAAATGCTTTGAGAAATATTTATCATATTTTATTTTGGGAACAAATTCCACAACACGTTTATTTAAAATGTTACTCTGATTTTTAAACAAAGCATAAACAAAATCGGTCTTTTCTGGCCGTGAAAATGGGGATGTCACATTTTTGAAGGCAAAGAATGTATTTTATTTAACATATGTGAATCCTATTTATGTATAAAAGATTACTAATTATATTTTCACTAAATTGTATAGAAAATAATTATTAAGGAACTATACACTATGGTGTATGACTTCTTTTCTAATGAAAGTCTACATTTAGTACAAGATACCTCATTAACTTTATTAACAATTATAGTCGTCATAAGTATATTTTATATGATAAAAGATAAATATGAAATCGTTTGAAATTTTCAAAATATAAAGTTGAGATACAAATCAGTAGAACCATCTAAAGCCTTGGAGATAATAAATGATGAACTAAACCTTAGTAAATATGGTTTACTTTCTAATCGGTAGAAATTATCTTCTTTTATACTTTTAGGATTATGCCTTAATCATTATTATTGTATTTTGAATACAAACACCAACTAAGAAGTAGATAAAACACTTTATAAGATTTAATATGAAAAAGGCTCAATCCTTATCTTACTTAATGTTTTGAGGTTTTGAAGCCTATGTAAGACTAAAGCTTCTAGACCCAAAATCTACTAAATACATATTTGTAGAATATTATAAAGGGTTATTTAGATTATTATATACAAACCCACCAAAAATAAGGTTTATAATTCATCTGAAAGCTGAGTTCTCAGAAAGCAAGCTTCTAATGACAAAGCAAGTGGGATACACATGGAACTTAAACCAACTCAAAAACCATAGCCTGATGTAGCAAGAGTTGGCACTAGTTTTAACAAGAATTTTTTAAACATGAATAATAGCTATTCATAAACACAAATTGTTCGCATATATGGTAGGAATCATATATAACATGAGAAATATGAAATCTCTCATTGATGAGTTCTTGTTGATGGTTTTTGGCAAATCAGTTAACTACTAAAATCCTATATCAGACTTTGAACCTGATAAATGACTTGGAGTCATGAACATTGAGATGTAATCAATGTCTAATATCAAGTATGAGATTGATTAATCTTCCTCCCTATAGTAAGACTAGAAGGAGTAAATGATTCTTTTAGAAAGAAAAGAAATATTGAGATCTATACACATTTAGCAAGACTTAATATAAAAGGTTTTACTCATACTCATGTCATTGATTAGTATCAAACCTTTTCTCAAGTAGCTATGATTAGATCAACATGGATATTATTTACCATAACTACATATTATGATTATGAGATATGAGCAATAGATTTTAAGAAAAATCGTTTTTTGTCAGGGTCGGTCCTGAGGATTCAAATGCCCAGGACAAGCCGGAAAAAAGGCCCTTAGGCCCTAACGTGTAAGGAATTAAATGATATGAACTAAAGTTATAGAATTCTATATTAGTTCAACATACAGTTACATAATTCCAAAAATGTTATCCAAGTTGGTAGGTCCATACATACCATACATCTACCATAAGTGTGACAACCCGAAACTTTTTCCGTTTCTGTTATACGATTTCCGTTAATAAAATTTGAATTTTGTTTATTTTCCGTCAAAATTTTTGATTTAGAAAATCATCTAGTTTTATATAATTAAATTTATATATGCGAGTCGGAACCAAAGCACGCGAAAACCCGAATCTCTCGAAAAATCAAACAATTTCCGGCCTTAGTGAGTTTACGGCCGTAAACCCGTGTACGGCCGTACACTCGTTTACGGCCAACGTCAGGTGGACCCCCACCCACCGATCACAAAACCCCTATATATATGAGACCCCCACCCTCATTTGAACACTTTTGACCGGAAACTCTCTTATTCTCTCTCTAGAAACCCTGGCCGTAAACACCAAAAACACCCTTATTCTCCCGAAAAATCATCAGGAAACGCTCTGGTAGTTGTTTAGGAGCATCTGGAACACGTTTTCTGCGAAATCAAACACTCCTGTTCTTGAGTTTACGACCGTACACCTTCAAATCTTCAAAGTCCGTAAACCCGTTTACGACCGTACACTCATCGAATCTTCAAAGGCCGTAAACCTAGTTCACGGCCGTAAACTGCCTGTTCACCGTAAACTCCCTTCACGACCGTAAACCCCTGTTCACGGCCGTACACGCCTCTTAAGCAGTGAAAAGCTCATTTTCCTGATTCAATCAAGTCCCAGTAACATTCCTTAACCGAGAACAAGTGTTTTTCTAACACTTTACCTAGCGAAATAGCTAATTTAGATACATATATGTATTTATTTGTTATTAGGATTCCGCTAAGTGCCACACACTACAACTCGAGGGTCTTCATTCCAGTTCGTGGATTCAACACTTGTACACGACTAACAGTGAGTTCATACCCCTACATTTTCATGATTTTTAATGTTTTCAGGGGGGAATACAAGCCAAACACAACCAATTTTGTGAAACTAAAATAAAAGGTTTTCAACGAGTTTAAAACTTATGGAATTGATATAGATAAATGATTTCCCACGTTTTATGAAACATTTATACATTTTATCCCTTTTGTACTATGTTGAGCATAAGGGACACTTTCAACTTGGAAATATAATTGCATAGTTTTCAGAACATCTTACAACCAAGTACATAACTTTTCAATCAAACTATAATAGGTATAGTTTGGGGAATTCAGTACATAGTTTCTTTTACCAATTCAGATTACATTCATGGGTAATCATATAAACTATGACAGATTTAGTTTATGACATACATTACTACAAGAGAACAACATATAATAATTATTTAAGTATAATTATTATCTTATACATTATACATACAAAGTTCAATACAGTAGATCACTAAAGAACCAAACATAAACTAGTTAATACAGGATTGTGAGACCACTCTTCATTTGTACCCTTCTGGGTACTGGTAAATTCCTCAACGTATAGTGTAACCAGAGTCTCCTGGAGGGAGAGCGTGACATTTGTGAATAAATCTATTCGGGACTGACAATCCCACACCTAAACTGCTAGTTACAGTTAGGCAGGCATGCGTGGGGTGACAAATATCATACCGTACGACACCTGAAGAACGTCGCTGAGGTCATCAGTCATATCAAACATGGTTATACGAACTCACAATAGTATAAACTAACCTTTTGTTTACGGGATTTCATTCTTCAATAGTTTTATTTTTATTAATAAAACTACTATACATACTGGTGTTAGCCAGGGTTTTCATGCTATACATTACTTACATTATTGGTGGTAGCCAGGAATTTCATACAAAAACTTTTATACAAAACAATGCAATATAGCTGGTGGTACCAGGCATACATATAAGTACTTTCAGACATAAGAACAGAATACAATAACGAACTTACAATTGGTCTTAGGGTTTAAGACTACTTTTCATTACTTAAGAAAATATTGGATTCTCTTGGAAACATACAAACATTTTCACGGATTCATCAACAGGTTTTCATTACAAAAACATGCTTATGAACTCACCAGCTTTATGCTGATACTCTTTCAAAACTGCTTGTATTCTCAGGAAATCAGTAGACAGGTATCACCTGGAGTTTTGAGAAGACGGAGCATGTAGAGTCGCGTCTTTACATTTTGCTTATA
Source organism: Lactuca virosa (assembly GCF_052849685.1). NCBI lineage: Eukaryota > Viridiplantae > Streptophyta > Magnoliopsida > Asterales > Asteraceae > Lactuca > Lactuca virosa. The sequence goes on from NC_136432.1 coordinate 24,994,940, forward strand.
CTTTTGATATATGCAAACAAGACTTAAACAGATGTAAACCTTTTTCATATATGTATTCAGTGCAATGGTTGTGTTACTATGATTGATATGATACAATTGTTGTGATACTACACATGAGTCCTCCACCCCCGAACGTTTCCGCCGTTCCGGTTTAGGGGTGTGACAATAAGAGAAAGATAGGGTTTGAAAATTGGCAACTAAACTGGTAGTATATATGGAAGAAATGACAAATTTTCTCAAATAACAGGAAATGCTAGTGGTCATTCTTTAATCAAATTCAAGGCACAATATGTTTTTTTTATTAGAGTAGCCATAATCCCATTTTGATTACCAAATCCAAACACAAAATGTTGTTTATAGTTGTTTATTTAATCATTCTATGATTATAGCGTAGATTAGGGTCTTGTTATGATAATTAAACTAGGTATATACATTGTTTCTTTGTTTATTTTATGTATTCTATTATATCATTTAATTTACTCATTATATGATTATAGAAACAATTATGTGATGCAAAACATCAAACACCTATAGTGCATATAGATTACGCCCACATGAAGCAGAAAATTCATTCAAGTATTTAACATTCAAGTAGTATGTGTTGTGCATCAAGTTTGAACCACCTGGAAATTTTAAAATATAATTTTCATATTTTCTATTAGTTTGTACAACAACACATATTAATGTTCTATTAAAACAAGGAGTAAGACATGGTGGTGTTCTGTTCATCGTCACCAATGTAAAGTTGAAAAGAAAGAAGATAAATGTTAGGTTGAAGCTTACCATGGTGATCGATTACCTGATTAGCAAGACTGCAATCGATTGTCGTATGATCGAGTGAGTTTCCATAATCGATTAATCACCGTCGCTTGAATGATCGCTTCTGCCTTCTCCTGCCTTCTACGACTAGGGTTGTTCACTATTTGGATAAAACCGAATTGTCAAATTGGACAATTTGGATTGGACTATTTGATTCGGATATTTGGATTGGTTTTCACCAAAACTGAATTATTATTTTGAATTTCGGATTGGTTTTGGTTTATAAAATAAAAACCGAATAGTAAAAAAAAAACCAAATAAAAATTTATCATTTATTTATTTTTAATATATCTATAATTATTTATTAAATTTATAATTTGTTTTTTTCAAAAAAGTTCAAAAAGTTTCACCTAATAAAAAAAATTAATATTCATTTTCTCTCGAAAGCTTTGTATCTATTAATTATTAAATTACAATATACCTTCGTAGCAATTGTTTATAAATTTTTAATCACACCTAAATAATTAGTTTTTGCTTCTTCTATAAAAAATTGGATAATATTATAATTATACGTCAGTTTTGAAATGTTCTGGTTTTGAAAACCGAATTCTAAAAACCGATCCAACCGAATTGTAATTGGATTGGATCGGATCGGATTATAATTTAGTTTGGACAATTCGAATACATATTTTGAAAACCGAAATAAATTTGGATATACTTAATTGGATCGAATCGAACCGATCCATCCAAACGAACACCCCTATCTACGACTCATCAATTAGAGAGCATTTGGGCCTGATCCTGAATATAACATAAAAAATTGCACCCCCTTCAGATATAGGGCTTTGTGCACATGCACATCTTGCCCATGCTTATAAGCGGTCCAGTTTTTCTTAATAGACACCTACTTGAAGATGTCTATATAGCTTAGCGTGGAGGTTTCCTTAATCCAAGTTATCCTAAAAAAATGTGTAAGCCTTAAGATCCATTTATGGATATAAAGCAAACATTTGAAGGTTAGAATCATCATTTTATTATGAAAACACAAAGTATATTTTTATATCAAAATGAAGATAACATCTGTTTTTACTAAAAACTAGTGGGAACATAGTGATATTCCTGATCTTGTATGAATAAGACATACTTAATCATGAGAAGTTACATTTCGACTATGCAAGGCTGTTTCACCTTGACTTGGAAAGTGTTTCTAAGATGAAAAACTTAGGAATTACAAAAACATTCTTGGAATGTAAAATATATGGTGATAGATAAAAAACGAATGTTAAAATTTTAAATCTTTATGCATATGTTGAAAATATATTGAAAGAGATTATGATCCAAGATTCCTTTGGAGGACTCTTGACACTGCCACATGGTAGCCTTTAAGCTTGCCTAAAAAATACCTAGCACATAGGTTTGAGTTAGATACAATGATTTATATTCTATTTGGTTTGACAAATGAATCCATCATTTATGTCATATTATGCATAAAACCATGTATATGATCATGTTATGAACATATCATAAGATACCAATAAGATACATGGGTAAGTCATTGGATGACTATAAGGACATTCCAAAAGTATTTAAGAAGAACTAAGAGAATATACATGAGATAATCAGTTTAGAAGATCTTTATGTAAAGAGCTACACCATATGCTGACTTCAAAATAGATAAAGATAGTTATGAATTATAATTGGATTATGACTTCACTATGGATGAAGAATTAGTTTTGTTGGAACAAGCTCCAAAAAAACATAATGGCACAGTCTACTATAAAATCAGAATACACTGCAACTTTAGAAGTTGCAATAAAAAATGATTGTACGAGTTCATTAAAAAACTATGTTGATTCCTTATATTCAAGGATAAACTAGAAATCCTTTATGACTTCAAGAGTGTACTTAATCAAGCTAAGGACTCTTAGTCCCATCATAACACCAATCACATTCTCCAAGATATTTAACTATACTTAGAATAAAGTCAAATATGGAGATAATAATGTAAAGATCCGGATTTTCTAACATCTAATCTATGAGAATTATCAGAGTTTTATCTAACAATGCAAAAATCTACTCTAATTAAAACACTTTAAATCTCAGGATAAATCACGAGTATACAATAAAATCTTACTATAACGTCCCAAATTTCAAACCAAAATTTTCATTTAAAATTAAAAGTAGTTGCTCTAATTACAACTTCAAAGATCTAAATAAGACCATTTGATTCAAAACATTTATCAGAGTATAGACATAAGAGTTATTAAGTACAGAAATCTCCAATGGATGCGATGCAATCAAGCCACACCCTACCTTTACTGTAAGAAAACTTCAAACAATTTAAACATAAAACCACAAGCACAAAGCTTAGTGATTTTCCCAAGATACCATACTATACATAAAGTCATGGGTCTATTTCATGGCATTTCCTTGCAATGCCAATGGCCAAATCATAGTCTTCAAATCATTTCTTACCATGGGACAAATTATGGTATTTCCTTGCAATGCCACAGGCCAAATCCTGGCGTCAGATCCTAGTCTTTCGTACATGTGTTAGGACCCATATCCTGGTCTTCCATCCAATTGCCAGGGACCAGATCCTGGTCTTTCATACATGTGCCATGGGCCAGATCCTAGTCTTCCATGCAAAAGTCAGAAAGACAACTAACATCCTACAAAATATAGTGAGAAGACTCACCTGAAGTATCAAACACATAATAAAACCACTTGTGACAACCAAGAGGTTTCTGTCACAGATCATTATTAGGAAAGAGTATGAAAAAGATATGTAATAGCTTAGTATTGTAATATTTGAGTTTTGAAATAATAAGAATCAAGTGTGCTATTACATTTATTGGTTAAAAACGTCCATTAGGCTAAAAAATTATCGTCCGAAAAATTGTAACGCTTTCTAAGCTAGTTAACGTACTTGAATAGTACTCGTTAATGTGATCTCAAGGATATAAGATTTGTAAAAATCCGAATCCAAAGGAGAGAGTTATGGATTTTATAAAAATAGAAATCAGCCGTGTAATTAAAATTAATTACGTCATAACGGTACTTAGAGATTGGTTGATTTTTGACTAAAAGTGCAAAAAAGAGTTTCGTAGTAATCCTCGAGATATAAACTTTAGGAAAAAGTTTTCTGAAAAGGGAGTCCGTACGAGAGAGATATGATTTTTATAAAATCATTTATTTCTAACACCGTTAGGCACAAAAATAAAAGTCAAAACTAGCCAAAACAACCTAAAGGAGAGTTGTAGTACCCATCGAGATTTTCACATAAACATAGAGAGGGCTATCAGAGCTATGATATTATACCTAATAGATATAATTCCCGATAGTCTAGGAAGAGATAATACCTAGATGTTATAATGGCCAATTCCCTTGGATAACATAGTACCCAAAAGTTATGCTGGTCTAATTTAGGGATATGCAATGTACTTAGTTGTTACTCTGCCAAAATATCCTATTTTCAAATAACCATAATTATAGTATATATATATGAATGCCTATATATACAAAATAATTATGATATCAAAGATTATGATGAGCAAATATAAGATAAAAATTTATATTGTGACAGTTATAGAAAATCGCTAAGTAGGATTAAGATAAAAGATTATAACTATCAAATATAAGATAAAATACTTATATTGCGATAATTATAAGAAATCCCTAGGAAGGATTTAGATAAAAGATAAATGATAAATGATAAAAGATAAATACCTAAGGTCAATGTGTTAGTGAGCTGTTAATTCATCCAAAGGTCTTGATTAAATTCGACATTCCCCAGATACCTATAATCGTTAATCTTGCAAGAGCCAGAAAGATATGTATAGATCTATATGGGGCTGACAACCCCACCTGCGATTGCTAGCTACAATCTCGACAAGATAACTTTCTTATTATTCACTCTTCGGCGTCCGATGAAGCGTCGTGGCGGGGCACGATTATTAGTCAAACAACGTCAATTATGGGGGCTCCGGGTAATACACTAGATTACCTTAGGGTATGAGTACCATTAGGGACGCCTTAGAATGGCAGATAAAATATGTTAGGATCGTTAGGTATCCTACAAAGATAGTAAATTAGGATTAATAAATATATCCTAAAAGATACTAAAGACATGATCGTCAGATATCCTGGAAGATAATAAAATAGGATCGTTAGATATCCTAAAAAACAGTAAGCTAGGGTTGATAAAATACTTTAGGAAAAGTTTTTCTTTAAGAAGAAGGATTCTCAAAATAATACAACCCAATAAAAGCTGAAAATTATAAAAACCTGTGCACTCACCAACATTATGTTGACGTTTTTAAAAATACATGTATTCTCATGGAGATGAGTGTAGAGAGTAGTCGTGTCAAGAAGAATAGTCGTGACAAGAAGGATGAGGATAGTCGTGTCAAGATGGAAGAAGCCTGCAAGGAAGCTGCTGGAGTTTAGTGTCTACTACTTACTGTTTGTTTTTAGGAATCACATTTGTCTTGTTAAAACAATGTAATCCCGGAATAATTTTACAACCAATTAAAGAAATGTTTGTGATATTATGTTATGTTCTATATATATGCCTCGGCCTAATCTCCCCTCGTTCGTACCGCCCAACGTTTCCGCCGTCAGTCGGGGGTGTGACACAAGTGAAGTGGTTAAGATGGTTTCCCTGCTATATGAATACATGCAACCATATTAATAATCCTTACTTACCTCACATTTCAAGTACTACTTATTAATACTTTATATTCGATTTTATTAGGGGTGAGCATAATAACCGAAAAACCGAACCAAAACCAAATTAACCGATATAACCGAACCATAATAACCGAACCATTTTAAAAACCGTTGGTTCGGTTTCTAATTTTTGTTAACCGATAAGTAACAGTTCGGTTATGGTTTTATAGGTTAACCGAACCATTATTAACCGAACCGTTAACTTTATATTTTAATATATAAAAATTATAGATTATATATAAAATAATATAGTCAAACTTATTTAAGACCCATTAAAATTTCAAAATATAATTCATTAATCCTCATTTATTAAGAGACGAACGAGCAATCAAATCATTAAAGACTGATCACGCAGACACACACAATCTTCCAATCATGCATTGAGTTAGATTATTGATTAATGTTGTAATTCCTAATCGGCTAATTCTACAATTTGTAAACATTATTCACCATTAGTTTAATCTTCACACTCATACTCCTAATCGGAGGCTTCTCACACCGTTAATCCTAATCGAAGATTATTTTGACTTTATAGTCCTGTTCGAAAGATTTTTTGACTTTATAATCAAGACTTCTTGGTAAGTTAAGTTTTTGTTTTTTCTTGACTTTGTGATATATTAAGAATGTAATTTTTTTTTTGAATTTTTTGAATTTTTTTATTTACTGTTTTTGACTTAATCACATTGAATGTATATGAGTGACTGAATTTTTTTTATCAAGATGACACATAATATGAATGTTTGCCTATTTTATTTTATAGTTTTTGATTTAATCGCATTGAACATGTATGAATGTTTGACTTTATTTTAATGTTAATATCAATTATCAATATATGAAATTATTAATGTCAATTTTGTTTAATGTTTTATATTTTTATTGAATGTTTTATATTTTGAATTTGACTATGTGTTATCTGACACTGAGTATCGAATGTATACATTTTATTCTATTACTATAAGCTAGGTTACAAACATTGACGCCGATGACTTTTTTGTATTTTCTTTTCAATTTTTATGAAAATATACTTTCACCATTTATATTATTTTGAATATTATGGTTAACCAATATTAACCATTAACCAAAATCGTTAACCGCCAATAACCATTAACCATAACCAATATTAACCATACCCAATGGCTACTAAAATACATTAACCAATCATAATGGTTATGGTTCAGTTTTGACGAATAACCGAACCAAACCGCTCCATACACACCCTTAGATTTTATTATGTTTATAGTAGTTGGTTTGTGAACCGATTTACCCTTCTTATCCTTATTTCTTTGAAATCTTAATACTTACTAACGTCTCCTTAATTTATTAGGGATATAAAATACCCTTTGTTACAATTAATTTGCTAAAAAGAAATATTGACACTTTAAGCTAATCAAAATAGTTCATTAATTACATATTAATACACATGCCTCGTTAATGTATTAACCATCAACGTTTTTGTTAATATATGATTATTTGATTATTTAGAACCATTAATCCAACTACAAAAATTTCCTTAATAGCCTTTAATAGTTTAACCGTAGAGAATTAATCCATCCATTTTGAGCTTATGATTTTACGTATTTGTCAAAACTATATATGTATGCATTTTCTAGTGTTTAATTAAAGCTAACATAAGGACATAATAATATGAATATAATATTGAATGGAGGGGTACCACTTGTCCAGCAACAATCCTTACCCTACTTTCTTAGCTTGCTATACAAAATTAGATGACTAGGTAAAGGCTTTACCTAGTAGGAGTTGACAGGACATTTTACATGCTTTAATTCAAACGTAAAGTCTCAAGATACTGCATCTTGTTTTGTCTTCATACAGCAAAATCACGGACCCAACACCATATATATGCCTACATCCCAATCGCAAATATGGTCTGCAGGAAAACTAAGAGCCAACGCCTTCATTAATGCAGCTTGGCATCTAAAAATCTATATTATTACTATGTGCACATGTTTGACTTATTCCTTTGCTTGATATGAAACTCACATGGAGACTCACACCAAAGGGACACATCTTTGCCGGAAACACATACCGATGTTGTTTTAGGACGGAATGAACCCCTCACCACCTCCATTACATTTGCGTTGATGCATGTGGGGAATAGTTTTGAGGAGATAATCGGAGATCTCTAGGGAAATAAAATATAAACACAAGTGGGTCAGGGGGTTTATTAAGAAGTAAATGGGACAGTTACCTTCGCTGGAGATGGCATGACAATAGCTTTGGCGACTTCTTCTTCTCAAAAACCCTAAACGACAGCCACATAAAAACGCAACACTCTATCTCGGTTTCTAGGACTCAACGAAGCTGGATTTGACTTTCTTAAGGATGTGGTTACATCCAAATAGTGTTGGGATCAATTTGCTTTGGGGAAATGACTTATTAGGGTAATTAACTATTGCCCTTCTATTCAATTGGTCACTTTTTTTTTTTTTTTTTTTTTTTTTTTTTTTTTTTATTATCTCATTTACCATTGAACTTGTTGTAGGTGTTCACAGAAACCATTGAAACCGGCTATTGAAGGTTTCCGGCAATTTCTTATCTCCGGTGACTATCCGGTCGTCTTCTCCGGCGAGCCTCCGGCGAAAATGAGTTTTTCCGGCGGACTTTTCTCGACTGCCATCCAAGCGGCATCCACCGCCGGTGTTGCTGCTTAGCTTTCTCCACCCTCCCCTCTCTCCCTCCTGTCGATTTGCTGCCAGAAAAAGGAAGAAGGGACGCAGGCAGCAAGCCACCTGCCACCTCCTCTTGCCATCACCGGAACCCACCTGCCACCTCCCTTTTGCCGCCAGTTAACCACCATTACCACCTCCTGCTGCTTGCTGTTGTTATAAGTCATCAAGCCGAGACCCAATGATCCGTCGAAAATCTCATTTTTGCCGGAGGCTCGCCGGAGAAGACGACCGGAGATAAGAAATTGCCGAAAACTTTCAATAGCCGGTTTCAGTGGTTTCTGTGAACACCTACAACAAGTTCAATGGTAAATGAGATACAAAAAAAGGAAAGTGACCAATTGAGTACAAGGGTAACATTTAATTACCCTAATAAGTCATTTCCCCATTTGCTTTCGAGAAAATCGTTTTGTGTAAAGCCAAAAAGGAGAAACGGACATGGACAGGTCCAAAAAATCATAGGCCCAAAAATTATTTTGCATTTCATAGTAGACTAGGTTCATTCAATGGTCCAAAAAAATTAGCTTATCTTTTTTATTACTCTTTCAGCGGACGCCAGCAAGAAAGGATGGAGCGGGAATGAATTTTTGGGAAACAAAAAAAATCTGTGGTTTCTTCTTCACTGATAAGGCATGCATGGGTAACAAGAAACATCATTACAGGTGGAATGGTACAAGCAACGATTTTAGTTCTTACTTTTGTTTCTTCTTTTTCTTCTTCAGTGATAACAATCAACTCAGTTCTTACTTCTATTTCTTTTAATCTTCTTCTTCTTCACTGATAGCAGTCTTCTTTTTTCTTTCTTCTCAAAACTCTGAAGCATACCAAATACCAACGATTTCAGTTCTTACAAATCAGAATTCAGAAATCATAACCATTCAATTTTGAATTAAGAACCATCAAAATTCAACATCAGAAGCTTCAAAATTTTACCTGCTTAAGCCTTTAGGTTTCGAAATCAAAGGTAACATTAAACTTTAGTTTTTTTTCATGGTTTGTTATTTCTAATTGAGTAATTTCTGATCAGTTTCTCTTTTTCTGATCAGATTTTGAAATTCAGAACCATCAAATATCAGTTTTCGTAAATCAGAAGGAACAAGGAACACGGAATGGAGGTAAATTCGGATTTCAGATTTCAGCTTTTCTACTTTTTCATTTCTAAAAAATTCATAAATTTTGATTTTTCGTTTCTGATAACTTCTGATTTGTAAGAATTAAGAACTAAAATTTGATCTCAGATTGCAGGTTTTCTGATTTTTTAGAAGCATAACATTGTTTTTTTTTTTTATTTGAAGTGTCAAAAATCATAAGGTAATTTTTGGATTTTTGATATGATATCATTGTTCGATTTTTCCTGATAATGATACATTTGTTCTTTTATGATCTGATATGATTTCTCTAATTTTTCGTTTCCGATATGCTAATTGACATGTGTTATGTGGTAGAGGTAGCTTTTATAGCTAATGTGGTATGTGGTTGTGTGTGGGATATGCTCTGGGGAACTCCCTAAGCTTCATGCTTACAGGTTTGTTTATGGTTTCAGGTACTCTCTCACTGACATTTTATGGGACACTCTGATGTTTGGAATAAAAGTTGTATTTGACTTATGTTTTGAAAACAATTATAACTAGATTTCTTAATGTATGAGAATATGTTTACTTATTCTAAAATGAAAAATTTACTTTGAAAATTGGGTCGTTACAAGTTGGTATCAGAGCTTTGGTTTGAGGGATTTGGGCATACTCTCGGGTGTGTCAGGACTCAAACTAAGGAAATGGTAAATTTTTTTTCAAAATGACATAAAAAGCTTTTGAAAGAAAGGAAAAGATGAGAGTGCAACGCGCGTGATCAGCCGAGCCAAGTAAGTAGTTCCCCAATGTGCTAGTCATGTTATTCTGATATTTGAGCTTTGATGATCGTATGAAACTTGCTATGTGTATGCTTTTAAAATTATATACGGTTAGGAGATTATAGCCTTAGAATGATTGATTTGGCCTTATTTCCCGTTCCTTGTCTGGTTGTGGTCTTAGGGTAGAATCTTTTATTCGAAAGTCTATTTGATCCTTTTCTGTGTATAATTTGCATGCATAAAGGCAACATGTTATGATTGCTCTGATTGATATGAGTAAAGCAAATCTTAGGACAACCTGAGATTGATGTATGCGGTAGTTCGTGGAATATGGTTTGGTTTTGGGACGAATTGGGGTTATCAGGTAGAGCATTGGGGAAAGGTACAGGTAGGTGTGGAAGGTAGTATTGGGCCCGTACTACTGAAAGCACAGGACCCGTACCTGAACCAATGTTAGATCTGACGACTTCAAGGAGGACCGGTGCAGGGAGATCCCTTTATGGAAATATTGATCATTATGGTTTATGACATTTCAGTTCAGCATGGTGATGACACGATTTGGGGCAGGGGGATCAGGATCGGGATCTGGATCCGGGGCAGGATCAGGCGATACTACCGATGTGGTTGATGAGAGGCTGCGCGAGCTTATTGCAGCCGAGGTTACCAGGGGCATCCTTGACGCTACCCCAGTCATTTTTGGGACGGTCAAGGAGGGAATTATGGAGACCATGGAGGAGAGACTCAGATCATTCAAAGCTGAGATTGCTGCGGGCCAGATTGGGGCCCGAACTCCCTCGTTCCGGGAGTTCAAGGCGTGTGGGGCGCCAGAGTTTTTCGGGGCCAGGGACCCCATTCTTAGTCGACGTTGGGTGGCGGATATCGAGAACGCCCAACGCACGAGTTCTTGCCCGGATGTGGCAAAGGTGGGATTTGCTTCTTGTATGCTGAGAGACAGGGCCCGGGATTGGTGGGGCGAGGTTACGAGTCAGGTGGGAGCAGCCGGTGTGGCTGAGATGACCTGGGCCGAGTTTTTACGATGATTCGACTTGGAGTTTGCACCAGCCATTGAGGTGCAACGGCTTGTGAGGAAGTTTCATGACCTTCAGCAGACCACCGAGACTGTGGCGGAGATCACCGCCAAGTTTCGGGAACGAGCCTTGTTAATCCCGTAGTATGCTACCGATGAGGATATGCGAATGACGAGGTATCATTCCATGCTGAGGGATGATATCCGCGAGTTTGTGAGCTTTACAGGGTGCAAAACCCTGAATGAGATGGTAGAGAAGGCCCGAGAACGGGAGATGGAGTTGGACTTCCGCACCAAGCGGAAGTCGGAGCAGACACAGGCAGCAGGGGGTCAGGCTAAGAAGCCTAAGGCCTCAGACACTTCTAGCAGGGGTTAGCAGGGTCAGGGCCGGTGTGCCAAGTGCAGTAGGGTGCACGGTGGAGCTTGTCGTATCACAGGCACGAGATGCTATGCATGTGGCCAGCAGGGCCACTTGAGCAGGGACTGCCCCATGAAGGGCTTGATTTGTTTTCACTGCAACCAGGCCGGTCATAAGAGGGTTAACTGTCCGAGGTTGTAGGGAGGGGGAGGAGCGGTGGCGGCGCCTGCACCCGCCTCGATGAGGATTACCGATGGCCGTCCTACCAAGGAGGATGCTCCAGCGGTGAAGAGCCGCGCATTTCAGTTGACCATGGAGGAGGCTCAGACAGTGCCAGACGATGTGGCTGGTACGTGTTTATTATTCTCTGCTCTTTATTATTCGTATGACTTATGTGTGCATTATGCTTGTATGGGGACCTTTTCGGTCAATGGTATGTAGGTACATGTCTTGTTTGAGTCGGGTGCTACCCGATCGTTCGTATCACTTGCACTTAGCTAGAGGTTCCGGGATGCGTCGGGAACCTTGGTTTCCCGATCGAGGTAGAGATTGCAGATGACCGCACGATGAGTGTCGCGTGAGTGATATTAGTTTGAGTAGCTAGAGTCATTGGCATTGTTGGGATCCGAGAAGTGCTAGTTGGCTTTCAGGAGTCATGTTGTTTGGAAGGGTTATTCGTGGTGCCCTAGCTTTATTAGGCACCGACCGTCAGCAGACTGCCATTTGGACGGGATAGGGTTTGGGAAATCCTTCAATTCTCGTGAGCCGAGCGGATCTAGTTGAATCTAAGTGGGGGAGAATCATTCAGTTATCCAGGATGGAAGCGAGTGTGAGAAGAGGATGCGTTTCACATCCCCATTGGGGGAGGAAAGGTGGCCTTAGGGGCCGACTGTATGCAGGATATCGAGTGATGGGAGTTCGGGAAACTCCCCAACGTTGGAATCGCGTCTTCTTGACGCCATATATCAGGATTTGGAGGGGGAACCAGGTAGAATTCCAGTCAGTATTTGATTTCAGCTGGGTGGATAGACCGCGTGGGCGCTCAATGCTGAGATGCGTTCGGATTCGTTCAGATGGCTTAGACCAGTTCGCAAAGTCATAAGGAATCCACAACTTAGGTGGAATTAGAGTTGGAGATGATGATTTGATCGGATATCTGTGGGCCAAGCCCAAATGGTTATTGTCACACCCCCGAACCAGACGGTAGAAACGTCTGAGGGCTCGCGTGACTCAAATTGAATATCATCACAATGATTATACATGAAACACAACATAAACTTCACCATGCATTAATACATAACGATTGACATTGTTCACATCCAGTACATTGTTTAAATATTACATATCCATAGCATCAATTGTTTGAGAGTTTTCAAAACATAACATCCTAACGTACTTGATATTACTCTTCAGCTTACCTGTTACCTAAGAATACAAGTTATTTTGAAAACGTCAACATATGGAATGTTGGTGAGTTCATAAGCAGGGTTGTGATAAGAATGATTTGTGTATTTTATAAAACCCAGAAAATCCGATATTTTCTGAAAAGACAATTGTTTATACCGAAGTGTGAAGATCCATAAGTTGGTGCATGAATGATTTCAAAACGTGTATAAATGGGAAGTTTTGCATTATAGTTATTGAAAATACAAGCGAGTGGTGTTGATTTCCTCGAAAAACCCGATGTTTTCCGATAACATAATATAATTGGTTCAAATTGTTATACCGCCACACAAGTGATTTTGATTACTCTTCCTTGATTACTCGGATAGTATTGGATTTATTTAATTATGTGAGTCGTTATAACCATGCATAATAATGACTAGTTCGTCTGTCTTGGCATCCTAATGAACGCCGGAATTGATCTTAAGATTTTGTCACCCTAGACTGGCTGAGTCTAACTGTAGCGAACAACTGAGGTGTGGGGGAGTCACCCCCGTATAGATCTATACACAAACTCTCGCTCTCCTTCCAGGAGACTTTGATTATAACTACAGACTACGAACGACACTTAGAGGTGTCGCCCGTTATTACTTACTTAATCCAAACAAAATTGATTACTATTGATTAACGACCTGAATTTGTTTACTTTGATTTCAAGTAAGCCTAACAAATGAGGAGAAGAGGATTACAAAGTCCTGCTAAGTACGTGAGTTATTTTAGGCTGTTGTTTAAACGAAGAACGCGTTGGCCCATTTCACATACGATTTAATTGGACCTTACTAGCAACGCTAATTTGCCACTGGGGTCCAATAGTACATAGAAGCCATTGAGGGTCCATTAAACATGTAATTTGGGTCACAGGAGGCTTAATTGACATGTATTATTATCGTTAGGCCCAAAAGTCATGCCAATGGGTCACGAAGGCCCAATAAGCATGATTAAGATCTTTCAAGCCCAACTATTTGAATATTTACTTGTTTTAGGTATAGTATAATGGTCGGAAGTTTGATTAAACAATTGTTAAATTCTCAACGGCACGAAACTTGTCGGTTGTTTATAACGATATTTGAAAATATATGTATATTCTTCATTCTATTTTCATAAGTTGTAATTTGGTATTCTTATGACCCAAATATCTTAAAACCAAAATAATTGACTCAAAGTATTGGTTTGACCCATTCAGCCCTTCTTTAATAAAAATGACAATTTTAGTCCCTTACATAAAGAAAAAGACATTTTTGGCCCTTAACTCATTTTCTTGACATTTTTGACCCATAGACTTGTTTAAATAAATGTTTTTAGCTCAAAATTTACTTTTTGGCAGTTTCAACCCTTCCAGCAAGGAGTCTTTCGGTTAAAGTCCAACTTTTTCTCAACTTTTACAATTTTGGCCCAAATTCCAAAAACTTTACATTTTTGATCCTTTTTGGAAAAGAAAAGCATTTTAACTCTTGAAATAGTTTTGTTTACCCCTTTTACTCCCTGTTTCGAGAATTGTACCATTTCAGCCCCTTAAAATCGTATTTTTGCAATTTTTGGGCATATGGGCCGAAAAGCCCAAAAATTAGCCCATTAAGCTACAAATTACATTTCTAGTCCTTTAAATAGTATAAAATTCATAAAAACATTTATTTTTACTGTTTTGACTCTTTTAGTCCTTAAGAAAACCGTAAATGACAAATTTCAACTCAACTTTTGTTTATTCGACAATTATAGCCCAAAAATGAGTTTTATGTTGCATTATGTTTATTATGACTTTAGATAGAAACTTTTCTTAACTTGTTCAATAAAGAGTATATTAGATCATGTTTGTTTCCCCTCTTGTGCCATAGATCTCGAGATTTCTTCCCTTTTTGTTACATATTTACCACATAAACACATAAAATCACACATACATACATGAAATCACACATAACATACACATACACATAGATCTACACATTTTACTTGTATTCTCCCCCATAAAACTTGTGAAAACCGAAAATAGAGGGGTATGAACTCACCTTTGCTTGTTGTTTCGATTTTGAAGGAAGAAATGAAGAAAATTTGGTCCTAGCAAGCCTTCTTAGGTGGATCTCGATCTTAGAGGTTTCTAGGATGATGATCATGAGTTTATATGAGTTAAGAAGAGATTTTTGATAAAACAAAGAATCTAGATCATGGATCCAAGCATCAACTTACCTAAGATGATGATTTTTGTGGAATAACCTCCTTGAAAAGCTCTTAATCTCAAAATTTTTGAAGGAGAAGTGAAAGTGTTCTTGAGAGAATTTGGAAAGAGTTGGAATGAAATATGTGTGTGTGTGTGTCTCCTCTCGGCCGAAGGTAAGAAGAGAGGAAGAGAGAGGAGTGAAATGATGGTGTGCATGGAAGTATGTGATGGTGCATGGAAGACCAAAATGTAATAAGGAGGTGGCTAACCCTCCTTATTTCACTAGTTTCTATTTTTTTTATTATCCTCTTGGGCCGAGAAAGGGAGAAGAAAAGAATAGTTTGGGCCTTTGTGTTCTTGAGTCCATATTATAGGCCCATTTTGATGATTTTCGGCCCAATATTAATCAAAGTATAAGTTTTTATGGCCCTTTAGGGCTAATTAAATTTGTTATGGCCCAATAAGAGTATTTTATTTCATTCTAGGCCCATTATGGCCCAAAATGTTAAAATAAAAGAAAGTGGGTCCAATTAGAGCCCATATAAGAGTTCTAAGCCCAAAATAGTCAAATTGGAAGCTTATTGGTCCATTAGGCCCAATAATAAAATCCTAGTCCAAAATGGACTTGAACCGGGATTTTTAAGGTTTCCAACCTTTGTTGACTACTTGAATGTTTGTGTAGAGTATTTGATGGAATTTTGTGATCATTGAACAAACATCATACATGTTTTCCAAGTTTTAACTATAATGTTATCTTTGTTAAGGGTTTTACAAGGTATCAAAATTCCTGGTTGTGACAGTTATGGGAATTCAGAATGGAATTGGTAGAGACTGTTGAGGCAATGGTTGGGACCTCGAGTTGCAGGATCTTGTGGATAAGCGGCACGTGACGCAGGAGGGCTATGGATGGGTGGTCCTGATATTTGATCCATTGGGAACCTGGTGGTTGGACCGGGTGCAAGACTGGTAATCTCGAGGTAGTGTCGGAGTATCGACCCGTTTCGGAGAGGACTCCAAATCGGGGTTCACGCAGGTTCAGTACAGGATTTTGATTCCGTGAGATGGGATACGGGAGCGTAAGGACGCCAAGGGCATCACATGCAGTATACCAGGAAAGGACGGGTCGAAGGAGGTCGAGTATGATGTAAGACTATAGTTGTTCTGGTAGCATTGATCTTTGTGTTGGGTTTAGTGGCGATAGGTTGTCAGCCTATCATGATCAGCTGGATCAAGGATGGAAGGGGCCGAGAGAGGAGGTATCGTCGGTGCAGTTATTGTCAGACGAGGTGTCCTTCGGAGGTCAGATGGGATTGCGGAGCGTGTGTCTCTGGCTCAGCAATCGGAAAGGTAACCAGTGTTTCAGATAGTTGGCAGACGAGTTGGGACCAGGAGGGTCCCGACTGTTCTTCAGGAAAGCAGCCATGTGGCCGCAAGAGGAGTAGAAGCGATTTTAGTGATTTGGAGTCTGTGTATGGAATTACGGGTCATTCGGTAGTCGCATTTGGTCGGTGACTATTGTCCTCTAAGAAGCCTCAAGGTATTAAGAGTGGGAAGTATTCTATCTAGGCAGGTCTCTGGTGGAATCAGTTCAAGGATGATTCGTTGTGGGCAGTCTGTCAGGGAGGAAGACCATCTCGAGACTTTAGGTTTCATATGGAGCGGATGTGATCAGGTTGCAAGAAAATCATTCATCTTCAGATTCTAGAACCCTGCAAGGGTTGGTTTTGATTGCCTTGGGAAGACTGGGGTATTCCCGGGTTGAGGCCGTGTTGCTCAGGTAGTCTGGTATGTCGGGGATGGTGGTGCATGACTTCGAGGGCGAAGTCTAGTTTAAGTGGGGGAGAGTTTTAACACCCTGTTTGAAAGTACTCGGTTTGGTCTTGAGGACCAAAGGGTAGGGGCAATTCGGTCTTTTATGGGTCTCGGGTTTTAACCGGAAGGTTTTAGGCTTGGAGGTGTCGATGGGAGCGTAGGTCTTCCCGCCACCTTTCCGTGGATATAAAGTTCATCGGAAACGGACTTAGAATGAAGGAGTTTTGACACTTTGAAGCTATTGTCAACTCTAGCCCCTAATGGAAATTGGTGACAAGAAGATCCGATGCATGCAAGGTGGCTGGATCGAGAGTACGCCCAGCGTAGGTGGAGTAAGTGGTCGCGGGTGATTGGAGACGTACGCCCAGCGTACGCCCAGAGTCACTAAACCCTAAATTTTTAGGGTATGACACTATATAAAGAACATTACACCCTCCAGGATTAGCCTCCTTCTCATTCAACCCCTCTTCGAAACCCTAACCCTAATTGTGAGAGTGTGAGCTTGTAAGGCCATCTTGGAGTGCATCTTAGTGTTCTTGAAGAGGAGTGATCATCTTGGAGTCTCATTGACTAGGGAAGAGCTTTTGGATACAGGTTCTCCAGCTCATTTGCAAGTCTCAGAAGGTATAAAGTTCCTACCTTGTTATCTTATAGCTTGAGATCTAGATTAGGGCTTGTTTGGTGTTTCTTATGAGCTTATGGACTATCTCTTGGGAGTTGAGCAACTCCAGAGCTTAGGAAGAGTAGATATAAGGTCCTTTGGTCCATTTACTTCATAAAAATGCAATCTTGATGTGTATTCTAACCTCATGCTTGGATCAAAGACCCTTAGAAAGGTCTTAATGGGTTGTTGGGAGCATATGGAGCATGCAAAGGCATAAAGTTGCCATGCCTTAAGACGTCTTAATGGACTTAGATCTGAAGTTTGATGTTGAAATCCCGAGTATTAAGCACTTAATGGAAAAAGTAGCTTAACAGAGGAGTACGCTGGGTGTACATGTAGGTACACGCAGCGTACACCACCTTCAACCAGTACGCTTAGCGTACATAGGGTACGCCCCGCGTCCTCATCAGTTATGGGCTTGTGACGTTTCGGGCTTTGGGTTGGGCCAAGCAAGGACTTTGGGTCTTTGGGCCTTAGTGGGCCATCAGGAGTCAGATGTTTTGGGTCAGGAATATGATTGGGCTTAAGGTAAGGCCCATTAGAGGGTTTGGGCCCAATTGAGAGAATTGGGCCATTAGTGGACCACTAGTGGGCTTGGAATGCCTACCTAGTGTTGGGTTTTGTTTTGAGATTTGGGCCTTAGTTTTGGATCATACTGAGCCAGGGGTAAAATGGTCAATTTATCCCCATGCAAGGATTAATGATTATGGTGTGGGACCCAGTCGCTAATTGGGTATATTGATCGGTATTGATGGTTCAGGAAGTGGGCAGGGCAGCATCTAATGTCACACCCCCAAACCGGAACGGCGGAAACGTTCGGGGGTGGTTGACGTCATGCGTAGTATCACAACAATTGTATCATAGCAAGCATAGTAAACACAACCAGACATTGAATACATATATGAAAAAGGTTTACATTGTTTAATACATAGTTTTGTTCATATCAAAAGTAAAATGGAAAGATGTGACTCTAACGCTCTGACTTCTCCAAATTCCTGGAAGTACCTGTCTACTAATTCCCTGAGAATACAAGCAATTTTGAAAGAATATTAGCATAAAGCTGGTGAGTTCATAAGCATTTAGTTTTGGTGGGAAAAATGTTTCTTTGAATCCTTTTGAAGAGTGTTCTTCAAGAAAATCCTATATTTTCTTATGAAAAGCGTGTTTGAAAACTCATTCCTTCCATGACTTCCAGATTCATACAAGGTATATACAATCCAAGGGGTCGTGGAATGAATATGAATATCCGTTCGTTACTTGTTAAACAATCCGTTTATGAAATGCCGAGTTATCCCGGGAAAATCCTATATCTTCCCCAAAAGTTGTTGGTTGGTTATCTGTTCTAAACTGAGGTGTACAAGTATCAACCATACTTATATCGATAAACGTAGTTTTCTTTTAAAAACTATGGTTACTCCCAGTGAGGTATATTAGCCCTATTACATAAATAAAACTAATAAAAGAAAACATGATGAACTAAATCCTGAAGGTACTATTAATACCCTCCAGTAATCAAATCGGTTATTACTTTGAGGTTAGTTCACTTGATTCCTTATTACAACAGTAAATCTCTGTTATCTACATTGTGAGTTTTATAACCATACATTAACTTGATATGGCACGTATCAGGGCCAGTATCCTTTATGACTTTGTCACCCGTAGACCTGCTGGTCCCACTGTAGCTAGCAGCGAGGTGTGGGGTAGTCAGTCCCGTATAGATCTATACACAACAGTCATGCTCTCCCTACAAGAGATTCTGGTCATAAATGCTAGTCCTACACTCTGTTTCGGTGGTGAGTGTTACCAAGGACGTGTCTCCAAGTAGACTAACAAATTTACAAGTAATAATACTGAAAATCCTTTTTATGATTTGCATGAATCCTTTATAAAATAATACATTTTGCTACATGATTCACAAGTTCGTTACCCTAGTTTTGAAAACTGTTTCTACGAGTTGATTTCTTAGTCGTTTGGTAAAACTGTTTTCCGTGTTAAAAGCATACTGAAGATATAATTATCTTAAAAAAAATAATATACTTTGAGCACAAGTTTCCTTGTACTTTTGCTTGTATCCCCCCTAAAAACATGAAAAACTCGGAAAAAGCGTAGGGGTATGAACTCACCGTTGTTGTGTGAAAATGTCGGCTGGAAGCGAAGATCCTTGGTTTTTTGTACGAGGCACCTAACGGAATCCGGGACTTGATTGAATCGAGGAAAGTGGGTTTTCGGCCAAGAAGCACCACTTAAGAAGTGTGTACGGCCGTGAATGGAGTTTACGGTCACAAGGAGAGTTTTCGGTCGACGGGCTGTTTACGGCCGTGAACAAGGGTTTACGGTCTTTGAAGATTGGCCGTAAACAGGTTTACAGCCTTTGAAGATTGGCCGTAAACTCAAGAACAAGGGCGTTTGTTTTCGCGTAAAACGTGCTCCAGATGCTTCCAATCGACCCAAGTGATGATTTTTGATGTTTTTCGGAAGAAAAGGGGCGTTTTAGGAGTTTACGATCAGAGGTTCTAGAGAGAGAATGAGAGAGTTTCCGGTCAAAATTGTTCAAATGAGGGTGGGGGTCTGATATTTATAGGGGATTTTGTGGTCGGTGGGTGGGGTCCACCCAACGCTGGCCGCAAAAGAGTTTACGGCCGTAAACAGGTTTACGGCCGTGAACTCCAGTCAGGCCGTGAACATGTTGTTTTTTGAGAATAATTCGAGTTTCGCGCGGTTTTGGTTTCGACTCGCATATATAAATTTAATTATTCAAAACCAGATGATTTGCTAAATCAAAAGTTCGACGGAAGATTAATAAAATCCAAATTTTATTAACGGAAAATTCGAATAACAGAAACGGAAAAAGTTTCGGGTTGTCACATCATCCTCTGTTAGAGGGAATTTCGTCTCGAAATTCAAGAATAGAGATACAAATCATGGATTTGGAAAAAGATGAGGGTACTTCTGTTTCATTGAATCCTCACGCTCCCAAGTGAATTCAAGTTCCAGCTTGGCATTCCAGCGGACCTTCACTATCGGGATGTGACGTTATTTCGTTCGCTTGACTTCTCGATCCGCGAGTTCAAACGATTCCTACACGAAGTGTAAACTCTCGTTTAACTCGATATTGTCGAGGGGAATTGTAAGTGTCTCATCGGACATACACTTATTTAGGTTTGACATGTGGAAGATGGGATGGGCGTTGCTAAGCGCTTAAGGTAACTGGAGTTTGTATGCTACGGGACCGATCCTAGCAAGGATCTCGGACTATCCAATGTATCTTCCAATGCCTGGATTATCCTCTCACTCTGTCCATCTGTCAGTGGATGATAAGCCGTTCTCATATCTAACTTAGTTCCAAAAGCCTTTTGCAACGATTGCCAGATTCTCGAGGTAAACTTGCTAACCCGGTCGGAGGTAATGATTACAGGTATCCCATGAAAACGGATTACTTCTCGAAGGTAAACACAGGTGAGTCTCTCTTTTTTGTATTCGGGCTCTCATTCATACTCTTCGCATGAATACTTTCGGGTTTCGAAGAGAGATGAAATTTTGAAGTTCGCATCTAGTTTGTCGTTACGAGCGATGGGAGTTTCGCGATCGAACGATTTAAGACAAAAGGGTTTGGTATAACATAGACTCAGTCGAACTAGACATGATGACGTCGTAGAATCGCGCGTTAAGTTAGTCCGGGAGGATCGTTTTGTTCGAACATTGGCGCCCTGGATGAATGTCTCTGGTGTTTTCTATGTTTGATTCGAAATTGGTGGGTACTACTAATACGAGCGTCCTGACGTTTTGAAACTATGAACTCTTATGAAATGGTTCTTACTAGATCTCTCTGTGATCGTTCGGTGTATACAAGCCATGTATAACTACAACTGACCCTAATGTATTCACTAAGTTATCATAATTTGTTCATTAGGGCCTTAAACCTTATAAGGATTTCGTGATTTAATCCCGACGAGAAAGTAATCACAGTTATGAACAATTATTGAGGTTTTCGAAAACGTACCAAAACATGGCAGGGTCCTTCGATGCTTCCTCATCCTCTGGGGTCAGACTCCTCCTATTTCCTCATTGTTCTTCTCTGTTGGGCAGTCTCTTTTGAAATGTCCCATTTCTCCACATGTACAGCACACTCGAACCATGCTAGCGTCGGTAGTGGAAGTGATGTGTTGAGTCGGGGTCTTTGCAAAGCGAGCTTCCTGGCCATCCTTAGCCCTTGGACAATTTCTTTTGAAATGTCCTACACTACCACAGAGGTAACAGGTTGGACTTATCCCAACTTTTGTAGTCGGAGTGATGAACTTGACTAGGGTCCTACAACTGCGGGAGGTGTGCCCCTTCCTGTTGCATCTAGTGCAATGCAGCTCTCGGCAGACTCCGTGATGGTGGTAGTTGCATTTGCTGCAGTGCGGTAGATTTCCAAAGTAGGGTGTGGTTGGGGTTGGAACAGCAGGGTTGGCTGGGGTGTTAAATGCCCCAGTTCGTTGCCTTTCAGTAGGTCCTTGGGTTGAACAACTTCCTTGGAACTTCTGTTTCAGGATGTTAGGTTGGATATCAGGTGTGTCTTTTCTAGTTTACACTTGTGGTTGAGATTGGTTAACACCAAGATTTGGATTGCCATTAACCCTTCCACCCACATTTGTGTTGTTAGCGTTAAGAACAGCTAGGGCGGCTGTTACCGCTGCTGTGACAGTAGCTCGGAACGTAGCTGAGTCCATCTGGAGGATTGATGTCTTACCGGTGGGTTGGTTACGTTTCTTCGGATGCATGATCTGCTACACGTCAAGAAAAGAAGCTTGTGAGCAACTATGGTTTCCTCTGGATGTATCCTAAATGTTTATCTATGCAATAAGATTTCCCGTTTTGCTATCTGACTCTCATTGATTCGACCCACATCCCCATGATGTGGTCTTAGCATGATTAGAAAAAGATTTGAACGCAATAAAGTTCACATACAATAAACTTACGAACTCCTTGTTGTTCAGCTCATTGCGCTGGCTGGATAACTCTCACATTTTCGTCGACTCTAGACGATATGGAGGTTTAGCTATAAGGGTAGTTCCGGGGATCAAGTCGACACAGGATTCAACTTGACGCTCGGGAGAAATTCCTGGAATGTCTTTGGGAAAGACATCAGGAAAGTTGCAGACTTCGGAGATGCTCTCGAGGTCTGTAACTTTTTGCGTCACGTTGACACATGAGCCGGGAATGCATAACATCTGTTTCACAGATACTTTTGGGTTTTGACGCATGAAATGCTACGAAGTTTCGAACAAATTTTTACCACTGTAACCAGTGAGGACTTCGTTAGAGGGAAGATTGAGACGAATCGCTTTCTCGGAGCAAAGGACATCAACACGATTTGGGGCTCAACCATCTCATGCCGATTATGACATCGAAGTTTTTCATGAAGACTGATATGAAATCGATGGGGAAAAGGAATGATCGTTGAAGTACATCCTATGATACATGTTTTGAAGACAAAACAGTGATAGGACCTTGATAAAGTTGCTTAATTTGCATGCTACCGACTTAAGATATACTTTTGACAATGTTAATCTTTAATTGAAATATGATTGTTGCCATCATAACTGAAACTGAGATTACCCATATTTCCGAACCCGTGACCTAAAAATAGGTCTAAGTCATTCTAACAGAGAAAGAATCTTGGCAACATGAAGGACAGAGATGTTTACGGAAAAGAGCTACTTAGAACATACATATGAAAGCTATTTTTTGAACCAAAAGGAAGGATGAGTAGAGTATTCTCCTATCGGCGATGGGTACCCCTCAAGTGAAACCTTAATTCGGCCAGCTGGTGTTCCACACCAAGAAGGCGTCTTTCGTACTCTGACTGGCGAGCTCGGAGGTATATGACTTCGGCTCGGGTTGTAGTTAACTCTTGCTGCAGAGCTTCATTGTTCCTTGCAGCTCTCGCATGCGAAATCTCGAGGCGACGAATGCGATCCGTGCTAGTGTACGGATCCGCTTCGATCTCCACAGTTTACTAAAGGGTTGCCATACCTAGCTCCACATTGCGAGCCACTCGGCGTATCAGGATTGGAAGGGCCCTGTCCGCGGGGCCTCCTTCGTTCAGATTGTAGAAGTTGCGTTTTCCGTCGTATGGGAGGGGTTGGACTTGCTCGTGGCTCCACCTATTCAAACTCTCGACCCACATAGGCGTTGGACCTTGGAATCCAACTCGAGGGTTAGGATTTGGTATTGAGGCCTCCTGAGGTAGGTTCTCGACTTTAGGTTCCGAGTCAGTCTCTTCAAGAAATGGTTCGGCAAAGTTATCGTCCAAAGGAATTTCATGGTTCCCTTCTGGCTCTGGCTAGATCCATCCATCATCTCCTTGGTTGGGAAAGTACGGGTCGCTAGGAAGATGGAATCCAGCCATGCTATCTACGCGAGGTGATGGTAAAGGGATAGTTAACAGGCATCGAATCTATAATACCTCCAATGTATTATAGTTACATGATTGATTCTTGAAGAATGGGTTTTTGGGTAAGTTTCCGGTTCGGTCGTTACAGCATCCTAAAATACTCCTATAGTATTTTAATCCTTATGTTCGGTTCTAGAACTCTTCTGGTATCTAGGTAAGTTTTAGGCTTGCTGCAACACCACAATCACTCCCAAGCACATGTTGGTCATGTCTCGAATGAATATAGTTGATCAGGCTATATTGATCCTAGACATGATTACATAACTGTCCAGGTTTAACCGCGATGTCCAACATCCAAATACTTTTGTTTTGTTCTACTTATGACACATATTCTGGTACTCGGGTATACTTGTATACTTTTTATAAAAATACTTATGCTTTTTTTTTTGAAAGTATACTTTTAGTTTAGAGCACTTAGGCCCCTTAATGTTTATAGTTGTATACCATGTAAGGTTCGGTATACTTAGTTCGCTATAAACAAGAGCTCTGATACCAATCTGTCACACCCCCAAACCGGAACGACGGAAACGTTCGGGGGTGGTTGACGCAATGCGTAGTATCACAACAATTGTATCATAGCAAGCATAGTAAACACAACCAGACATTGAATACATATATGAAAATGGTTTACATTGTTTAATACATAGTTTTGTTCATATCAAAAGTAAAATGGAAAGATGTGACTCTAACGCTCCGAGTTCTCCAAATTGCTGGAAGTACCTGTCTACTAATTCCCTGAGAATACAAGCAGTTTTGAAAGAATATCAGCATAAAGCTGGTGAGTTCATAAGCATTTAGTTTTGGTGGGAAAAATGTTTCTTTGAATCCTTTTGAAGAGTGTTCCTCAAGAAAATCCTATATTTTCTTATGAAAAGCGTGTTTGAAAACTCATTCCTTCCATGACTTCCAGATTCATACAAGGTATATACAATCCAAGGGGTCGTGGAATGAATATGAATATCCGTTAGTTACTTGTTAAACAATCCGTTTATGAAATGCCGAGTTATCCCGGGAAAATCCTATATCTTCCCCAAAAGTTGGTGGTTGGTTATCTGTTCTAAACTGAGGTGTACAAGTATCAACCATACTTATATCGATAAACGTAATTTTCTTTTAAAAACTATGGTTACTCCCAGTGAGGTATATTAGCCCTATTACATAAATAAAACTAATAAAAGAAAACGTGATGAACTAAATCCTGAAGGTACTATTAATACCCTCCAGTAATCAAATCGGTTATTACTTTGAGGTTAGTTCACTTGATTCCTTATTACAACAGTAAATCTCTGTTATCTACATTGTGAGTTTTATAACCATACATTAACTTGATATGGCACGTATCAGGGCCAGTATCCTTTATGACTTTGTCACCCGTAGACCTGCCGGTCCCACTGTAGCTAGCAACGAGGTGTGGGGTAGTCAGTCCCGTATAGATCTATACACAACAGTCACGCTCTCCCTACAAGAGATTCTGGTCATAAGTGCTAGTCCTACACTCTGTTTCGGTGGTGAGTGTTACCAAGGACGTGTCTCCAAGTAGACTAACAAATTTACAAGTAATAATACTGAAAATCCTTTTTATGATTTGCATGAATCCTTTATAAAATAATACATTTTGCTACATGATTCACAAGTTCGTTACCCTAGTTTTGAAAACTGTTTCTACGAGTTGATTTCTTAGTCGTTTGGTAAAACTGTTTTCCGTGTTAAAAGCATATTGAAGATATAATTATCTTAAAAAAAATAATATACTTTGAGCACAAGTTTCCTTGTACTTTTGCTTGTATCCCCCCTAAAAACATGAAAAACTCGGAAAAAGCGTAGGGGTATGAACTCACCGTTGTTGTGTGAAAATGTCGGCTGGAAGCGAAGATCCTTGGTTTGTTGTACGAGGCACCTAACGAAATCCGAGACTTGATTGAATCGAGGAAAGTGGGTTTTCGGCCAAGAAGCACCACTTAAGAAGTGTGTACGGCCGTGAACGGAGTTTACGGTCACAAGGAGAGTTTTCGGTCGACAGGCTGTTTTCGGCCGTGAACAAGGGTTTACGGTCTTTGAAGATTGGCCGTAAACAGGTTTACGGCCTTTGAAGATTGGCCGTAAACTCAAGAACAAGGGCGTTTGTTTTCGCGTAAAACGTGCTCCAGATGCTTCCAATCGACCCCAAGTGATGATTTTTGATGTTTTTCGGAAGAAAAGGGGCGTTTTAGGAGTTTACGGTCAGAGGTTCTAGAGAGAGAATGAGAGAGTTTTCGGTCAAAAGTGTTCAAATGAGGGTGGGGGTCTGATATTTATAGGGGATTTTGTGGTCGGTGGGTGGGGTCCACCCGACACTGGCAACAAACGAGTTTACGGCCGTAAACAGGTTTACGGCCGTGAACTCCAGTCAGGCCGTGAACATGTTGTTTTTCGAGAATAATTCGAGTTTCGCACGGTTTTGGTTTCGACTCGCGTATATAAATTTAATTATACAAAACCAAATGATTTTCTAAATGAAAAGTTCGACGGAAGATTAATAAAACCCAAATTTTATTAACGGAAAAATCGAATAACAGAAACGGAAAAAGTTTCGGGTTGTCATAGCTAAGGATTTCTTCAGGAAGCTTCTACATTCGAGGTGAGTCTTCTCACCATACCAATGGGTCTAAGGCACCAAGGTCGGCCCATTTTATGATAGTTGGTATACTTGATGTGTAGAGGTGTGTGGCATTGTTATGCATTGATATGTGGTAGAGATAGCTTTTACAGCTAGAGGTAGAGAAAGCCTTCATGGCTAACGGTATAGATAACCTTCAGGGCTAGTGGTAGAGATAGCCTTCAGGGCTAATGGTAGAGATAGCCTTTATGGCTAAGGGTAAAGATAGCCCTTGTAGCTAGTGGTAGAGATAGCTTTATAGCAAATTGATATGTATTATGTGGTAGAGGTAGCTTTATAGCTAGTTGATATGTATTATGTGGTAGTGGTAGCTTTATTGCTAATTGACATGTGTTATGTGGTAGAGGTAGCTTTTATAGATAATATGTTATGTGGTTGTGTGTGGGGTATGCTCTGGGGAACTCCCTAAGCTTCGTGCTTACATGTTTGTTTATGGTTTCAGGTACTCTCTCACTAACATTTTATGGGACACTCTGATGTTTGGAATAAATGTTGTATTTGACTTATGTTTTGAAAATAATTATAACTGGATTTCTTAATGTATGGGAATATGTTTACTTATTCTAAAATGAAAAATTTACTTTGAAAATTGGGTCATTACAAGTTGGTATTAGAGCCTTGGTTTGAGGGATTCAGGCATACTCTCGGGTGTGTCAGGACTCAAACTAAGGAAATGGTAAAATTGTTTTCAAAATGACATAAAAAGCTTTTGAAAGAAAGGAAAAGATTAGAGTGCAACGCGCGTGATCAGCCGAGCCAAGTAAGTAGTTCCCCAATGTGTTAGTCATGTTATTATGATATTTGAGCTTTGATGATCGTATGGAACTTGGTATGTGTATGCTTTTAAAATTATATACGGTTAGGAGCTTATAGCCTTAGAATGATTGTTTGGCCTTATATCCTGTTCCTTGTCTGGTTGTGATCCTAGGGTAGAATCTTTTATTCGAAAGTCTATTTGATCTTTTTCTGTGTATAATTTGCATGCATAAAGGCAACCTGTTATGATTGCTCTGATTGATATGAGTAGAGCAAATCTTAGGACAGCCTGAGATTGATGTATGCGGTAGTTCGTGGAATATGGTTTGGTTTTGGGACGAATTGGGGTTATCAGGTAGAGCATTGGGGAAATGTACAGGTAGGCGTGGAAGGTAGTATTGGGCCCGTACTACTGAAAGCACAGGACCCGTACCCGAACCAATGTTAGATCTGACGACTTCAAGGAGGACCGGTGCGGGGAGATCCCTTTATGGAAATACTAATCGTTATGGTTTATGACATTTTAGTTCTGCATGGTGATGACATGATTTGGGGCAGGGGGATCAGGATCGCGATCTGGATCCGGGGCAGGATCAGGCGATACTACCGATGTGGTGGATGAGAGGCTGTGCGAGCTTATTGCAGCAGAGGTTACCAGGGGCATCCTTGACGCTACCCCATTCATTTTTGGGACGGTCAAGGAGGGCATTATGGAGATCATGGAAGAGAGACTCAGATCATTCAAACCTGAGATTGCTGCGGGCCAGATTGGGGCCTGAACTTCCTCATTCCGGGAGTTCAAGGCGTGTGGGGCGCCGGAGTTTTTCGGGGCCAGGGACGCCATTGTTAGTCGACGCTGGGTGGTGGATATCGAGAATGCTCAACGCACGAGTTCTTGCCCAGATGCGGCAAATGTGGGATTTGCTTCTTGTATGCTGAGAGACAGGGCCCGAGATTGGTGGGGCGAGGTTACGAGTCAGGTGGGAGCATCCGGTGTGGCTGAGATGACCTGGGCCGAGTTTGTTTGGCGATTCGACTTGGAGTTTGCACCAGCAATTGAGGTGCAACGGCTTATGAGTGAGTTTCATGACCTTCAACAAACCACCGAGACTGTGGTGGAGATCACCGCCAAGTTTCGGGAACGAGCTTTGTTAATCCCGCAGTATGCTAACGATGAGGAGATGCGAAGGACGAGGTATCATTCCATGCTGAGGGATGATATCCTGGAGTTTGTGAGCTTTATAGGGTGCAAAACCCTGAATGAGATGGTAGAGAAGGCCCGGGAACGGGAGATGGAGTTGGACTTCCGCACCAAGTGGAAGCCGGAGCAGACACAGGCAGCGGGGGGTCAGGCTAAGAAGCCTAAGGCCTCAGACACTTCTAGCAGGGGTCAGCAGGGTCAGGGCCGGTGTGCCAAGTGCAGTAGGGTGCAAGGTGGAGCTTGTCGTATCACAGGCATGAGATGCTATACATGTGGCCAGCAGGGCCACTTGAGCAGGGACTGCCCCACGAAGGGCTTGATTTGTTTTCACTGCAACCAGACTGGTCATAATAGGGTCAACTGTCTGAGGTTGCAGGGAGGTGGAGGAGCGGTGACGGTGCCTGCACCCGTCACGATGAGTATTACTGATGGCCGTCCTGCCAAGGCGGATGTTCCAGCGGTGAAGAGCCGCGCATTTCAGTTGACCACTGAGGAGGCTCAGACAGTGCCAGACGATCTGGCTGGTACGTGTTTATTATTCTCTGGTCTTTATTATTCGTATGACTTATGTGTGCATTATGCTTGTATGGGGACCTTTTCGGTCAATGGTATGTCGGTACATGTTTTATTTGATTCGGGTGCTACCCGATCGTTCGTATCACTTGCGCTTAGCTAGAGGTTCCGGGATGCGCCGGGAACCTTGGTTTCCCACTCGAGGTAGAGATTGCAGATGACCGCACGGCGAGTGTCGCGTGAGTGATATTAGTAATGCACATGTTGTGTCTTTTGCTTGGTCGGATATATCACTAGAGAGCCACCACCACCACCACCGTGAGGTGGTGGCTAGCACCTCCGACCATCGCTTGCCACCACAAGGGTGGCTGTGTGTGTTATATTATGTGTGTATTTCTTTTGATAAAATGTTGTATGTACATTATTTGGACAGTAAAAACCCAAAAAAAACCCAACACCACGACCGTGAGGTGGTGGCTGTCGCTTTTTACCGCCACCAGCCGCCGTGTTGGGTGGTGGTGTGCATTGTGTGATTGGATTGCCAGTTAGATGCTTGAACATGTTTTAGTCCAAAATCATAACCACCATCGCCGTGAGCTGACATTGACCACCACTACCCGAGCTGGTAGTGGGTGGTGCCCGACTTAATTAACAATTTATTAACCTAAAGCTTAACAAATGGACTAATTGGATCACGATTAGGTTGGAAACCCTAATTAGGGTTAGAAAACCCTGATTTTGGATATGTTATTTGGAATTGTCGGGACCCGCCTGTTTGGACCATTGGATTGGAATTACGGATTAATCCCGACCATATTGTATGGTTGACCTAGTAGAGTGATGGACTTAATGGATTAAGTCCTTAATGGGTTAAGCGAGAACACTTAATCCTAATCGTCATTTTATGTAAAAACCCTAATTTTGCTTGGGCCTTGAGTTGGGCCTTTCTATTGGGTTGTGGTGGTTGGGCCATTGATGGGCCATCCAAGAACAAGTATATGAACTAGAATATTTAGATGGGCTTTAAGGTAAGGCCCATGTGAGGGGTTTGGGCCTATTTTGGAAAATTGGGCCATTGATGGGTCGTAACTGGGGCTTGATGATTATGAGACATTGGACCATCGGAATGCCAAGTGTTGGGACTAGAATAAATGGTTGGACTTTAGGGTAAGACCATGTAAAGGTTTGGGCCCAAATTTTGAAAATTGGGCCATATGTTGGGCTTTGGTTCCTTGTTTGACTTTTGGGCCTTTGGATTGGGCCTTGGGCTTGAATCAAGCTAAGTTGGGGGGAAAGTAGTCTTTTATCCCAAGCATGGACTTGTGGTTATGTGTTGGAACCCAATTATTAATTGGGTGTTATTTTGATGTTGACAGTTCGGGAATCTGTCATCCAGCAGCTAGAGTTTTGTCCACCGGACTTCAGCAGTGTGAGGTGAGTTACCTTCCTGTAGGAGTGGGTCGAAGGCACCAATGTCGGCCCGCTAGTAGTTGTTTATAGTTGAGACGATTGTCTTTGTAATAATTGTCTGGTATGCCACTATTTGTTATGCTTTATGTGCTAGGATGCTATGATATTTTGTGATAGTGGTAGGAGGGGTGAAATAGTCCCCCGTTACCGGTTGAAAGAGACCGAAGGAGGTAGACAGTACCCATATATGCCTAGAAGTAAGTTTATGATATGTTATTATGTGGTAGTGGTAGGGGGTGAAATAGTCCCCGTAACCGGTTGAGATAAACCAGAGGGTAGGTCGGGCACCCAGTTATGCCTGACAGGGGTAGGTCGGACACCCCAATATGTCTGACACGGGTAGGTTGGGCACCCCGGTATGCCTAACATGGTTAGGTTGAGCACCCCGGTATGCTCAGGAGGGTAGGTCGGGCACCCAGATATGCCTGACAATATGTTTATTGTATGGTATGTGGTATGATGGGGGAACTCACTCAGTTTCGTGCTTACAGTTTTCAGTTTTGGTTCAGGTACTTCTTCTTCAAAAGGAAAGGAGCCGGCATGATCGCAGCGCATCACACCATGTGTTCCGCACATGAGATCTTTGGGATTATACTCTGATATTGTTTCATTATAACATGTTTTGATTATTGACATACTGGTTTTGATATGGGATGACACTATAGATGCTTTTTATAATTTTGGTTTTATAATAACTTAATTAAAAATGAAATTTTTTGTCTTGAATTTTTGGGATGTTACAAGTTGGTATTAGAGCCCTGGTTTGAGGGATTCGGACACACTCTCGGGTGTGTCTGGACTCAAATATGGGGTTTGAAAGATTTTTACAAGAAAATAATTTTCAAAAAATTAAAATAAATAGTTTTGATAAAAAACAAGGAGTGTAATGCGTGCAATCAGCCGAACTCAAGTAATTTTTCCCCAAGATACCCATACATATTATGTTATGTTATGTTATGATATGAATTGAGAATATGTGGACATCATGCTAGATTAGGGCTAAGGATCTAGGAAGGATGCCTTATATGCCTATTGTATGTGGTTGTAGAGCTGCATGCTAGTACTTATCAGTCAGTGATAGGATGACCTGTTAAGGTTATGCCTGATTGTATGAGCCTTCAAATTACATGCTAGTACAGATTCCTGATTAGAGGATAAAATGGCTTGATGGGTTATGTTGGTTAGATTTTCCATTGTCTGAATGATGTTTGCTTTATGATTTGTGGGACTCTTAGCAATGTGAGTTAGCTACTAAGTGAATATGCTAAGTCACATGTGGCACAGGCTGGATAATCTCAGAGTGATGAACTTGGCCCTATTACGCAACTGTTGTTTGAGTCTAACCGTTCTAGGATTGAGTCTTTTACTCGAAGGATCATCTGATCTCTGTTGCATGTGGCTATATTCATAAGGTATCTAGTTGACTTTACTGGGAATCTTTCAGCAGCTGAGGACTGGGTGGGTTCAGGAACCTAGGAAAGCCTAGGATATGCTTCACTGGGTTACTAGTGAGGTTTAGTGAGACTTGGGTGCATCAGTTTGAGGAAGTGACTTGGAGGATTCAGGAGGATTGCTAAGGAAAGTATGGATAGGTGTGGAAGGTAGTATTGGGCCCGTACTACTGAAAGCACAGGATCCATACTCGAATCGGTGAGAGTATTGGAGAATCTAAGAAGCTTCGGGGAGGAGAATCCTTGAGTATGTTTTGAGCAGTGGTTTTTTTTGATTGTTTAGTTTGGAGATGAGCACTCAGGGAGGCGGTTCTGGCTCTGGATTAGGTCTCGACTCAGGTGGTGAGCCATTCGAGGGAAGGACTGCCAAGATTTTGAGTTTGCGTTGGATTGAGGAGATGGAAGGTGTTTTCCGCACTAGCCCCTACCACATAGGAGCCAAGGTTCGGTTCGCCTTGGATCTCCTGTATCGGGCAACAAGGAGTTGTCGGGAATTGATTTCACGAGATATTGCGCCTTCTGAATTGGAGACTATGCCTTGGGAGGAGTTTGTGACCCGGTTTGGGGCAGAGGATGTTCCAGCTGTTGCAGTTCAGCCGTTGGTAAGTGAGCTAGTAAGCGTAATAGGGTGACAGACCCTGAAGGATATGACTTCTAGAGTCCGAGGATACGAGATCGATTGGAGCACATTGGGAAGAGAGGGTCATGCCAAGTGCGTATAGTAGAGGGTCCCGGGAAGAGACCCAATACTTCTGATCATCGGGTGAAAGGCCAGCAGGTTCGGAGTCAGTGCAGCATGTGCGGGAAAGTGCACAAGGAAGTTTTTCATTCCAGGGGTTTAGGCTGCTACAAGTGTGGTGGGGTTGGTAATGTCAGGAGAGATTGTTCTCAGGGGGCAAGCCCGTTATGTTTTCACTACGATCAGGTGGGCCACAAGAAGGTCGACTGTCCGAGGAGGAGGGCAGGAGCCCCAACAGATAGGAGTCAGGCCTTGTAGTGTCAGACAGGAGAAGTCAGGACTCCAGCAGGCGATGTTGCGGGTATGTACCTTTTCCTTCTTTTAGTTTTATCTGTACATTATTGCGGGAATTTTACTGTAGTTTGGAATACTGTAGTAGGTTGAGTAAGTGTATCCCTGGTTTATTTCTTTGCTCCTGTTTGGGTATATCTTCAAATATTGTCATATGCCATTTCCATACCATGAATTACTGAGTATTTAGTAAAAGGTCGTTCCCCTTTTGCTGGATCGGGGTGTTCAGTGTTCTCTCGGTTCATAGTGGAGATCGTTCAGCGGTACTATGTGGAAGGCCTGTGGTTAGTTTCATCAAGCTAGTCTACCCGTATCGATGAGATATAGTGGTTTTATCATCTGTTTCGGTATGATCGGCGGTGGCCTAAGGGGGAACTTCTAGGTTTTAGCACCACTGACACTAGGAGAGTAGCGGTAGCAGGAAGATACGGGTGTTAGACACAGAGGTGTTTGATAATTGGATGTTCAAGAGAGTTATATTTTCGCATGGGTTGTGTTTGGTTAGAGTTCAACAATGATGCGAGGATGGAAGTGGGAACAAGGATTCGTCAGCCAGGGTAAAGATTAAGGCCCCCAGTCACCAGCATGGGATGTGGATTGAGGTATTGGACTGGACCAGATTTCAAGGGTGCTCTTCAAGATTTCAGAGGATGGACGATCTTAGGGTTTGGCTGGTAATTGATCGCTAGCATGGGTAAGCACAGGTTGTCAACAGTGGACTATTAGGAAGTAAGAAGGATTGGGAGTCCTTCCATTCTCACGTGCCGTGAAGACTTAGTGGAATCTAAGTGGGGGAGAATCAATCAGGTATCCATGATCAGAAATAGGTGTGAAAATTGGATGAGTTTCGCATCCCCGATAGGGAGAAAGGCGGTCGAGTGGCTGTCTAGGTTTAGGATTGTGAGTTGGGAGTTTGGAACACGTTCCAACATTTGGTTCACGCTTTTTCCTTTGCATTGGATAGCAGGTTTCAGGGACCAGGTTAGAGCTCCGGTTAGGACTCAAGTTCAGTTGAGTGTTATGTCGAGTGCGTGTTCGACCCGGTATGGAAAGTGTTGTAAGACTGCTGGGGTAGCCGTAGCATTCACAAGCGGTCAGATAGTATGGACAGTGTTGTAAGACTGTGGGGGTAGCCGTAGCATTTACTGGCGGCCAGATAGTATGGGAAGTGTTGTAAGACTGTGGGGGTAGCCGTATCATTCACTAGCGGCCAGGTAGTGTGGGAAGTGTTGTGAGACTGCGGGATGAACCGTAGCATTCATGGATTCTTTCAGATGATTATGTCAGGGTGGGCCAGTTCACAAGATTGTGGGTAGACTACATCATGATTGGAATCAGAAAATGGTAGGTCGTTGGAGATCAGGCGTGATGTAAGACTACAGTGGTCCTAGTAGCATTCACTTTTCGTATTAGATTCAATGGCGACAGGTAGTCGGACTTTTTTGATCAGGTAGATCAGAAGGAATAATGGAGCTAGGAGTGGCAATATGGTTAGGGCAGATTTCAGTAGCTGAAGTTCTCCTCGAAAGTCGCATGGGGCGACTGTGAGCTCGCTCTTGGCTCAGCAACCGGACCGGACTTCAGTATTCCAGATAAGTTGGGACTAGGGAGGTCTCGGGGGATTTTGGAAGCAACCAGAAGGGAGCCTACTATTTTAGACAGTTCTCGTGTTTAGGATAGTAGTAATGAATTGGGGATTCGTGTGTGTGGAGTAGCTTGATGATTGAAGGTGCTAAATCACTTGCAGTTTGGATTAAATAATCCCAGAGTAGATGATTTGACCCTGTTGCTCAACTCTCACATGAGTCTAACCGTCAGAGGGATAAGTCTCCTACTCGAAGGATTATGTGAGCATTTTGCCAAGTAGAAGTGTTCTGCAGGGACATTTGGTCTGTGACACCATTTTCTAGTGGGAAAGTTGAGTTGTCAGAATTCAAGTAGTCAGTTGGGAGATAAGTGGACTGGGTTCAACAATAATGATTCTTTACGGGCGGTCTGTTAGGTGGTCAGACCATCTTGAGACTCCAGATTTCAGATTGAGTAAGGGCGATCATGTTGCAAGGAATTCATTCACCTTGGGGTTTTAGAACCTTCGAGGGATGGTTTTGGTTGCCTTGGGAAGGTTAGGGTATGCTTGTGGTTGCGGCCGTGTTGTTCAAGTTGTCTGGCGTGTAAGGAATGGTAAAGAATGATTTCGAGGACGAAATCTAATTTAAGTGGGGGAGAGTTGTAACATCCCGTTTATTAAACAAATAAATGGATAAAAAATTAATAAACGAACAGTGGCCCTAAAATCCATAATATTTAGCGGGGTGTTGGTTTCCGGGAGCCAAATGATATAATTTGGGTTGTCGGGGGTTAAAGTGTAATTCCGGGATTTATTTTGTAAAGATTTTCAGAGGCCAGAGAGTGTTTGGTAAATATTGGACCTAAATTTAAAGATTTTGGAGGCTGAGGGGCTGAATGGTAATATATGGACTTCAGTTGAAAATAATTTGTAGATGATGGGTTGTTTGGTAAAATATTGGGCTTGTTTTGAAAGGATTTTTAGTGCCTGGGGCTAAAAGGGTAAATTATGGATTTGATTTGAAAGAAAAAGAAGAAGGAGGGACTGATTTCGTCATTATGGAAGGAAGTTTTATGGGAGTCGGGGTATATAACCCGTCATTCCCGGTAACCCTAACCCTAAAGCAATACTGCCGACACCTTAAGCTTCCACTCCCTCCAGCCACTAACTCCCTATCGTCGCCGGAAAACCACCACGTAGCCGCTGCACCAATCCCGTTGCAGACGAAGTACTTTGCACCCGACGACGTGTTAAGCGGGGGTTGTCCGGAGGATCCGTCAAGACCAAGGAGGGACGCTGCCAAACCCTAGCCGCCGCCGTTCTCGGTGAAGACGCGCCACCTTATTCCATCCCCAACCGCCGCCGAATGTCGCTGTGAACAACTGATGCCGCTATCTCCATTTCTTGCGGTTGCTTTCCTTCCGGCGAGATCGAGTGGCCACCGTGAGCATCCGCTGCCACCATCTTTCTTCTCTTCTTTCCGTTAGCCACCGCCGTTAGCCACCGCTGTGCCGCTAGTGCTGCTGCTATCATCACCGTGCACCACCAGGTGGGTGGTTGCGTTCAAATTTCCGAGCAAGGGCGTGTGGGTATCTGATTCTGCTACTAATGCGCATGTTGTGTGTTTTGCTTGGAAGGATATCACAAGAGAGTCACCACCACCATCGTGAGGTGGTGGCTAGTACCTCCGACCATCGCCTGCCACCACAAGGGTGGTTGTGTATGTGTGTGTGTGTTATATTATATGTGTATTTCTTTTGATAAAATGTTGTATGTACATTATTTGGATGGAAAAAACCAAAGAAAACCCACCACCACCACCGTGAGGTGGTCGCTGCCGCTTTCTGCCGCCACCAGCTGCCGTGTTGGGTGGTGG
Source organism: Lactuca virosa (assembly GCF_052849685.1). NCBI lineage: Eukaryota > Viridiplantae > Streptophyta > Magnoliopsida > Asterales > Asteraceae > Lactuca > Lactuca virosa. Next base: position 25,031,381 of record NC_136432.1, read on the forward strand.
TGTGCATTGTGTGATTGGATTGCCAGTTAGATGCTTGAACATGTTTTAGTCCAAAATCATAACCACCAACGCGAGGTGGTGTCCGCCGCCGTGAGCCGCGATTGACCACCACTACCTGAGGTAGTAGTGGGTGGTGCCCGACTTAATTAACAATTTATTAACCTAAAGCTTAACAAATGGACTAATTGGATCACGATTTGGTTGGAAACCTTAATTAGGGTTAGAAAACCCTGATTTTGGATATGTTAATTTGGAATTGTCGGGACCTGCATGTTTGGACCATTGGATTGGAATTATAGATTAATCTCGACCACATTGTATAGTTGACCTAGTAGAGTGATGGACTTAATGGATTAAGTCCTTAATGGGTTAAGCGAGAACACTTAACCCTAATCGTCATTTTATGTGAAAACCCTAATTTTGCTTGGGCCTTGAGTTGGGCCTTTCTATTGGGCTTTGGTGATTGGGCCATTGATGGGCCATCCAAGAACAAGTATATGAACTAGAATATTTAGATGGGCTTTAAGGTAAGGCCCATGTGAGGGGTTTGGGCCTATTTTGGAAAATTGGGCCATTGATGGGCCATAACTGGGGCTTGATGATTATGAGACATTGGACCATCGGAATGCCAAGTATTGGGACTAGAATAAATGGTTGGGCCTTAGGGTAAGACCATGTAAAGGTTTGGGCCCAATTTGGAAAATTGGGCCATATGTTGGGCTTTTGTTCCTTGTTTGACTTTTGAGCCTTTGGATTGGGCCTTGGGCTTGAATCAAGCTAAGTTGGGGGTAAAGTAGTCCTTTACCCCAAGCATGGACTTGTGGCTATGTGTTGGAACCCAATTATTAATTGGGTGTTATTTTGATGTTGACAGTTCGGGAATCTATCATCCAGCAGCTAGAGTTTTGTCCGCAGGACTTCAGCAGTGTGAGGTGAGTTACCTTCCTGTAGGAGTGGGTCGAAGGCACCAATGTCGACCAACTAGTAGTTGTTTATAGTTGAGACGATTGTCTTTGTAATAATTGTCTGGTATGCCACTATTTGTTATGCTTTATGTGCTAGGATGTTATGATATTTTGTGATAGTGGTAGGAGGGGTGAAATAGTCACCCGTTACCGATTGAAAGAGACCAAAGGGGGTAGACAGTATCCATATATGCCTAGCAGTAAGTTTATGATATGTTATTATGTGGTAGTGGTTGGGGGTGAAATAGTCCCCGCAACCAGTTGAGATAAACCGGAGGGTAGGTCGGGCACCCAGATATGCCTGACAGGGGTAGGTCGGACACCCCGGTATGTCTGACAGGGGTAGGTTGGGCACTCCGTTATGCCTAATAGGGGTAGGTTGAGCACCCCGATATGCTCAGCAGGGTAGGTCGGGCACCCAGATATGCCTGACAGTATGTTTATTGTATGGTATGTGGTATGATGGGGTGATAGCTAATTTTATTTCCTTATTTTTATTAGTTTATTTTAGTATTTTTAGCTCTTTTAATTAGTATTGCATTGTATATTCTTTATTTTCTTTATCATGGATCGTGTCGGGTACTTTCTATTTTGCATGAAATATTTTGCAGGGTTTTGGAGCTCTTTGCGGTTGCGGTTTGACTGGAGTTGGGCTTTGTGGGCTTTCGAGGTATTATTGGGCTTTGCGGATCCATTAAAAGAGATTTGGGCTTAAAAAGCTAAAGACTTGGATGAAGTGAGCTTGTGAAGATTGGTCATGGATTGTTATTTTGGGCTTGGAGCATCCATATTTGAAGCTAAAAGATGATTGGTTAATTTGAATCATGTGGGATATGGAGGGGACCAAAGGAATCTTTGGTAGTGGAATGGTTAGTGGAGGAAAAATGAGCCAATAGCATTCCAACAATATCTGTGCGGGTGGATTCTCACGTACGCGGGTACCCGTGCAATTGCCCAGTTTTGGACATTTTGGTCATTTGGCTTGCCATTTACCTTGGGGGTTGGATCGTTCAACCATCACTTTGATTTTACTCCATTAGAGACCAGAGGAGGCGATTTTGGGAGCTTGGATACACATTCTTCTTATCTTCCAAAGTAATTGTTAGTTTCTTAATGCAATTAGACTTTTGTGATTGTTATTCTATTGCCATGAGTGGGTAAATTCTCTATTTTGGTTAACTTTGGCTAAAACCTTTGAATGTTTGTGGGTTTTTGAAGGATTCATATTTATTTATCATTTATCTTATGTTTATGATTCTAGTTCATATTTCTTATGCTTGTTTAATACTTTGATCACGAGCTTGGTACTTGAATGAGCAATTGTTGGTTTATTTCTTTGGTTTAGCATTGAATCATTGAATTTACTTAGAACAAGGGCTTTATGATGGTAGAAATCATCTCTAGCTTATGAATCATAGCTCCTTTATGGATGTGTAAGCATTGACATCCTCTAGGAATTGGGGATTCCTTCATTCTTAAGGCTAATCAACATCTTGAGTTCAATTGCTTCAATTGGATCTTTGATTTTGATTAAGAAGGTGTGTTGTGGGCTTCCCCAACCTCCTTACTACCTATGAGGTATCTTGGCATATCATGCTTCATGATTGCTATAACCAATTTGGCATGAATGATAAGCTTCATATTGAATCCTAATGATAAACACACAAATGTTCATTGTGTTGAATGGCCTTGGTTAACCAATTTTCTCCAATATTTGAGCATCTCACCATCTTGCTTAATTGCAAGATTTTTAGTTATTCAAGTCTTTTAGTTTTCAAGCAATCACAACACCCCCCTTTTAGTTTAATTGTAGTTAGTTAGTTTATTTACACTAGTTTTATTGGATTGTATTGGTGATTGAATACAACCATTTCCCCGAGGATCGATACCCCTTTTTACCATTATATTACGTTTTATTTGCAAACAAAGGGTGTAATTTTCTTGGTGGACTTGACATCCCACCAAGTTTTGGCGCCGTTGCCGCGGAAATTGGTTTTTGTTATTTGATTGTTTATGCATAGGTCTACAAGAACCGGAGAACTACTCTACAATCCGAAAATTGAAAAAGAAGCAAAAAGGTTGAAAAAGTTAGCCAAACAAGCAAAGCAACAACAACTCGTTCAAGCTTCTTCATCTTCTCCACTAATCAACATAGAAGATCAAGTTCATACTTCAAGTGATACCGACACCGAGCCGAGTTCTCCAAATGTTGGTCATTCCTTTGAAGACATTCCGTTTGAAAACTACAAAGCGATGAATCACACTCCACCTCACAATCCCAATCCAAACCTAAACAATCAAGATGCCAATACCCTACCCCAACAACCAAGACAACAACAACAACACCAATAACCTCTCATAGATATGCCACCTTGGAATCAACCCCCTCATCAACGAAATCAACCCAATTATCAACAACCACAACCACAAAACTAAAACTTCCATCAAAATAACCAACCTTAAAACAATGCTTTTCAAGTTCAACAACCACAAGCACATCAACCAAATCAACCTCATTACCCACAACCTCTAATGTACCAACAACCAATGTACCCCCAACAACAACTTCCTTACAACCAATACCCTAACTACCAACCTTATCCACCACAAATGTAAAATCACCAACAATACCCATACCCACCTTACCAACGACATCCCAATTACATGCAATAATATCCCAATAACCCCAATCCACCCACCCCCCTCAAGAGATGACACTTAGAGAAATGATGGAGACGGATGTTACTAACACACCCCTTGATATTGTTTATCCCACAAACTGCCGAGGGATTGAATTGAAGTCAAGTTTCATACATCAACTCACCAAGTTCCATGGGTTGGATAGAGAAGACCCTCAAAGGCATTTGAAGTCCTTTCATATGATATGTGTTAGCATGTTGCCCGAACATGTGACATTGCATGATTTCAAGCTAACCGCCTTCCCGCTCACCTTGGAAGATAAAGCTAGAGAGTGGTTATTCAACTTACCACCGGGATCTATTCACACATGGGAAGAGTTACTCAAAGCCTTTAGTAGCAAGTTCTATCCCACCTCCCAGATATCAAGTCAACGAAGTGATATTTTGGGGATTCGTCAAGGGGAAAATGAGACTTTTCATGATTTTTGGGAGAGATTCAACAATTTGTGTACAAGTTGCCCTCAACAAAATATACCCGAACAATTACTTCTTCAACAATTTTATGAGGGTATGAATGAAAAAGATTGAAGGACGATTGATGCTTCAAGTGGCGGTGACATCTTCAACAAGACAGCTCAAGAGATAAGATCACTTTTTGGAACCATTTCTCAAAATCAAAGGAACTTTGGGACTCGAAATGAAATGAAGAGAAATTCTCCACAAGTGGTTGGTGAAGTTAGCAACACCCAACACTTGGAATCAAAGATCTTAGCTTTGACTAATGTTTTAAGTCAAATGGTGGTGGGAAGTGGTCAACAATTGATGGTGTGTGGTATTTGTGCAATGACGGGGCATTATATGGATAAGTGTCCCACACTTGGTAGTGAACCGGAGGATGTTAATGCAATGGGCGGATATCAAGGTTAACCAAGACCAATGGGGTTTCAAAACACTTACAACCCAAATTGGAGGAATAACTCAAACAACCCATACCCACCAAATCAAAACCCACCAAATGTTATGATGCGACCCCAATATCCACAATACCCGTCACAAAAACCTCCATATCCACAAACATCTCATCCCCCTCCAAATTACCAACAACATCATTGTAACGACGTAAATTTTAAACCAATTTTTTCATTTTCTTAATTATCACAAAAACACATGTCACATTTCTCAAAAACTCCAAATACCAATATTCAACATAGTTTTCAAAAACATTTATTCACAATCCAGGATCCACAAAATATAACTCCAACTCCATAGCTTGTGTACAATCATGCCGGTGCCTTCCCGCGATCCTCTGAGGTACCTGAAACGCATAAAACATAACACGGTAAGCACGCATGCTTAGTGAGTTCCCCAAAATACCACATATATCACATTAGCCACTCGGGGCTATAACACTGTAAGACCCTCCGGTCCGTGTGTCTCAGTGGGACCCTCCAGTCCCATGGCTCGTTGGACCCTCTGGTCCGGTCTAAGTGAGAACCCTCCGGTCTCATGGCTCGTTGGACCCTCTGGTCCGGTCTCAGCAATCACATAATATAGCACGAATATACATATCACATAAACATTGCACAACTCAAGTAAGCACATAAGACCCTCTGGTCACACATAACTACCACTATAGGTAAAGTATAGTGAGAAAACTCACCTCCCAGCTAGTAGGAAATAGACACGCACTCGAGAATCCCGAACTAGCCTCCGCCTAACGTATTAGACAAACATTACAATCAGTTATCCCTCATTTCCTCATTTACACCTAAAGTCCTCTTTTCTCATTCTACTCTCTTGGATGGGTAAAAGACCATTTTACCCCTCCATGGTCTCAATGTTCCTAATTGACCCACTCTCAAGTCAACAGAAGTCAATATGAGTCAACAACCAAACTTGACCCGACTCGCCGAGTGCACTCAGGTGACTCACCGAGTCCACTCGAATCCTCTGAATTCTTCCAAGGGTCTCACATAGATCGTCGAGTTAACCCTTAACTCGACGGGTTATCACTAGGTCACGAATCGCTGGGGCAACCCGATCCGACTCGTCGAGTCATCTCATAGACTCGACGAGTTGACTCATCTGGATGTCTCATTTGGACGCCTGAGGTCAGATCTGCAACTCCAACCTCTAGATCTAGCCTGCTAATACCCAAAAGTCACATAAAGGTTCGATCTTGATGACCATGCATGGCATAAATGCTCCATAATGCCATCACAAGCTCCAGGAAGGTCAAATGCATGGGGACTTGCCTCTAACTCAATAAAGTTCGAATCTTTGGACCCTCAAGGTCCTTTCTAGTCCAGATCTGAGGTTCTAACCTCAAACCATGCCCAAATAGCTCAAGAACACAATGTGCTTGAGAGAAAACCCTAAAAGCTCCCAAAAATGGGATCTAACAAACAAGAGGTCAAGATGAGAGCTTTATACCTCTGAATAGCAGCTAATCACAGAAGAATGCAAGATCCACAACCTTCTCTTGATTAGTTCCACCAACTCTTCCAATCTTTCCTCCAAAAAGCTCAAGAATGCTCAAGATGGCCTCTCTTTTTCTCTACAACAAAAAGGGCAAGTTAGGGTTTCTCTCTGGGGAAGGTGGCCGCAAAGGGAGGTCATAAGGGCCTTTAAATAGGCCACAAGACTGAGAAATTAGGGTTTCCTTCAGCAGCGCTGACTCGACGAGTCGACTCACAGACTCGTCGAGTCCACTCATTAATCCACGTCACCAGTCGCGACTATACTCGACGAGTTGAGGCACCAACTCGTTGAGTCACTCCACATATCACAAAATAAATACTTAAAATAGTATACCTGGAAATCCGGATGTTACAATTCTCCCCCACTAGAATCAGACTTCGCCCTCGAAGTCCTGTCTCTCAAATAGCTCAGGATGCTGCTCCCGTATCTCTGACTCCGGCTCCCAAGTCAAATCGAATCCCCTCCGATGCTGCCACTAGACCTGAACTAGGGGCACTTCTTTGTTCCTTAGAACCTTCACCTTTCGGTCTAAAATCACGATCGGCCTCTCAATGTAATTCAGGCTCGCATCCACCTAAATTTCCTCTAGCGGTACTACTGCCATCTCGTCGGCCACACACTTCCTCAGCTGGGACACATGGAAGGTGTTATGAATCTGACTTAACTCTGCAGGTAGCTCCAACTGGTATGCTACCCTACCCACTCTGGTGGTCACTATAAAAGGACCGATATAGAGGGGGCCCAGCTTGACCCGCTTCCTGAACCGGATCAGCCCTTTCCAGGGGGATACCTTCAGGAGTACAAAATCTCCGACCTGAAACTCTAGCTCGGATCGCCGCCTATCTGCATAACTCTTCTGGCGACTTTGGGCTGTCAGTAACCTCTGTCTGACCTGCTGAATCTGTTCAGTCGTCTTTAGCACTATCTATGTGCTGCCCATCACCTTATGCCCCACTTCTCCCCAACAAATGGGAGTCCGACACCTCCTTCCATACAGGAGCTCAAAAGGAGGCATACCAATACTCAAATGATGGCTGTTGTTGTGGGAGAACTCAGCCAATGGTATGTAGGTGTCCCAACTTCCTCCGAAGTCCATGAAACATGCCTGTAACATGTCCTCGAGCGTCTGGATCGTCCGCTCGCTTTGTCCGTCTGTCTGAAGGTGATACGCAGTCCTGAAATGCAAGCGCGTGCCCAACTCCTCATGAAATTTCTTCCAGAACCTGGAAGTAAAACGCACGTCTCGATCCGACACGATACAGATCAACACCCCATGCCGTGCTATCACTTCCCTCACATAGATCTCAGCCAAACGCTCCGCAGAAGATCTCTCACTGATAGCAAGAAAGTGAGCACTCTTCGTCAGCCGGTCCACAATCACCCAAATCGCGTTAACTCCATGCATAGTTCTCGGTAACTTGGTGATGAAGTCCATCGAGATCTGTTCCCACTTCCACTGGGGAATCTCCAGAGGCTGCAGTGGACAATGTGGACGCTGGTGTTCTGCCTTGACCCGGCGGCAGGTCAAGCATCTGTCAACTATCCAGGCAACATCCCTCTTCATCCAGGGCCACCGGTAATCTCTCTTCAGGTCCAAATACATCTTAGTGGCCGCGGGGTGGATCGAGAACCTCGATCTATGCGCCTCCTCCATTAGTATACGCCGAGCTCCGCCCGTATAGGGCACCCAAACTCGCCCTCGGAAAGTCATAAGTCCTCGGCTGTCCGTCACAAACTCGGACACCTGCCCAATCACCCGCTCCCTCTTGCGGTTCTCCGGTCTCACGGCCTCCACCTGGGCCTCTTGTATGGTATCCAAGACCGGAGTCATCACGAGCATCCTCATACACACATCTCGGATCGGGGTGCACTCTGATCTGCGGCTTAGGGCATCGGCTACTACGTTAGCCTTTCCCGGATGATACAGGATCTCACGAACCCCGTCCAAGTAGTGGCGCCAAATTTTGAGGGCGAACACCACCGCCCCCAACTCTAGATCGTGGGTGGGATACCTCGTCTCGTGAGGCTTCAGCTGCCTCGATGCATAGGCTATCACGTGCCATCTCTACATTAACACCGCACCCAACCCAGATATGGATGCATCACAGTAAACCACAAAATCCTCCATCCCCTGGGGAAGGGCTAACACCGGGGCTTCGCTAAACTTTTGGCGAAGAGTCTCGAATGAGGTCTGCTACTCAGGACCCCAGGTAAAAGCAACGCCCTTCCGGGTCAATCTGGTGAGAGGGACGACAATCTTGGAGAAATCCCTGATAAATCTCCGATAGTAGCCGACCAAACCCAGAAAACTCCTGATCTCGGTAGGGGATTTCGACACTTAACATCCCATAACTGCCTCAATCTTGGCCGGATCGACCAATATCCCATTCTGGTTAACGAGGTGTCCCAGGAACTGGACCTCCCGCAACCAGAAATCACACTAGGAGAATTTAGCATAAAGCCTCTCCGATCTTAACACTCCAAGAATCTCTCGCAAATATTCCTCATGCTGCTCTCTGGATCTCGAATACACAAAGATATCATCGATGAACACGATCACCGAACGATCCAACATAGGCCTGCACACCCGGTTCATGAGATCCATGAACGCTGCCGGTGCGTTGGTGAGCCCAAAAGGCATCACCACGAACTTGTAGTGCTCATAGCGAGTCCTGAAGGCCATCTTCTGAACATCCTCCTCGCGGACTCTCATCTGGTGGTATCCGGACCTCAAATCGATCTTGGAAAACCAAGATACACCCTGCAACTGATCGAACAGATCGTCAATCCTAGGAAGCGTATAATGGTTCTTGACCGTCAGCTTGTTCAACTCCCGGTAATCAATGCACATCCGGTGTGAACCATCCTTTTTATTAACAAAAAGGATCGGCGCTCCCCACGGCGAGCTACTCGGTTGGATGAATCCCTTCCCCAACAGCTCCTGAAGCTGCGAGGATAACTCCTGCATCTCAGGCGGCGCAAGGCGATAAGGGGCCTTGGCAATAGGCGCCGCTCCCGGAACCAAATCGATCCGGAACTCCACCTACCTCTCGGGAGGCACACCCGGTAACTCCTCGAGAAAAACATATGGAAACTCTGTCACTATCGGAACCTCAGCGATAGAACTAGATCTCTCGGCAGCAACTCGCATATCCATAACCTACGCTATAAAACCCTTACAACCCTGCTGTAGACTCTGTCTCGCTCTGGCGGCCGAGCAAAATGCCGACCCAGATCGGGTACCCTCGCCGTATACTGTAAGCACTCCCCCACTAGGGTCTCGTATGGTCACCAACTAACGCTCGCAGTCAATCATAGCTCCGAATCGACTCAACCAGTCCATGCTCACGATGACACAGACATCCCCCATCGCAATCAGTACCAGATCTATTGGAAACTCAACTCCAAAAATCTCAAGTACACAACCCCGGATCACATCGGTCGCAAACACCGCACGCTCATCGGCTATGGAGACTCTCAGAGGTCGACTCAGTGCCTCTCGCCGGATACTGATGTGATGACTAAATGCTAATGATACGAAGGATCGACTCGTACCCGAGTCAAATAACACCAAGGCAGGTACATAACTCACAATAAAAGTACCTATGCATAACACAATATAAGCACAACATAACTCAAATAAAATAAATAAAAGAACACATACCGGCCACGACATCAGGTGCTGCGCGGACCTCCTCCGATGTCAGCTGGAAAGCTCTCCCGTGAGCCTTCGATACCTTGGCCTTCACTGGCCGGCTCTCTGTAGCTCGTGCAGTAGCAGGGGCAGATCCTTGTGCTTATCCCTGAAGCAGCTGTGGGTACTCGGCCTTCCGATGGCCGGTCTGGTTACAGTAGAAACAAACTGCAAACCCCTTGGGGCAATCCCTCACGATATGCCCCTCCTTGCCACACTTGTAGCAAACACCAGCTCGACACACCCCCTCATGACTCTTGCCGCACTTTCCACAAGTGCGGCCCTTCTGGCCTCCAGATCTCGAATCAGCGGGCTTCGCCCGCTTGGCTGCCGGCTGAGACTGTGCCGGTCGCCGATCCCTCCCCTGAGACTCTGCCTCCTCCCTGACCCGAGTCTCCAGCTCTATCTCCCTCTTCCGGGCATTTTCCTAGAGCTCAGAAAATGTCCGGTAAGTCGAGTTCGCTACGAACTCGCGAATGTCCCTCCTTAAAATGCTTAGATACCGGCTTATACGTGCCTGCTCAGTAGACACATGCTCAGGGCAGAACATTGCCCTCTCGTGGAACATCCTCGTAATCACTGTCACTGACTTTGTCCTCTGCTTGAGGGACATAAACTCTTGGACCAACCGTTCCCTTTCCACCCGGGGAACATACTCGTCTCGAAACATCGCAGTAAACCTCTCCCAGGTCACTGCAGCGTGCTCTGCAGGAGTGAAATGAGCTGTCACAGTGTTCCACCAGTCCTTTGCTCCCAACCGAAGCTGGTTCAGCGCGAACCGTACCCTCTAGTGTTCCGGATAGGAACAAGTGTAGAAACATCCCTCAATGTCAGAGATCCATCTCATTGCGGCAATCGGATCCTGAGTCCCGTCAAATTCCGGTGACTTCGTGTTGCTGAACTCACGGTACAACAACGAGTCACCCCCATGTGGCCTGGCAGCAGCGACAGCTGCGGTGGCTGCAGCAACAGCCGCTCGGTAATCGCAGCGTAACGATCATCAAATGTCTCAATCAAGGTGGTGTTGATAGACCCAAACATCTCGGGAATCTATGCTCGGATGGCTGCGGCCACCTCCTCGTGAATCATCCTGCATATCTCCTCGTCACTGGTACCGCTGGTACCACTGCCCCCTGGGTTGTGGCACGTACCCACCATGATGTCTCTCTGAAACATAACATAAAATAATCAGAGACTCGATCGAGAGTAGTCGCACTCAATCACTCATCCCTACTTGTTCCTTAGCACCCTAAAGATTCTTACTTGGACTGGTTACCGATCCGGTGCTTCCAGTAGTACGGGCCCAATACTACCTTTCACACCGCATCCGTATTCATCCCAAGTCCTCCTCCTTGGATCCCAGATTGCAAGTACTCTATGCCTCTCCAAACACAGGCTACTCTCTGCTACCTACTCGCACTCAAAGCCACTCACAACAACAGTAACTCCTAGGCTAAGGCATCACAAATCAGGCCAATCTAGTCCTAAGATATGAAATACCTAGCCTACACTCTAGCATGCATAATATATCTCATAATATCTCATAACACATAAAATAGGGGTATTTTGGGAAATCACCGTTCGGGCGCTGACTGATTGTACAAACTGCTCCTTTCCGCTTTTCTCTTGAAAACTCTTACTCGTTTTTAGGAAAAATCATTTTTCTTGAAATTTTTTCTCAAATCCTCGGTTTGAGTCCAGACATACCCGAAGGTGTATCCGAATCCCTCAAACCAAGGCTCTGATACCAACTTGTAACGACGTAAATTTTAAACCAATTTTTTCATTTTCTTAATTATCACAAAAACACATGTCACATTTCTCAAAAACTCCAAATACCAATATTCAACATAGTTTTCAAAAACATTTATTCACAATCCAGGATCCACAAAATATAACTCCAACTCCATAGCGTGTGTACAATCATGCCGGTGCCTTCCCGCGATCCTCTGAGGTACCTGAATCACATAACACATAACACGGTAAGCACGCATGCTTAGTGAGTTCCCCAAAATACCACATATATCACATTAGCCACTCGAGGCTATAACACTTTAAGACCCTCCGGTCCGTGTGTCTCAGTGGGACCCTCCAATCCCATGGCTCGTTGGATCCTCTAGTCCGGTCTAAGTGAGAACCCTCCGGTCTCATGGCTCGTTGAACCCTGGTCCGGTCTCAGCAATCACATAATATAGCACGAATATACATATCACATAAACATTGCACAACTCAAGTAAGCACATAAGACCCTCTGGTCACACATAACTACCACTATAGGTAAAGTATAGTGAGAAAACTCACCTCCCAGCTAGTAGGAAATAGACACGCACTCGAGAATCCCGAACTAGCCTCCGCCTAACGCATTAGACAATCATTACAATCAGTTATCCCTTATTTCCTCATTTACACCTAAAGTCCTCTTTTCTCATTCTACTCTCTTAGATGGGTAAAAGATCATTTTACCCCTCCATGGTCTCAATGTTCCTAATTGACCCACTCTCAAGTCAACAAAAGTCAATATGAGTCAACAGCCAAACTTGACCCGACTCGCCGAGTGCACTCAGGTGACTCACCGAGTCCACTCGAATCCTCTGAATTCTTCCAAGGGTCTCACATAGCTCGTCGAGTTAACCCCTAACTCGACGGGTTATCACTGGGTCATGAATCATTGGGGCAACCCGATCCCACTCGTTGAGTCATCTCATAGACTCGACGAGTTGACTCATCTGGATGTCTCGTTTGGATGCTTGAGGTCAGATCTGCAACTCCAACCTCTAGATCTAGCCTCCTAATACCCAAAGGTCATGTAAAGGTTTGATCTTGATGACCATGCATGGCATAAATGCTCCATAATGCCATCACAAGCTCCAAGGAAGGTCAAATGCATGGGGACTTGCCTCTGACTGAATAAAGTTCGAATCTTTGGACCCTCAAGTTCCTTTCTAGTCCAGATATGAGGTTCTAACCTCAAACCATGCCCAAATAGCTCAAGAACACAATGTGCTTGGGAGAAAACCCTAAAAGCTCCCAAAAATGGGATCTAACAAACAAGAGGTCAAGATGAGAGCTTTATACCTCTGAATAGCAGCTAATGATAGAAGGATTCAAGATCCACAGCCTTCTCTTGATTAGTTCCACCAACTCTTCCAATCTTTCCTACAAAAAGCTCAAGAATGCTCAAGATGGCCTCTCTCTTTCTCTACAACGAAAGGGGCAGGTTAGGGTTTCTCTCTGGGGAAGGTGGCCGCAAAGGGAGGCCATAAGGGCCTTTAAATAGGCCACAAGCCTGAGAAATTAGGGTTTCCTTCAGCAACGCTGACTCGGCGAGTCGAATCACGGACTCGTCGAGTCTCCTCATTAATCCATGTCACCAGTCGCGACTCTACTCGACGAGTTGAGGCACCAACTCATCGAGTCACTCCACATATCACAAAATAAATACTTAAAATATTATATCTTGAAATTCGGATGTTACACTCATCAACAAGGACAATAAAGTGGTCACCACCAAATGAGCCTTCAAGAACTTGTCACTTCTCTTACTCAAAGCCAAAGTCAATTTCAACAAGAGACCAATAACACTTTCTCTAATATTCAAGCACAAATTGGAGACTTGGCCACCACTCTCAACAAGATGGAACAAAGGGGTAAACTTCCTTATCAAACCGAGAAGAACTCCTTGCAATAACCTTGAGAAGTAGGAAAACACTTGGAGAAAGCAACCCTAAAAGAGTTTCAAGAGAAGAAGAAGATGAAGTTATTATTTGTACCTCCGAAAGTTGTAGCTACTCCAACGGACCCGATTGTGCCAAACATTGACAAACCCGAATCTTCCAACAAGACCATCAAGCCATTGGTCATACCACCGCCTTTTCCCTCCCGGTTGGCTTCCTCAAAGAAATAAGAGGAAGATAAAGAGTTTCTTGAGACTTTCTGTAAGGTCCAAATCAACATTCCCCTATTAGATGCCATAAAGCAAATTCCACACTATGCCAAGTTTCTTAAGGATTTGTGCACCAATAAGAGGAAATTCAAGGCGAATGAAAAGATCCATGTCAATGCAAATGTGTCCGCGGTCATCCAAAAGAAGTTACCTCCCAAATGCAAGGACCCGGGAATGTTTTCTATCCCTTAAACTATTGGTGATTTCATGTTGAAAGTGCAATGCTAGATCTTGGAGCCTCGATCAATGTGATGCCATACTCGGTTTTTCAATCTCTCAATGTTGGACCTTTGGAAGAAACCGGAGTAATCATTCAATTAGCGGACAAGTCAAGTGTATTTCGAAGAGGCGTGTTGGAGGATGTACTAGTGGAAGTCAATCAACTAGTATTTCCCGCGGACTTCTATGTCATTGACCTTGAAGATAAGACTCCTTCCAAGTCATATATGATCCTTCTTGGAAGACCCTTCATGAATACCGCTCACACGATTATTGATGTTCATAATGGAAAGATCACCATGGAGTTTGATGAAGAGACCATTCACTTCAACATCTTTGAAGCAATGAGATACCCTATCAACATTTCTCCATTGTATCGGGTTGATGTGATTGAGCCAATCACCCAAGAACTATTCGAGTTATCACACGGAGACATTTTGAAGATGGTGCTCAACATGAGTCTTGATTGTGAGAGTTTGAAGAAAACATTGGATATGTATACATTGGACTCTGAAGTTGAAGGGATTGTGAAGACTTTAGAAGTTAAAAATTCAACAAAGAAGGTTGTTTCTCAAGATGCCTTATCTCATTCTCCAAACAAGATGCCCCCTTCCATAATCCAACCACCCACACTTGAATTAAAAGTCTTACCTAGCCATTTGAAGTATGCTTATCTAGGTAAAGACGAAACTCTCCCGGTGATCATTTCCTATCAATTGAAAGAATTTGAAGAAGATCAATTGGTTGAAGTTTTAAAAGATCATAAAGAGGCCATGGGGTGGACAATAGCGGATATCAAAGACGATTAAATCCCCCTATGATGGAAGTTGTCAAGAAAGAGATAATCAAGCTCCTTGATGCGGACATGATTTACCCTATTTCCGACTCCAAATGGGTTAGTCCGGTTCAAGGGGTTCCTAAGAAAATGGGAATCACGGTTATTGAGAATAACAAAGGCGTCATGGTTCCCACTCAAGTTCAAAATGGATGGAGGGTGTGCATTGATTATCGAAAGTTAAATTCAAGCACACAAAAAGACCATTTTCCTCTTCCTTTCATCGACCAAATGCTCTAAAGATTGGCAGGAAAATCGCATTATTGTTGCCTTGATGGATACTCGGGTTTTCACCAAATACCCGTTGTCCCCGAAGATCAAGACAAGACGACTTTTACATTCCCTTTCGACACGTTTGCCTACAAGCAGATGCCATTTGGATTATGAAATGCCCACACCACATTCCAACGATGTATGGTGAGCATCTTTTCTGAGTATGTTGAGAATATAATTGAAGTGTTCATGGATGACTTCACCGTGTATGGAAATTCGTTTGATGAATGCTTGGATAACCTTAAGAAGATTTTGAAAAGGTGCATTGAGAAGAAGTTGGTGTTAAACTTTGAGAAGTGCCACTTCATGGTTAATCAAGGCATCATCTTGGGACACATCGTCACCAAAAAGGGAATTGAAGTTGATAAAGCCAAAATTAATGTCATACAAACCCTTCCTTACGCAACATGTGTTAGAGAAGTGAGATCTTTCTTGGGCCATGTGGGATTCTATAGGAGATTTATCAAAGATTTCTCGAAGATCACGAGACCGATGTGCCTCATTCTCCAAAAAGATGTTGACTTTGACTTCAATGTAACATGTCAAGAGGCCTTTGACAAACTTAAAGACTTGCTCACCTCCGCTCCAATAATCCAACCTCCAAATTAGGAGCTTCCTTTTGAGATTATGTGTGATGCAAGAAATTTTGCCATTGGAGCGGTTTTAGGTCAAAAGGAGGGAAAAGCATCACATGTCATCTATTATGCCTCCAAGACCTTGGATAATGCTCAAGCCAATTATTCCACCACCGAGAAGGAACTTCTCGCTATTGTCTTTGCCTTGGAGAAATTCCAGCAATACCTTCTCGGGACAAAAGAGATTGTATACTCCGACCATGCGGCCTTGAAGTATCTAATGACCAAGAAAGATGCCAAGCCACGGTTAATTAGGTGGATTCTTCTTTTACAAGAATTCGATCTTGAGATAAAGGACAAAAGTGGTACCGAAAACCTAGTCGCAGATCATTTAAGCCAGTTGAATAATGGTGGTTCTTCTTCTTCCATTCTTGATGAATTTCCGGATGAACATCTCTTCTCCATTTCAAACACCATTCCTTGGTATGCAGATATTGTAAATTACTTGGTTACTAAAGAAATTCCACATGCATTTACCAAGTACCAAAAGGTCAAGTTGAAGAGTGATTCCAAATACTACGTATGGGATGACCCTTATCTTTGGAAACATTGTCCGGATCAACTAATACGGCAGCGTGTTCATCAAAATGAGGTCGAATCAATTCTGAAGTTTTGTCATGAGTATGCATGCAGAGGACATTTTGGTCAAAACAAAACCATGCGAAAGGTGCTCGAATGTAGACTATATTGGCCAACAATGTCAAGAGATACATATCTATTTTGCAAGAGTTGTGATAGATGTCAAAGAATGGGAACCGTATCCATGAAGAACGAAATGATTCAAAGCCCTATCCTCATTTGTGAGATCTTTGATGTATGGGGAATCGATTTCATGGGCCTATTCCCCGTTTCTTTGATTATACTTATATACTCTTGGCGGTTTATTACGTCTTAAAGTGGGTGGAAGCAAAGGCTACACGACATGATGATTCTAAAACTGTAATTAACTTCTTGAAGTCAAATATTTTCACAAGATATGGTGTATCGAGAGCCTTGGTGAGTGATAGGGGCACTCATTTTTGCAATAAAATGATGGAAGCCATGATGAAGAGATATGGTGTCACACACCGGATTTTGACCGCCTACCATCCATAAACAAATGGCCAAGCCAAAGTGTCAAATCGAGAAGTCAAACAAATTCTTGAAAAGACGGTCAACACCACACGTAAAGATTGGAGCTTGAAGTTAGAAAATGCATTGTGGGCGTACCGAACCGCCTAGGAAACTCCAATTGGCATGTCTCCATTCCGCCTCGTATATGGAAAGTCTTGTCACTTACCGGTGGAATTGGAACACAAGGCATATTGGGCGGTTAAAAAGTGTAATTTCAATATTGAAGAAACCGGGAAGCACCGAAAGATGCAACTTCAAGAAATTGAAGAGTTGAGGAACGAGTCTTATGAAAATGCAAGCATCTACAAAAACAAGACAAAAGTGTTTCACAACAAGAACATCACTCGAAAACATTTTATTCCGGGCCAAAACGTTCTTCTTTATCATTCATGCTT
The DNA here is from genome assembly GCF_052849685.1 of Lactuca virosa. NCBI lineage: Eukaryota > Viridiplantae > Streptophyta > Magnoliopsida > Asterales > Asteraceae > Lactuca > Lactuca virosa. Next base: position 25,048,573 of record NC_136432.1, read on the forward strand.
AAAGCTATTCCCGGACAAGTTGCGATATCGATGGCACCGACCTTTTATCGTTATAAAAGCGTTTGATCACGGTGCGGTTGAAATTAAGAGTTTGGAAACGAATCAAATATTCAAAGTGAATGGGCACCGTTTGAAACCGTTTTATGAAGGCTTTGACACGGGAGAATTCGATAACGTAACATTGGAAACTCCGATTTACGAAGGTTGACAGAAGCGGGGCTATGTCTTGGCAAAGACGTTAAATAAATGCATAATAAAAAAAATAATCTCTGTTTGAAATTTAGGTGTTTCTAAGCTAAAAGTTAGTCAAAAAAAAAAGTTGCGCGGGTGCCCACGCAAGCGTTACGCGACCCAGATCCACCCGCGCAAATTCCGAGCTCCAAATTACCCCCACATGGGGTTCCATCTAATTAGTGCGCGCGGCCAGCCTCCACCCTCGCAGATTCTTGCACGGCCAAGACCAAAATCCCATAAGCTCCTTGCGCGACCAACCCATCAGTGACACCCACCCTTATTGCTCCGACCCAGACCTGAGACCACCCGCCCATACCTGATCGTACCCGATAACCCGACCCATCTACAACCCACCCTTATAACTCCTTAACTCGTCGGACCCCCTTTCCCTGCTTTTGAATCCCGTCCACGAAGAACGCAGCTAAGCACCATAGAGACCAGCCTCCATTGTTGCGTTGCTACTGCCGACTCTAGATCCGCCGGCGAAGGTGCTGCTGCCGCCTGCTTCCAGCTTTGGTCGGCGCTGCCATCCTCGCCATTTCCGCCTCCGTAGCTTGTTCCTTCTCCCTTCTTTCCAGCCGACAGCCACCATCTTTTTACCCCCCCCCTTCGTCGCCGGAAAAACGCAACTCACCACCACCGCCCTCCTCACTTGCTTCTACCATCGGTGCACCCCACCACCCTCCTTCCCAACTAATTCTGACCAGCAGCAACCCTTTTCCTACCGAGAATAGCTCAATACCGCCACATCCTCTACCTCGCCGGAAAAACGAAACCACCCCATACCGCTGCCACCTTTCTTCCAATTCCAATTTTTTGGGGCATTCTTCACCAAATACTCCCGGACACGCCGATCTACACTTAATTTGCAAAAATCACCTCTCCGGAAAACCTAGCTCCGTGCTTACGGTTTTCAGTTTTGGTTTCAGGTACTTCTTCTTCAAAAGGAAAGGAGTCGGCATGATTGCAGCGAATCACACCATGTTTTCCGCACATGAGATCTTTGGGATTATACTATGATATTGTTTCATTATAACATGTTTTGATTATTGACATGCTGGTTTTGATATGGAATGACACTATGTATGTTTTTTATACTTTTGGTTTTATAATAACTTAATTAAAAATGTCATTTTTGGTCTTGAATTTTTGGGATGTTACAAATACTCTACAAATTATGAGTGATATTTAGGTTGTATTTTTCCCTTTATTGTATTGTTGGTGTTTTCTCTCTCCTATATATAAAGAGAGAGTTGGTCATTGTAAAAGTAAGAGTGCACTCACAATGTAGTTTTTAGAGAGAGAGAAAGTGTGGTGGGATTTCTCCCACCAAGGGAGATTTATCTCTCCCAACAATGCTCTTCATGTAATATTTTTATCTCTTTTCTAGTTTATGGAACTACAAATCTTCATGTTCTTCATTTTTATGTTCGATAAATCTCAAGATATTATTTATTCCAAATCCACCGATCGTCAAAATGGGTTTCAACAATTGGTATCAGAGCCGTACCTTGAAGGTTCAAGCGACTGGTTCAAGGGAGCGACTCTCGTTCGGTGTTTATCTTGAAGATTTTTCGATTTTTGCAAGAATTTTCGGGTTCAAATCGGAAATTTTTATGATGAGTTTTTCTGTTTTTATGTGTTGATTCTAGCTTAGAAGAATAAAAAAGTTGGTGATTACTTGTTCATTTTTCTACGGGAAAATCAAGTTTATAATGTTCTTATTATGCTTTTGAAGAAAAGAAGAAGAAAAAGGGAGAAGAAATTTTGTGGTCTCTAAAAGTGTTGAAGAATTTGTTCCAGGAGGTGTTTATTCTTGGAAATGAGACACAAAATTATGGGCTTTTTATTGAAGAAAGTGGAGGTTTTCCTTTGAAGATTTTGTCCAGCAACTTTTGTTCATCCAAAAGGTATGAACTTCTCTTGTTCATCAAATATTATTGCTGGTAGATCTCTTATGTTAGAGCTTGGACGTATTAAGTTGTTTGCAAAAGGCTTTTGTCCTTGCTACTCCTTTTGGAAAAGTGATATCCACTTTATTTTCCCTCCAAAGACAAAAAACCATGTGACTTGACCAATCCCATCACCTTTTGTCCCTTTAAACCCCTGCACACTCCACCTTTTTGCCTTACCAACACCTGTTTTTGATCCAAAATGCTTTAGAAAAGATTCTCCTTATTAAAATATGAATAAATGGCCTTTTTGGTATCATTTTTTCATGAAAAATAGCATTTTTTGTCATCAGCTTAGCCTTCCTCGGTTCCCAAAACCGCAGCCCAAAAAGTGCATCCCAGAGCCTCCTGAGAAGCCTCTGCGCTACCCCTCTCAGTTATGGTACCGGAGCCCCTCTCAGCTGCGGTACTCCTCTCTGAACTTCTACCCGCAGCCTCCTCCTCTCTTCAAAATCTCTTATCTCATACAAGGTATGTGTAGGACGTCATGCTTAGTATCACAACACATGCATCATAGTAATCAAGTAACAACAACCATTGCATTAATATTAAAGTGTTTACAATGTTTTCAATTCACATAAGATTGACTCCAAAAAGTAAATAACCAAACAAAGAGATGAAACTACTATGCTCCATCTTCTGAATCCTGGTGCAAGAACCTGTCTACTAGTTCCTAAGAATACAAGTTATTTTGAAAGAGTAGATCAACATTTAAGCTGGTGAGTTCATAAGCGTTTTGATTTAGAAAAACAGGTTCTGTGTTCTTTGACAAGTGTGTTATGTTTCTCCAGAAAATCCTTATATTTTCTGATATAATGAATGTTAATATAAGTATGATAATTCCGGTTCCTTCTATAATCTCTTATCTCATACGCGCTATGTGTAAACCAATATCGAACAGACAGTTAACTGTATGGATCTGCCCTAAGCCCACAACCAAACAAGGAACAGGAAATGGGGCGAAAACCACACATTCCACAGTCTATCGGATATTATTTATACGTAACCCGAATGTATAAAATAAGGGATTATAGAATTAACAATGAATATTCGATGGTTGAATGATAATCCGATTCTTTGTAAAGTACTGATGTTTGTCCTGGAAAATCCTTTATTTTCCCCTGAGTGTGAGTTGTTGCCTTAATTGTTCCAAAAGTGATAAGTATAAATATTTTCCATACTTATTTTATTAAAGCATTTCTCATGAAAAGTATATTACTACGTAAATATATCGTTGTTATCTACTTGTGAGTTTTATGACCATACTAACTTATACGACGTGAATCGGACACCAATATCCTTTATGACTTTGTCACCCGTAGACCTGCCGGTCCTACTGTAGCTAACAGCAAGGTGCGGGATTGTCAGTCCCGTATAGATCTATACACAAACTCACGCTCTCCCTCAAGGAGACTCTGGTTTATAAGGGTAGACTTCCACTGGTACGTATGTAGGTACTCGAAGATGTGTCTCACAAACTAGATTAACGACTTTACAAGTAATAATGAGAAAAACCCTTTTTATAAATAACAAATAAGTTTATAAACAAATACTTTCATTCCCTAAACTATATACTTAGCATAGTTTATATGTTTGTTTGATGTACGGTTCTTGGACTTGTAAACCGATGTATTGAATCCCAAACTATACCAATTATAGTTTGCATGTGTGTTAAGTACTCGGTTTGTGTATTGTTCTGAAAACTATGCAATTATAATTGTGAGTTGAAAACTTCCCTTATGCACAACATATTACAAAAGGGATAAGATATCTAAGCATTTTTATAAAATGTGGTGATCTTTTGGTTGTATCAATTCTATAAGTTTTAGTCCTGTTGAAATTCTGTGCATAAAGTTCACAAAAACCATTTGTGTTTGACTTGTATTCTCCCCCTAAAACGTAAAAATAAAAGCGTAGGGGTATGAACTCACCGTTGGTTGCGTGAATGTGCCAGACAACGAGACTGGAAACGAAGACCCTCAAGTTGATATACGCGACACTTTACGGGATCCTAATAATAATTAAATACATATACGCATATTATTAGCGAAACCATTAATTATAGTGTTTGTAAAACACTTGTTTTTGGTTAAGGAATGGTACCAAGATTCAATCGAACTGGAGCGTAGGGGTTCAGTTTATTAGCGAAACCCTCGCTTAGCGTTCTTGCGGATCTTCACTATTGTATTTGATGTGCTAATCCGTAGGGAGCGTAGGGGTTCAGTTTACTTGTCTAAGTTCTGCCGAATGGTAGAATGTCCACGTGTAGTCCTGGGCTGCTTTGTCTTGAAGTTCATGATAGGATTTACACCTGGTCCATCTATCCTTATCTTATGTATACAAGTCGTATATAATTAAGATGAGTAAGATGGTCGGATGTGCGACTCTGCCCCAAGTCCACAACTAGACAAGGAACATGAGGTAGGGCGGAAGCACACATTCTCAGTCTGCAAAATCTTAATTATATACTACTCTTGCGTATACACTTAGTGGTGGTTGTCGAGGCCAACAAAATAAATACCCTAAATATTACACACTAAAATAGTGTATAGTGGTAAAGGAATCGAATCCACGAAGATTGGTTCAATTTTATAACTCTATGAAAAATCTCTTTGTAAAAATACTTGTAAAATGACAATAAATTAAAAATGGGGGGTTTGGTATTTTGAAATACTTGAAATAAATTAGAATTAAACTAAGATTTAAATAGACAATTTCAACAAAAATAAGAGTTTGATGTAAAATGAATAAGGGAAGGATGGTTGAATTAAGGTTTCCTCACTTTGACTTTTGATGAACATATCATTAGAATCCAATGGTACAATACTTGATTTAAATCCTTAATTTGGCTATAGTAATCCAAGAAGCTTGAGATTACCTAGACTTTTCTTAGTTGTTAAAATGGTTAGAGAAGCTCATAACAATTTCCTTAGTCAAAGTCACAATTTCCATTAAGCATGTAATTAGTGAAAGTCAACTAGCATTAAGAACCAAAAAGTCACCAAATCCAAGAGGAGTCAAATGCTTTCACTACCATGTTGGAGGAAATGTTTTTATGATTGTGTGAAGCAAAAACAACACAAAAATCATTTGTTGCTTGCTAATTTGAGGATCCTTTACTTAATCAAGAAATTAGCCAACTAATCACCACAAACACATTTAAACTCATGAATAAAAACATACAAGTAGTGATAAGATGTTAAAACACAAAACATTCCCATAAAGATTTAACAACAAGTTCATGGATTCTTCAACATTCAACAAAAGTTCAAAGGATTCAACAAAAGTCAACCAAGATTTGTCTAGCCAAGCATGGCTAAACTCAAGAAAACAAAGTTAGAGAAGATTGTACCAAACATTAAACAAGAATCAAGAGGTGAAAAGATGATGTTCTTGAGGTGTTCTTGGCCTTCAAAAATCTTCAAAACTCTAGAGAGAATGCTCCAAAATCGGATGTGCAAGAGTCTCCAAAAGATGGGCACCAACCTTCCTCAAATAGCCTTCCAAATGAAATTCCGAATTTTCCCCTACGGTGCTGTGCGTGACCTACGTGCTGTTGCGCAGGTGGTTCCTGAATGTGGCCTCTTTGAGGTTTGGGCATCCATAACTTAGCCCACTTGGCCCAATTCGAGTCCAATCAGCTCCTAGCCCATTTTTCTTCAAGTTTTCTTCATTTTAAGCCCAATTTGGATTCTCCATATCCTCCATATCTCGTAAACTCGCCCGATTAATAATCTACGCATGCTTGAATATTCTCCCGCATCTTGCAAATTTAAAGTTTATATCTCTCCAAGCCTTCAAATAATCATCAAGCTCGCTCCATGTATCATCTCCACTGCCCATCAAGCCCAAAATCCTCGACGTCCTCTTATTCCAATCGCTTTCCATATGTCCCGAACATTCCCGCTCCACTAATCTCCATGAAATCTGCAATAAAGCTCACGAAACTAGAAAGTACCCGAAATGGTCATAAATTAACAAAATGGAAAATATGCATGGAAATTATCTAAATTATGAATGAAACATGCTAAAATAAACTATAAAAATAAGTAAATAAAATAAACTATCACTTATTAATGGTTGGTAATTCGTATTCGTCCTTAGCCTCTGTGCTTGAACTTGACCTGTTGGACGAGTGGTGGTTCTGGAAGATCTGCTGGGTATACGTCGGCAAGGTTTCGGAAGTCATAGTACTCCTCTCATGAGTACTTCGGGGTTTAGAATACAAAAGACAATTCTGAGGTCTGGGTTGGGTTGTCGTTACGAGTGACGAGGGTTTCGTTCATCAGTCGGTTTAAGGCGGTGGGTTTTCGTAACACATGAACTTGGTATGGTGAGGACCACGCCAATTCACGTCGAATGACGACGCCATACTCTCTATAGAAACAAGTGTTGAGTCTATTTGAAAGAAACGTCTGTTATAATGATGGTGTATCCCGAGTGTGCCTGACAATGCATTCTGTGTAGGCTTTCTAGTGCTTTCTCGATATAACCACTGCCGCAAATCGTACCGCAATAAGAAAGTAATAGCAGTGAAAGTGTTTTGTTAACTAGTGACGATACTTTATATTATGATCCTTCTCGGTACCTCTATGATCGCTTGGCATATATACAAGTTATGTATAATTAAGATAAATAAGACGGTCGACTGAGTGACTCTGCCCTAAATCCACAACCAGACAAGAAACAGGAATTAAGGCGGAATCACTCACTCTAATTCTGCAAAATCTTAACTATGCTTTACCCTGATGTACGTACTAAGCCATCATAGCTCACCTGCGCTGATCTTTAGTTCTCTTAGGAATGTCGTGACTTGTTCGGACGAGTGAGTTATTTATAATTACTTTTTAATTTCCCCGAATTGTAATATTAATATAAATTAAATCTTTAAAGTAATTTTATTTAGAAGACGTACCAAAATCTCAAAAGAGGGGGGGGGGTGGTTCCTCGTTGCTCTTTTAGGTCATGTCGTTAAACTCCTCCTTCTCCTTCGTCATTTCTCTCTGTCGGACAGTCTCTCTTGAAATGCCCCATTTCACCACATGCATGGCATACTTGAATTATACTAGCATCGTTAGTTGAAGTGATGTGTTGAGTCGGAGTCCTACAAAAGCGAGCTTCTTCACAATTTCTAGTCTTTGGACAATCTTTTTTGAAATGTCCAGATTCACCACACCTATAACAGACCTAACTTAAGTCAATGCCGAGGACTTTGGTGGTTGGTTGTGCCGGTATCATGCAGAAACGAGTGGTGTGTCCTTGTCTGTTGCAGTTCTTACATTGCAATTTGTGGCATTTTCCTAAGTGATTGAAATTGCATTTCTTGCAATCCGGCAAGTTTCCAACATATTGTCATACTGGCATTGGTACTGGAGTGGCAGATGTTGTGGCTGTAGGGGTTGCCACAGGTTGTTGTCTCTTGGCAATTTTTTGAGATAACTTGTGCTCCTTTTTGTTCCAGAACTTTCGTTTATTCTTAGGTTTGAGAGCTGGAGTATCATTATGGCCAGGACCTTGTCGGTTTCCTTGTGTGTGACTACAGTTTGAATTGTTGAAACTGTTTCCATCGTCGTTTGGGTTGTTAGCATTGAATTGCGCCATGACAGCTGTCACGGCGGCTGTGACCGCGGCCTGAAATGTAGCGGAGTCTATCTGTAGAATTGGTGTATTGCTAGTTGGCTGGTTACCTTCTTGTGAAGACATGGTTCTGTGCCATGACGAGAAATGATCTTGTGAGTAACTATGGTCATCGGTAGATGTATTTCACAAATTTGTATATACTTATAAATTTCACGCCTTGATGGACTATCCTGAATGTTTCTGACAACATTTCTGAAGTGTATTCTATGGAAGTGAGTATTGCACGAGTGTTATTTAAGCTAAGTTATACCGGCTTCCGAGAGTATCATGATCCGACTTCTATAGTGTTCTGATAACCATCCATAAAGGAAGTCTATATGAAATAGTCTTTTGAATTTGAAGTGACTATTTCTGTGACCTGGTTTACTGATACTAGTTGCAAGAAAAGAGGCGATAAGCCTAACACATAGTGCGAGCAGTGTAATCACTAACTCACTAAGTTATACTATTTTATTAGGTATTAGTGCGACGTATAAGGTGTTTGGTTTCTTCGCATGATTCGAGAGTGGTTTCCTCTGTTCTCTGTCCTTCCTACGTTTGCTCTAGTTCATTCTTGTGAAGATCTGTTGTCTTTGGACACCCCTATGGTGTTCCGGTTCTCTGTAGGTGTATTGAGTTTTCGTTTCTCTTTGGTCCGGGTTTTGTCACTGATCTCAATCACTTCATGCTGAAGAGTCTGACTCCGAATGTCTCTGCGGACCCCACACGCCTTCTCTTGAGAAGGTAAGGTTCATCTATGATCACTCTGGTGCCTTTCACTCTGGCTGATCCCTTCTCGGGATCCTTCTCATGAACCTCTTCTTGTTCCTGCTTGACTCCTTTGTTGACTGCTAACAATGAGTGGTTTCCTCTATCTATGTCGGTTGCGCGAGAATGGGAGTGTCTAAAGAATCTATGAGATTAATATAACATTTTTATCTTACGGGGTGATCCTTGCTGGGTCCTTCTATGATCCTGCAGTGTATACAAGTTGTATATAATTTAAGATTAAATAGACCTTCAAATAGGTGATCCTACTCTAAGACCACAACCAAACAAGGAACAGGAAATAGAGCGTAGATCACCCATTCTAAGTCTATAAAATCTCCATTATATAAAACCCTAGGAGTATACACTCCAAAATTATAGACCTACCAGTAAGGGTCTTTTAATTTTCACATAAGTTATTTATAGAGCCTAAAATACTTGTATAGTATTGTAATTATATGCTTGATACTTGTTGTTATCTTATAGTAACTAAAATACTCCTATAGTATTTTAACTTTGTGTTTTGCTCTTGAGATCCTTCGAATACAGAGTTAGGTAAGTTTTAAGCCTGTTGCAACACCACATCACTCCCAAACACATGTTGGTCTTATCTCAAATAAATGTAGTTGATCAGGCTATATTTATTCCAGATATGATTACTTAACTGTCCAGGTTTGACCGTAGTGCCCAACATTTAAATACTTCTGTTCTTGTTCTTCTTGTGATACTTGTTTTAGTAAGTATATATATATATATATATATATATATATATATATATATATATATATATATATATGCAGGTATGTATACTCTTATAAAAATATTGTTATATTTTAAAAATATACTTTTAGTCAGAGCACTTCGGCCCCATTGTATTTATAGTTGTATATATTTTATAGGTTGATATACTCAGTTCACTATAAACAAGGCTCTGATACCAATCTGTCACACCCCCAAACCGGAACGGCGGAAACGTTCGGGGGTGGAGGACGTCATGCTTAGTATTACAACACATGCATCATAGTAATCAAGTAACAACAACCATTGCATTAATATTAAAGTGTTTACATTGTCTTCAATTCACATAAGACTGACTCCAAAAAAGTAAATAACCAAAGAAAGACATGAAACTACTATGCTCCATCTTCTGAATCCTGGTGCATGAACCTATCTACTAGTTCTTGAGAATTCAAGTTATTTTGAAAGAGTAGATCAGCATTTAAGCTGGTGAGTTCATAAGCGTTTTGATTTAGAAAAACAAGTTCTGTGTTCTTTGACAAGTGTGTTATGTTTCTCTAAAAAATCCTTATATTTTCTGATATAATGAATGTTAATATAAGTATGATAATTCGGGTTCCTTCTATAATCTCTTATCTCATACAAGCTATGTGTAAACCAATAGCGAACAGACAATTAATTGTATGGATCTGCCCTAAGCCCACAACCAAACAAGGAACACGAAATGGGGCGGAAATCACATATTCAACAGTCTATCGGATATTATTTATACGTAACCCAAATGTATAAACTAAGGGATTATAGAATTAACAATGAATATTCGATGGTTGAATGATAATCTGATTGTTTGTAAAGTACTGATGTTTGTCCTGGAAAATCCTATATTTTCCCCTGAGTTTGAGTTGTTGCCTTAATTTTTCAAAAACTGATAAGTACAAATATTTTCCATACTTATGTTATTAAAGCATTGCTCATGAAAAGTATATTACTACGTAAATATATCGTTGTTATCTACTTGTGACTTTTATGATCATACTAACTGATACGACATGAATCAGACACCAATATCCTTTATGACTTTGTCACCCGTAGATCTGCCGGTCCTACTGTAGCTAACAACAAGGTGCGGGATTGTCAGTCCCTTATAGATCTATACACAAACTTACGCTCTCCCTCAAGGATACTCTGGTTCATAAGGGTAGACTTCCACTGGTACGTATGTAGGTACTCGAAGATGTGTCTCACAAACTAGATTAACGACTTTACAAGTAATAATGAGAAAAACCCTCTTTATAAATAACAAATAAGTTCATAAACAGATACTTTCGTTCCCTAAACTATATACTTATTATAGTTTATATGTTTGTTTGATGTACGGTTCTTGGACTTGTAAAACGATGTATTGAATCCCAAACTATACCAATTATAGTTCGCATGTGTGTTAAGTACTCGGTTTGTGTATTGTTCTGAAAACTATGCAATTATAATTGTGAGTTGAAAACTTCCCTTATGCTCAGCATATTACAAAAGGGATAAGATATCTAAGCATTTTTATAAAATGTGGTGATCTTTTGGTTGTATAAATTGTATAAGTTTTAGTCCTGTTGAAATTCTGTGCATAAAGTTCACAAAAACCATTTGTTTTTGACTTGTATTCTCTCCTAAAACGTAAAAATAAAAGCGTATGGGTATGAACTCATCGTTGGTTGCTTGAATGTGCCGGACAACGATAGTGGAAACGAAGACCCTCGAGTTGATATACGCGGCACTTTACGGGATCCTAATAATAATTAAATACATATACGCATATTATTAGCGAAACCATTAATTATAGTGTTTGAAAAACACTTGTTTTTGGTTAAGGAATGTTACCGAGATTCAATCGAAGTGGAGAAAGTGGGTTTTCAGTCAAGTTCACGACTTAGGAAGGTTTGCGGCCTTGAACTATTCTCGGCCGTGAACAGCCCTTGAATGGTTTACGACCCTGATCAGTGTTCTTGAAGTAAATGTGAAGGTTTGAAGGGTTCACGGCCGTGAACTGTCTTCGGCCTTTGAAGATTTGAAGATTTGAAGGGTTTGCGGCCGTGAACTCAAGAACAATAATACTGGATTCGATGAAAAACGCGTTTTAGATGCTCCACAACAACACCTAAAGGTGATTCTTGATGATTTTCGGAAGGAAAGGGGGTATTTTTGTGTTTGCGATTGAGAGGTTAGAGAGAGAATGGGGGAGTTTTCGGCCAGAAAAGTGTAAATGAGGGTAGCACACACACACACACACACACACACACATATATATATATATATATATATATATATATATATATATATATATATATATATATATATATATATATATATATATATAGGGGGGTTCATGGTCGGTGGTAGGGGCCACCAGTCGTGAACGGGTTTACGGCCGTGATCGGGTTCACAGCCGTTAACTCCAATCAGACCAGATTTTGTTGATTTTCAAAGAAACTCGGGTTTTTGCGCGATTTTGGTTTCGACTCTTAGATAAAATTTAATTGCATAAATTAATGATTTTCCAAGCTATGAGAATTTGACGGAATAAAGTAAAATTCAAAATTTATTTAACGGAATCGGCTAACGTTAATGGAAAAAGGTTCGGGTTGTCACATCATCCCCTCGATAGAGGGAATTTCGTCCCGAAATTCTAACATAGAATACAAATCATGGACTCGGAAAGAGATGAGGGTTCTTTTGTTGCATTTGGTCTCCTCGATCTCCAGTGAATTCTGATCCTCGCTTGGCGTTCTTGCGGATCTTCACTATTGTATCTGATGTGCTAATCCGTAGGGAGCGTAGGGGTTCAATTTACTTGTCTAAGTTCTCCCAAATGGTAGAATGTCCACTTGTAGTCCTGGGCTGCTTTGTCTTGAAGTTCATGATAGGATTTACACCTGGTCCATCTATCCTTACCTCGTGTATACAAGTCGTATATAATTAAGATGAGTAAGACGGTCGGATGTGCGACTCTGCCCCAAGTCCACAACTAGACAAGGAACAGGAGGTAGGGCGGAAGCACACATTCTCAGTCCGCAAAATCTTAATTATATACTACTCTCGCGTATACACTTAGTGGTGGTTGTCGAGGCCAACAAAATAAATACCCTAAATAGTACACACTAAAATAGTGTATAGTGGTAAAGGAATCGAATCCATGGAGATTGGTTCAATTTTATAACTCTATGAAAAATGTCTTTGTAAAAATACTTGTAAAATGACAATAAATTAAAAATGGGGGGTTTGGTATTTTGAAATACTTGAAATAAACTAGAATTAAACTATGATTTAAATAGACAATTTCAACAAAAATAAGAGTTTGATGTAAAATCAATAAGGGAAGAATGGTTGAATTAAGGTTTCCTCACTTTGACTTTTGATGAACATATCATTAGAATCCAATGGTACAATACTTGATTTAAATCCTTAATTTGGCTATAGTAATCCAAGAAGCTTGAGATTACCTTAACCTACCTTGAACTTCGGACCGCTGTTCTTCCACTACAGTTTCGCACTGCAGTTCTTCCACTGCACCTCGCCACCGCATCCCACACTCTTAGCTACCGCAGCTAGTCTATCCCTCTCAAACTTCGGTACCTACCCTTCTCAAACCCGCCATCACCCTTCTCGACTTCGGTACCACCTTCTTCAGCCCCTCTTCTCTTTAACGTTCCCTTTCTCATTTCTTCCTCCTCCTCTTTCAACCTCCCCCCTCCTTTCCTCCTCCTTCCTCCTCCATCCTTCGCCCCTCTCAAAGCAGCCCCTCCCCTCTTTTTCTTTATCTTTTTTTAGCCTTATTTTTTTTATTAACACCATTTATTTTTTTTAACACCCATTTTTTTACACCAATTTTTTTTTCTGCCAATTTTTTTATTTTAACCAATTTTTTTAACACCATTTTTTTTATTAAAACCAATTTTTTGAAACCAATTATTTTTTTAATACCAATTTTTGCCACAACCCAACCTATGATAGTCACATTGGTTTAATTCTGCTGATTATATTGGAATAATTTTATTCTTTCCATGAGGATTACTCCATACTGCAGTCGGACATCATATTATTCTTCACGATAATTGCACCGCAACGACGCCTGATCAACAAAGTTATTCTTCACTTTATAGGATTTTTATGACTTGTCGCTTTTGATCTACGGTTGACGAACCATGTATCTTAAGCATGTGAACTTTATTTCTTTTTGAAGACCACTTCGGGAGTTCCAACACTGCAGTTTGGGTATATCGGTATTCTTTCAGCACAACAAAGATTTTTTCACGCAGAATTATTATTGTTACTTTGGTATTTGATCGAGCAGTTTTCAGCGACTGAATCAGCTAGCTACAGATGACCGCAGAGTATTTATTTTACTCTCATTCTCGTGTTTTATCAAGACCCTTCATACATTTAGGGAGAGTCTGCATAACTCTTGGTATCCGACACTCTCCATTTGATATCCGGTCATTGGTTATCAAAAATAGGGAGAGAATGTGGCACTTATTTTTGATCATGCAGTCAAATTTTTGACATTGCTAGACCATGTCTTTAGACTCACATTATTTATTATTCGGACTTCACTTTTGGATGCTTCACACTTTTAACATGTTATTCTTTTGAAGAATTTGGGTGTATTATGATTTGAGAATTAGAGATGTTTTTCAGACTTTTTGAAGCCGAAGTGCTTTTCTGATTGGATCTTCTACTTGATCATGGGGCTTATGACTAGTTTGAAGATTTGGATCTTATTTTTCTGCTTCATTCGTGGTGCTTTGAAGTCGAAGACCTTTACTGTTTAGAGATTCATGGCCAACATCAGAGATCAAAGAAACTTCAGAGTTTCAGAGACATTTCAACATTTGGTTCTCATTATGTTTCATTTTCTTGCCACACTTGCTAGTCGGTTACTGTATTTTAGCTGTTTATCACTTCATTTGTATCCCTCATTATTTGCGAGCATTTAGGGAGAGAATGTTGGAGCATGTAAATGCTCTACAAATTATGAGTGATATTTAGGTTGTATTTTTCCCTTTATTGTATTGTTTGTGTTTTTTCTCTCCTATAAATAAAGAGAGAGTTGGTCATTGTAAAAGTAAGAGTGCACTCACAATGTAGTTTCTAGAGAGAGAGAAAGTGTGGTGGGATTTCTCCCACCAAGGGAGGTTTATCTCTCCCAACAATGTTCTTCATGTAATATTTTTATCTCTTTTCTAGTTTATAGAACTACACATCTTCATGTTCTTCATTTTTATGTTCGATAAATCTCAAAATATTATTTATTCCGCATCCACCGATCGTCAAAATGGGTTTCAACATGTTGGCCTTCAGCACAAAGCAGGACCGCCTCAATCCAACCACACATAACATGTCGACATATACATAACAAATAAACATATAACCAGTGAACTAACAATAGGAAGATCTTACAGATCACTAAGCATAGCATCATCCTATCTACCAGGATACAAATCTAACAGATCACAACAGTACTCAATCATTCAATAATCAAGATAACAAATCCAAAAGGGCCGACCTTTGTGCTTTCGACCTAACAAGTACAGTGAGGAACACTCACCTCGCAAGTAGTGTTGAGCTGATAAGATCTAACTCCGAAATCTCAGCTCCCGACTCAAATTCCTACAACCACCATGTGACCAATTCCATCAAAACCCCGAAATACCCAAAATGCCCTGAAAAGTCAACTTGGTCAACCATGGTCAAAGTCAAGTCAATAGTCAAGGTCAACAGTCCATGTTGACCCAACTTGTCGACTGCACCAACAAACTCGTCGAGTTTCTATAGTACTCAGAAGGTCGGGAAAACCCTAGCCAACTCACCAAGTTGGCTGGAAAACTCGCCGAGTTTTCCCCAGCTTAACACATTCAGTCCTTTTATCGAATCTAAGGCTTCAAAATGTAGATCTGATACCCTGGAGCTGGAAAACCATGTAAAGTTGCCAACTTTACGTTGATGCATGCCACAAAGAAACTCTAGAACTCATGAAAGGCTTAATAAAGGACTTGATGCATGGATGAGGCCTAGAACCTAATAAAGCTTGCAACTTTAAGCAAAATGAGGCCATGAAATGGCCAGATCGAAAGTGACAACCCATAATATACTCAACTCCTTGAACAACTCAACAATGAGCCAATAATCACAATAAAACCTCAAGGAAGAGATCTAAGAAATAAGGAAGCAAGGTGTCGACTTTATACCTCAAAAAGACTACAACAAATGGGGAGCTTCTGGATCTATAACTTTCCTCTCAAACTTGATACCTCAAGCTTTAAGTCTCCTTCAAAAGAGTACCAAAAATCAACTCTCTAAACTCTCCACAAGCTCACACACTCACTTTGGAAGATGATACATGAAATTAGGGTTTCTGGACAAAGGAGGATGGTAAGGAGGCCAGCCAAGGGAATTAAGGCCTTTAAATAGGGTGCAACACCCTAAAAATTAGGGTTTCTTTCTCAGCGGCCAACTCGCCGAGTTGAGGCACCTGGACTCGACAAGTTGGTTCATTAATATCCGCAACCAAAAGACACCTCAACACGCCGAGTTGAGTCTTCTAACTCGTAGAGTTCCCAAGGAAAAACATGATTAAAGAATTAAATTTCATACCTAAGGATTGGGATGTTACAATTCCCCTTTTCAGTTCAAGATTTAGCAAGAGAACGGATATATGAACTCACATCCGGTTCGATCAATACTTGGACATTACTTGTGAAGCTGTTCTTAGAGAAATATTTTCCAGAAACGTGAGTTTCAAGTATCAGAAGAGAAACCCTTGGTATCAAACAAGGAAAAGGAGAAGCTTTACATACTTACTGGGAAAGATTTAAAAAGCTTCTGGTTCGGTGTCCATAACATGGGATCATCGATTATCAGCTCTACAACTGCTTCTGTGAAGGTCTGACACCCATGGAGAGGCATTTGATGAATGCTTCCAGTGGTGGTTCCTTAGGAGATATGACGCTGACCGAATCAGAGAGCTGATCAAAAAGCTGGTGATAGAGTCAAAGCATTCTGGAAACAAAGACAAGTGGTATCCAAATCAGCCAAGGGGTTTCAAGGAAGTTAGAAATGCTCATCTAGAGTCTCAAATATCTGAACTAACAAAGGCTGTTTTACTCCTGACGAAAGAGAAAATTGTTGCAAAGAAACCATGTGGAATTTGCTTGAAGACGGAACATGCAACTGATATGTGTCCGATATTGTAAGAGTATATTGCTATAATCAAAGTTTTCGGAGGATACCAGCAATCGAAGACTTATAATCAGCCTTCAAACTATTATCAGAGTAATAATTTTCAGTCAAGACAACAATTTCAGCCACCACCGGGTTGTCAGCAGACGAACTTTCAACAGAATTCTAATTTTTAGCCAAACTTTCAGAATCAAAATCAGCATAGCTTTCAGAGTCCGAATTACCAGAATCCAAACTTGCATCATCAACCCAGAAGTTCCAGCATGGCCTTAGAAGATATAGTGAAGAGTCTTGCCACGAGCACCCAAGCATTCCAGACTGAAACCAGAGCTAGCATCAAGAATCTAGAACCGTAGGTGTGTCAACTTGCCACTTCTGTGGGTCGTCTGGAATCTCAAGGAAAGTTACCGAGACATATAGAAAACAATCTGAAGCACAATGTGAGTGCTATTTCCTTGAGAAGTGGGAAAATTTGTGGAGGCCCAAGCTCATCTGAACCAGAAAAAGAAGTTGAAGAAGAATATAAAGAAGTTCTGGTGGAAGAAGGAGATTTAGAGAGCCTGAAAATAAAGAGGAAGAATATGAAGAGGTGTTGGTTGAAGAAGAATCTGAAAATCTGGAAGAGAAAGAAACTCTAACTCTAGTCCAACCAAATCTGAAAGAGTATAAACCCTTACCTCCATTTCCATCAAGACTGAAGAATACGAAGCGCGAAAGAGAGGATGAAGGCATCATGGAAATTTTTCGCAAGGTTAAGGTAAATCTTCCACTTTTGGATGTTATAAAACACATTCCTCGTTATGCCAAGTTTCTGAAAAACTTTATTTATTTCTATGAAAAAGATGAAATCTAGTGAAACTATCAAAGCTCGCAAAAATATATTCTCTATTTTACAAAAAGGTTTGCCTCTAAAGGGCAAGGATCCGTGGATTTTCTTAGTTCCTTGTAAATTGGGGAACCTTAATTTTTCAAATGTCATGCTTGACCTTGGTGCTTCAGTCAATGTCCTTCCCTTTTTTGTTTTTGAAAAATAAAAATGGGAACTTCACAGAAGACCGCGACAATTATCTAGCTCGCTGATCACTCGGCAGTACATCCAAAAGGTGTACTAGAGGATGTTCTTGTCCAAGTGGATAGTTTGATTTTTCCCGCTGATTTTTATTTTCTGGACATGTAAAACTTGGATACTTCAGATGCAAACTCTATTATTTTGGGGTGGCCGTTTATGAAAAGTGCAAAAACAAAAATAGATGTTTTTAATGACATGATTTCAATATAGTTTGATGAGAACGTGGTTAATTTTAAAATTAATGATGATAATTTTCCTTCTGATAATATTTATGTTAATTATTTGGGTACCGACAGTCCTTTATCTGAGGGCTGCTGTGAGTTTTCTAATATCTTTGTGCAAGGAATATTTGTAGATAGGAATTTATCAGACAGATCAGAAGAGCTGAAAAAGGGACATCTTTGGGGGAAAAGAAGTAAAATTAACTGCAGAAAAGAAGTTATCTGAAGGGGCTGAGATGGAGTTGATCAGAGATAAGCTTAGGGAGGAAGAAAAGAAGATTTCTAGAAAAAATATTCAATAAAAAGTGATGATTTCTATTGAGAAAGCTTCTGAAAAGAAATTTTTGGAAAGAAGAAATTTTGAAGAGAAAAAGAAGAAGAATTCTGGAAAGCAGAAGATCAGAAAACGAAAGAAATCAAATCATCTGAAAGACTTATCTAAAGAAAATATGAAGTTTTTTCAGTTTGCTGAACAAGTTCCAGATCCACCAATCTTGCCATATTTGAATGGATCCCGAGTAACAAGGAAGAGAGTTGAGCTTCAGAGAAGTCCCAACCACACCAGTTAGTTAATCTGGTTGGGCAAGGTTGAGCCAACGACTTTAAAAATGGGCGGCTTTTCGGGAGACAACCCGAGGAGTAGTTTTTAGTTTTTTTACGCTTTCAATAAAGAGATGGTCGTAGTTCCAAGCAAGCTTGGGGAAATCAGATGATTGACAGAGTTGCTAAAATTCAGATTTTTCGCTACATTCATTCCTAGCTGCACCCTTTTTGCTTTTATTTGCTTTATTGAGTTGTTCATTCCTCTTTGAGTATTGAGTACAATGCATCATTTTAAGCTTGGCAGAGGGTTAGTGTCACAAAATGCTTTTTTTTTTGTTAAAAAATTTAAATTTTCAGTTTTTTAGGCTATGTTTTTCAAATTTTAATTTTCTTTTTGCATTTTATTTTTTGCATTGCATTTGTATATAAAAAATTTGAAAATCCAAAAAATATTATATTTTCCTTTTTATTTTTTTGCATTCATAAAAAAACCCAAAAAAAAAAGATTTTTATTATAGTTATTTTTTATTTTCTGCATATTAAAAACTAAAAAAAAAATTGAAATTTTTTACTTAAGATGAGGATATCTTTTTACATTCAATAGCTATGTTAAGATGAAGTGTGATAGTTACCGAAAATAAAAGTCTCATTACAATCAATTTTAAAATTATCTTTTTCAAGTGATTTTAATGTTTTCGATATGAACCAACATATGAGTCAGATAATTTTTACAATGGAAGTGTGGGATGGAAAAACGAACAGTGTTTTGAAAATAATTTCCTTAGATGCCTTAAAAAGAACCTAGATTGGATAACCTTTATCATTCCTTGAAGTACTGAACCCTATAGTAACTGCACCTTTTGAGGTTGGGAGGGAACTCTTGTTATACCCACAATTTATTATCATTTTTGAAGTATTGAAGATATGGTGGGCCTCAAAGTAAAATTCACGCACAGTCAATATATATGTTAAAAATGGTACATCAAACAACTTGAAGAAATATGCAATTCAAAGTCAAATCCAAGTCAAGTTCAAGTCGAAATCAAGAATAAAAAAAGTTAAATCTTCAGAGTTGATCAAGAAAAAGTCGATGTGTGGTATAATGAGATTGATCCCTCGATAGTGGAATCATAGGGGTAAGCTTGGATGTTCTGTCCATAATGGAGCTTACCGCGTTTACTGGACGAGTTCGGAAAAAAGGAGCGGTTGGTCAAGCTAAGTTTCTATAAATGAATTTTTGTGAAATTATTTTTAAAAATACACTGTTTTCACAAATTTAATTTGTCATAAAAATTATTTGCTCAAGCTTGGTTTGACTTGTTAAATATGAAATCTAAATCGTTAATATAAAATATTGAGACTCTTATCTAGGTAGTGATTTCATTGGAGCTTCCTCATTGTAAAATCTGATCATGTGAAAAAAAAAGAGTGAAGTATTTTTATTTTCCTTTATTTTATTTCTAAATTCTTTTTAGGTCATCTACATCTTTCCATTTGTTTATAATGTTTATCTTTTCTTACTTGATGGCAAGTAAAGTTCAAGCTTGGGGAGATTTGATAGATGTCATTATTATGCATCTTTTAGGGTAGTTTTTATTATCATTTAGCATCATATTTTGTACATTTGCATGTCATTCATTTAATAATATTCAGCTCATGTATTTTATTAGAATTCCCATACCGCTAGCATTTTTTATGTCAATTTCAGATAGTACGAGTGGAGCAATGCTTTAGGACCAGTTGGATGTGCGTTTGGAGCATAAAATGGAGTTATAACTGAAGGAGGATGTTGAGGAATGCTTGTAATATGTTTTGGTCAATAAACATTCGATCGAATTGATCACACGAAGATAGAATCTGCAATCTGAAGCTAAAGGATGTTGCTGGCAGCTTTGACCCCCTCTTAGTATTTTGACTATATCTCATGAACCTTAACTCCGATTGATGAGATTCAAAATGTTCTGAAAATAAGACACAATTTGGGAGAACTTTCATGTTTGTGAAAAAGGAAAATTTTGCGATTACATAGCCCAAAAATGCAATCACAGGTGTGATCACATGTTTTTCCTACGATCGCATGTTTTCCACGAAGCTTCCTAGGGTCAAATTAAGTCGTCTGGAAGTCATCTGAAGTGAAAAGCCCAAACTTGCGATCGCATAAGCATGTACCTGCGATTGCATGTTGTCCAAAAAGCCCTGAACAACAATGTACGTCATTAAATCAGCCCGATACACATTTTCAAGAAAAGTTGCGATCACATAGGGCCTACCTGCGATTGCATGTTGCCAGATTCTTGTTCTGAAAGCTTCCACCTTGAGTATAAATACAACCCTCATAATCAGATGTGAAGGGGAGACGATTCCAGACGACGAAAACCACTTCTGAAGGCGATTTCTGATACTTTTCAGCGACTTTTGGACATCTGAAGATTGCGAATAATCTCACACATTTAGTTTAGAAGATTTATTAGGAAATGTTTCTTTTATCTAGTCTAGTTTCATTTTTAGCCGTGTTTGGCTAAACTTTTGTTTTCAGTTATGCATAGACTAGTACTTTTCATGTGATTAGTTTTCAGATCTGATTTTTGTTTTGTGTTTCTATCTAAATTTTGTAGTTTTGAACTTAATAAATGTTTGGTTTTTAATTCTTGTTAGTCTGATCACATAGTTAGGGTTTTTATCATTCCAGTTAATCAGTTACTAGAATCAGTAATTGTTCTTGTCAACTGGTATAAGTAACAAGTATCAGATTGGTTCCGTGTTGGGATTTAACTCTGGTATAAACTAAAAATCATATATTTACGCTTCCGAGCTTGTGAGAAGTATTGGGTATTGTTGGGAATTTTACATAGATCATAAAGCTACTTTTATAACGCTTGATATCCGGTTTGGAGTTGATTCCAAGTTGTTTGTGTTTTCTCTTTGGGACACGGCGCGTTGGAGCCTCAACACGGTGTGTCGAGATGTTTTTGGCCGCGTAGTTTAATAAATCAACACGACGTGTTGGCAGCTGGGAAGGAAACCCTAATTTTTAGGGTTTTCACCCTATTTAAAGGC